>NC_091979.1:196335225-196688811 GCF_044704955.1 Pristiophorus japonicus | reverse complement strand
TTTTCCCTGTCCTAATCAAACCCTTTGTCCTCCTCTGCTGAGTTCTAAATTTCTCCCAGTCCCCAGGTTCGCTGCTATTTCTGGCCAATTTGTATGCCACTTCCTTGGCTTTAATACTATCCCTGATTTCCCTAGATAGCCACGGTTGAGCCACCTTCCCCTTTTTATTTTTACGCCAGACAGGAATGTACAATTGTTGTACTTCATCCATGCGGTCTCTAAATGTCTGCCATTGCCCATCCACAGTCAACCCCCTAAGTATCATTGTGAGCATGAACTTCGCTCCACAGATGACATGGCGTGAACATCCCCCCATTTCCAGTTCATCTCAGCTAACCAGCTCCTCCCCAACAGTGCGGGACCATTGTCCGGGACAATCCAGAGCGGCAGCCGGTTCACCGATCCATTGTGTGTGACCGTCAACATTGCACTGCCTAGTACTGGAATGATTTATTTGGTGTACGTCCGTAATTGCATCTCAATGCGTTCTAGTTTGGGTCTGCTGGCTTTGAGTGGCCACAGCTTTTCGAATTGTTGAACACTCATGAGTGACTGGCTGGCCCCCGTGTCCAGCTCCATGCGTATAGGGATGCCGTTTAATAGGACTTTCATCATCATAGGTGGCATTTTGGTATATGAGCTGCGAATGTTTGTCACATGAACCCGCTGAACTTGCCCCAAGCGTCATCCTGCCTCGCAGACCCCTCATCTGGTTCATCTGCCTCGTATATTAGCCTGGTTAAAGGCTTTCTGCACATTCTGGCTAAATGGCCACTGAGATTACAATTTCTGCAGACGAACTGTTGAAACCTGCAAGTCCTGGCAGCATGTCTGCCCCCACACCTCCAGCATGAACTGAGATTCCCATTGTTGTGGACAAAAGAGCTGTTACAAGGCATTCCTCGCTGATTGTCCCTTTGACTGCTCTTGAGTACCCTGTTAGTGAACATAAGAACATAAGAACATAAGAATTAGGAACAGGAGTAGGCCATCTAGCCCCTCGAGCCTGCTCCGCCATTCAACAAGATCATGGCTGATCTGACCGTGGACTCAGCTCCACTTACCCGCCCGCTCCCCATAACCCTTAATTCCCTTATTGGTTAAAAATCTATCTATCTGTGACTTGAATACATTCAATGAGCTAGCCTCAACTGCTTCCTTGGGCAGAGAATTCCACAGATTGACAACGCTCTTGGAGAAGAAATTCCTTCTCAACTCGGTTTTTAAATTGGCTCCCCCGTATTTTGAGGCTGTGCCCCCTAGTTCTAGTCTCCCCGACCAGTGGAAACAACCTCTGCCTCTATCTTGTCTATCCCTTTCATTATTTTAAATGTTTCTATAAGATCACCCCTCATCCTTCTGAACTCCAACGAGTAAAGACCCAGTCTACTCAATCTATCATCATAAGGTAACCCCCTCATCTCCAGAATCAGCCGAGTGAATCGTCTCTGTACCCCCTCCAAAGCTAGTATATCCTTCCTTAAGTAAGGTGATCAAAACTGCACATAGTACTCCAGGTGAAACCTCACCAATACCCTATACAGTTGCAGAAGGACCTCCCTGCTTTTTTACTCCATCCCTCTCGCAATGAAGGCCAACATTCCATTCGCCTTCCTGATTACCTGCTGCACCTGAAAACTAACTTTTTGGGATTCATGCACATGGACCCCCAGGTCCCTCTGCACCGCAGCATGTTGTAATTTCTCCTCATTCAAATAATATTCCCTTTTACTGTTTTTTTTCCCAAGGTGGATGACCTCACACTTTCCGACATTGTATTCCATCTGCCAAACCTTAGCCCATTCGCTTAATCTATCCAAATCTCCTTGCAGCCTCTCTGTGTCCTCTACACAACCCGCTTTCCCACTAATCTTTGTGACACCTGCAAATTTTGTTGCACTACACTCTGTCCCCTCTATCAGGTCATCTATGTATATTGTAAACAGTTGTGGTCCCTGCACCAATCCCTGTGGCACACCACTAACCACCGATTTCCAACCCGAAAAGGACCCATTTATCCCAACTCTCTGCTTTCTATTAGCCAGCCAATTCTCGATCCATGCTAATACATTTTCTCTGACTCCGCGTACCTCTATCTTCTGCAGTAACGTTTTGTGTGGCACCTTATCGAATGCCTTTTGAAAATCTAAATACACCACATCCATCGGTACACCTCTATCCACCATGCTCGTTATATCCTCAAAGAATTCCAGTAAATTAGTTACACATGATTTCCCCTTCATGAATCCATGCTGCGTCTGCTTTATTGCACTATTCCTATCTAGATGTCCCGCTATTTCTTCCTTAATGATAGTTTCAAGCATTTTCCCCACTACAGATGTTAAACTAACCAGCCTATAGTTACCTGCCTTTTGTCTGTCCCCTTTTTTAAACAGAGGCGTTACATTAGCTGCTTTCCAATCCGCTGGTACCTCCCCAGAGTCCAGAGAATTTTGGTAGATTATAACGAATGCATCTGCTATAACTTCCGCCATCTCTTTTAATACCCTGGGATGCATTTCATCAGGACCAGGGGACTGTCTACCTTGAGTCCCATTAGCCTGTCCAGCACTACCCCCCTAGTGATAGTGATTGTCTCAAGGTCCTCCCTTCCCACATTCCTGTGACCAGCAATTTCTGGCATGGTTTCTGTGTCTTCCACTGTGAAGACGGAAGCAAAATAATTGTTTAAGGTCTCAGCCATTTCCACATTTCCCATTATTAAATCCCCCTTCTCATCTTCTAAGGGATTAACATTTACTTTAGTCACTCTTTTCCATTTTATATATCTGTAAAAGCTTTTACTATCCGTTTTTATGTTTTGCGCAAGTTTACCTTCGTAATCTAGCTTTCCTTTCTTTATTGCTTTCTTAGTCATTCTTTGCTGTCGTTTAAAATTTTCCCAATCTTCTATTTTCCCACTAACCTTGGCCACCTTATACTCATTGGTTTTTAATTTGATACTCTCCTTTATTTCCTTGGTTATCCACAGCTGATTATCCCTTCTCTTACCGCCCTTCTTTTTCACTGGAATATATTTTTGTTGAGCACTATGAAAGAGCTCCTTAAAAGTCCTCCATTGTTCCTCAATTGTGCCACCGTTTAGTCCTTGTTTCCAGTCTACTTTAGCCAACTCTGCCCTCATCCCACTGTAGTCCCCTTTGTTTAAGCATAGTACGCTCGTTTGAGACACTACTTCCTCACCCTCAATCTGTATTACAAATTCAACTATACTGTGATCACTCATTCCGAGAGGATCTTTTACTAGGAGATCGTTTATTATTCCTGTCTCATTACACAGGACCAGATCTAAGATAGCTTGCTCCCTTGTAGGTTGTGTTACATACTGTTCTAAGAAACAATCCCATATGCATTCTATGAATTCCTCCTCCAGGCTATCCCGTGCGATTTGATTTGACCAATCGATATGTAGGTTAAAATCCCCCATGATTACTGCCGTTCCTTTTTCACATGCCTCTATTATTCCCTTGATTATTGCCCGCCCCACCGTGAAGTTATTATTTGGGGACCTATGAACTATGCCCACCAGTGACTTTTTCCCCTTACTATCTCTAATCTCCATCCACAATGTTTCAACATTTTGTTCATTAGAGCCAATATCACCTCTCACAACTGCCCTGATATCATTCTTTATTAACAGAGCTACCCCACCTCCTTTCCCTTCTCGTCTGTCTTTCCGAATCGTCAGATACCCCTGTATGTTTAATTCCCAGTCTTGGCCATCCTCCAACCACGTTTCTGTAATGGCCACCAAATCATACCCATTTGTAATGATTTGTGCCGTCAACTCATTTACTTTATTTTGAATGCCGCGTGCGTTAAGGTCGAGTGTTTTAATACTAGTTTTTAAACCATGATTTTTAATTTTGACCCCTCCTGCAGCCCCTTTACATTCAGTGGCCCTTTTTGTTTTTTGCCTTGGGTTTCTCTGCCTTCCACTTTTACTCATCTCCTTTCTGTCTTTTGCTTTTGTCTCCTTTTTGTTTCCCTCTGTCTCCCTGCATTGGTTCCCCTTCCCCTGTCATATTAGTTTAACTCCTCCCCAACAGCACTAGCAAACACTCCCCCTAGGACATTGGTTCCGGTCCTGCCTAGGTGCAGACCGTCCGGTTTGTACTGGTCCCACCTCCCCCAGAACCGGTTCCAATGCCCCAGGAATTTGAATCCCTCCTTGCTGCACCACTGCTCAAGCCACGTATTCATCTGAGCTATCCTGCGATTCCTATTCTGACTAGCACGTGGCACTGGTAGCAATCCTGAGATTACTACGTTTTGAGGTCCTACGTTTTAATTTAGCTCCTAGCTCCTTAAATTCGTCTCGTAGGACCTCATCCCTTTTTTTACCGATATCGTTGGTACCAATGTGCACCACAACAACTGGCTGTTCACCCTCCCTTTTCAGAATGTCCTGCACCCGCTCCAAGACATCCTTGACCCTTGCACCAGGGAGGCAACATACCATCCTGGAGTCTTGGTTGCGGCCGCAGAAACGCCTATCTATTCCCCTTACAATTGAATCCCCTATCACTATCGCTCGCCCACTCTTTTTCTTGCCCTCCTGTGCAGCAGAGCCAGCCACGGTGCCATGAACTTGGCTGCTGCTGCCCTCCCCTGATGAGTCATTCCCCTCAACAGTACTCAAAATGGTGTATCTGTTTTGCAGGGGGATCACCACAGGACCCTTGCACTACTTTCCTTGCACTGCTCTTCCTGCTGGTCTTCCATTCCCTAGCTGGCTGTGGACCCTTCACCTGCGGTAATACCAACTCACTAAACGTACTATTCACGTCATTCTCAGCATCGTGGATGCTCCAGAGTGAATCCACCCTCAGCTCCAATTCCACAACGCGGTCTGTCAGGAGCTGGAGGCGGATACACTTCCCGCACACGTAGTCGTCAGGGACACCGGAAGTGTCCCTGAATTCCCACATGGTACAGGAGGAGCATAACACGTGACCGAGCTCTCCTGCCATGACTTAACCCTTAGATACACTTAAATTGGCAACAACAAGTGGGTGTCAATGGCCCCGCATTGTCCACTGGGGGGGCGTAATTATCCGTTCAGCCTGCCCTTGTCTCTGTTGGAGACTTACTCTTGGGTCTATTGCTGCCTGGAGTGTGTCGAACTGCCCTTGCCTGCCTGCGGGGCTCCGTGTCACATTTATGATATTGACTCCCTGATCCATTGCCACGTTGGAGCTAGAATTGCGTGCGTATATTATGTTGGTTTCCTCCTCCCCCGTCATAAAAGTCTGAGCCATCAACGCTGCCGCTTCCAAGGTCAAGTCCTTGGTCTCAATTTGCTTTCTGAAAATCCCAGCATGACCGATGCCCTCAATAAAGAAATCCCTTAGCATCTCCCCCTTGCAGGCGTCTGTGAACTTACAGAGGCTGGCCAAGCGCCGGAGGTCCGCAACGAAATCTGGTATGCTCTGTCTTTTCCGATGTCGGTGGGTATAGTATCTGTGTCGGGTCATGTGTACGCTGCTCGTCGGTTTGAGGTGCTCACCGATTAGAGTGCTGAACTCTTCAAAGGTTTTGTCTGCTGGCTTCTTGGGTGCTAGCAGATCTCTCATGAGCACATAAGTCTTAGGTCCACAGCTGGTCAGCAGATGAGCCCTTCGCTTGTCGGCCGCTGCGACTCCCAGCCTGTCCTTCGTGACAAAACTCTTCTGGAGCCTCTCACTGAAATCGTCCCAGTCCTCACCAACGCAGTACCATTCATCTGTTCTGCCGGTGGCCATTCTCGTGGGTCGTTGATTCACATTTCTCGTCGCCAATGTAAAGTCCTTACACAATACCACAAATTCACACGAGGCACATTCTATGGACAAGGTCACTCCATGACCTGAACCTTTATTCACAGGACCAAGAAGTGATGACCCTGCGTGGGACCTCTCTTTATATACCTGGGTGACCAGGTGAGGAGTGTTTCCCACACGTTCACCCCCTGTGGTCAAGGTGTGCATTACTCAGGTGTATACAGTGTTGTTACATAAGGGCTATATACATGACAGTTCGGGTATAGTCGAGGTACATTCCCACGAAGGGGTAAGGAAAGGCACCCAAAGCCAGAGCTCCCTGAATGACAAAAGAGATAGAGAGTAAGATAAAACAGAAAAAAGGGGCATATGAAAGATGTAAGTTTGAAAATACAAGTGTGAACCAGGTTGAATACAGAAAGTTCAGAGGGGAAGTGAAAAAGGAAATAAGAGGAGCAAAGAGGGAGTATGAGAATAAACTGGCAGCTAACATAAAAGGAAATCCAAAAGTCTTCTGTCGGCATATAAATAGTGAACAGGTCGTAAGAGAAGGGGTGGGGCTGATTAGGGACCAAAATGGAGATCTACGCATGGAGGCAGAGGCATAGCTGAGGTACTGAGTACTTTGCATCTATCTCTACCAAGGAAGAAGATGCTGCCAAAGTAATAGTGAAAGAGGATGTAGTTGACATATTGATGAGATAAAAATTGATAAAGAGGAGGTACTAGAAAGGCTGGCTGTACTTAAAAGTAGATAAGTCACCAGTACCGAATGGGATACATCCTTGGGTGCTGAGGGAAGTAAAGGTGGAAATTGCGGCGGTCCTGGCCATAATCTTCCAAGCCTCCTTGAATAAGGGGGTAGTGCCAGAGGACTGGAAAATTGCAAATGATACACCCTTGTTCAAAAAGGCGTGTAAGGATAACCTAGCAGATTCAATTGTAGCTTTCAAAAGGGAATTGGATAACTACGTGAAGGAAAAATTTGCAGAGCTACAGAAAAGGGCGGGGGAGTGGGACTAGCAGAGGTGCTCTTGCAGAGGGCCGGCACAGGCTCGAGGGGCCGAATGGCCTCATACTGTGCTATAACTATTCTATGATTCCATGATTAGATAAAAAAATACAGGAGTTGTGAAAAAAGGCTGGTTGACAGTCAAGAATCATTTGGTTGAGTCAGGAAGTGTCTGTTCGATTCCCAGTTAATGAGCGAAGATGATGTGCCATGAGGATGGATGAGTTGGGCGACCAGTGGCGGGAGCATGGGAGTGGGACAGTGGGAGGTGCGATGTCATGTAATGAAACCTCCAGGAGTGCATCCAACTAGGTCTGGAATTTGGGCAAGAAGCCGGATCTTCCCCTATCCTGCCCTGTCGGCAATCCTGGGACATTTGCAGGGTGGGATCCAAGGCCGCGCCGTGAATATCAAGTCCAGAATCTACAGAGTGTTGATGTTCAGCATGAGAAATTTGATGGATCCAGAGGAGGCCCCACTCAATTGGAAACAAGTCAGCTTGATCAGAGAAACTTATAGAACAGAAGGAGGCCAGCTGAGGTTGTATAAAGTTCTAGCATGATCTCTTTGCTTTTATATTCTATTCCTCTATTTATAAACCCAAATAACCAACATGCTTTTTAACAACCTTATCAAATTGCCTTGGATTTGTGTATGTGGTCACCAAGATATCTCTGCTCATCTACACTTTACAAATTGTGCCATTTATAGTATACTGTATTTCCGTATTAGTCCTCCCAAAGTACATCACTTCACACGTCTCTATATTTAACTCCATCAGCCATCTTTCTGCCCATTTCAACATCCTGTTTATGTCATCCTGAAGCCTATAACTATCCTCATCATGATCTACTACTTTGCCAAGTTTTGTAGCAGCTGCAAACTTTAATGCTGCTCCTAACACCGAGTCTAGGTCATTTATAAAAATTGCAATGGACCCCAAACGGACCCTTGGGCAACATCACTGCAAACCATCTTGTAATGTATGCAGTGTGAGTATGTTCACAAGATTCAATAAAACTCCAGCCAATTGGGTTCAGGGGATCCATGATGAGGCAAGTGGTTGTGAGCTTGGTGGATGAACTGGAAATGTGTGTGATTGTTAAACCTTTGATCATAAACCAACTAGTTTTTCATAGCAATGTGTTGCTATGAATTCTTAAGCAAAGACCCCATGAAGCAAATACATTACAAAATGACAATGAGAATGGGAGATTTTTCATGAAGAAATGTTTGGTGGAATTTCCTTTTATGAGCAGCCAAATGCACGTGGAGCACAGCAAGGAGATATACTGGCAGTATGATTCCCGAATGAGAGTCTGGTAGGACCTGCCCTTTTATTGTGAGAACTGAACAGTGTTGAACTAACAAAAAAAGCTTGTGGAAAGCCATTTAGAATCGTTGAAAAGCAATTGAGTGAGTAACAGCTATTAAGCTAAGAAGGCAATATGGATGTGACAACGAGTTATGTCACTAATTTGGGAGCCTTTGATAGGAATAAGGAATCATTTAGATCCTACAGTGAAAGATTGCAAATGTGTTTTAGAGCTAATGACATCAATGAAGTCTCATCAAATGTGGCAGATTCGCAATTAAGCAATCAAACAATACACGAGAAGATGAAAGCTATTCTGTCAGTCATGATTGGTGCAGAGAATTATGGTATCTTAGTGAATTTGTTAACCACAAGAAAATTAAGGATGCTTCATTCTCAGACATACTACAGATATTGGAGAATCATTCTGTTCCACAGCTTTTAGAAATAGCGGAGAGCTATAAATTCGCAATGAGAAACCAAAGACCTGATGAAACCATCAGTGAATACATTGTTGCCATAAGAAAATTATCTCTACATTGCAATTTTGGAGGATTCCTAGATAGGGCTCTTCGAGATAAATTTGAATGTGGTCTAATGGATAAATGCATCCGTTATATATGTGGAATTGTATTTACCCTGTACAGCCACCAGAGGGCTCATCCCCTGGAGTCCCAAGGGATCACATAATCCCTTGGGAACACAGGTATATAAGGAGGTTTCACAGGTTGAAGAGACACTCTGGAGACCTGCAATAAAAGACTAAGTTCACACTTTACTTTGAGCTCACAGTGTTCAGTCTGACTCTTTCTCCATACACAACTGGTGACGAGATACAGATAGTGAACCCAAAGATGCAGAGAACAGTGGGCATCCTGGAGAAATTTTCAGAGGGAGATGATTGGGAAACTTTTGTGGAGTGACTCGACCAATACTTCGTGGCCAACGAGCTAGATGGGGAAGAGAGTGCTGTCAAAAGAAGGGCGATCCTCCTCACCGTCTGTGGGGCACCAACGTATGGCCTCATGAAGAATCTGCTCACTCCAGCGAAACCCATGGAGAAATCAAACGACGATTTGTGCACACTGGTCCGAGAGTATTTGAACCCGAAGGAAAGCATTCTGATGGCGAGGTACCGGTTCTACACCTACAAAAGATCTGAAGGCCAGGAAGTGGCGAGTTATGTCGTCGAGCTGAAAAGCCTTGCAGGACATTACGAACTTGAAGGACATTTGGAGAACATGCTCAAAGACTTTTTCGTCCTTGGCATTGGCCACAAAACCATATTTCGCAAAGTTTTGACTGTAGAGACCCCAGTAAGGCCATAGCGATAGCCCAGGTGTTCATTGCCACCAGTGACCTACGAAGCAAATCTCTCAGCACACAAGTGCTGCTACAAGTACACTGAACAAAGTGATGTTTTTTTCGAATCGTAACGTACAGGGCACGTCACACATACCTGCAGCTGCACGTCGCAGATGATTCAAAGTCCACCATCAAAGGTGATGAATGCAAGCCATTAACACCTTGTTGGCGCTGCGGGGGTGATCATCGTTTCCATTCATGCCGATTCAAAGAGTACGTTATCAAGGGCTGTGGAACAATGGGACACCTCCAACGAGTTAATCCCGCAAACAACCATGTTGTAGAGAAGAACAGATCCATGGAGGATCACGACGAACCAGAGCCTCAGATAGAGGAGGCAGAGGTACATGGGGTGCACACATTCACCACAAATTGTCCCCCGATAATACTGAATGTTGAACTAAATGGACTCCCGGTGTCAATGGAGCTGGACACAGGTGCGAGCCAGTCCATCATGGGCAAAAAGACTTTCGAAAGGTTGTGGTGCAACAAGGCCTCAATGCCTGTCTTAACTCCAGTTCGCACGAAACTAAGAACTTACATTAAAGACTGATTCCTGTAATCGGCAGTGCTACCGTAAAGGTCTACTACGATGGAGCGGTGCACAAGCTACCACTCTGGGTGGTACCGGGCGATTGTCCCACGCTGCTCGGCAGGAGCTGGCTGGGAAAGATACGCTGGAACTGGAACGACGTCCGAGTGCTGTCACCAGCTGATGGCACTTCGTGTGCCCAGGTCTTAAACAAATTTCCTTCGCTGTTCGAATCAGGCATCGGGAAATTCCAAGGAGCAAAAGTGCAGATCCACCTAAATTCGATGGCACGACCCATCCATCACAAGGTGAGAGCAGTACCGTACATGATGAGAGAAAGGATAGAGATCGAGCTAGACGTGCTGCAAAGAGAGGGCACCATTTCACCGATTGAGTTCAGCGAGTGGGCCAGTCCTATTGTCCCAGTCCTCAAGGGAGATGGCACCGTCAGAATCTGATCCGATTACAAAGTAACTATCAATCGTTTCTCCCTGCAGGACCAATACCCACTACCAAAGGCCAACGACCTCTTTGCAACGCTGGCGGGAGGAAAGACGTTCACGAAGCTGGATCTGACTTCAGCCTACATGACGCAGGAACTGGAGGAATCGTCGAAGGTCCTCACCTGCATAAACACGCACAAAGGTCTTTTTGTTTATAACAGATACCCATTTGGAATCTGATCAGTGGCGGCGATATTCCAGAGAAACATGGAAAGTTTACCGAAGTTGGTCTCGCACACCGTGGTCTTCCAGGACGACATTTTGGTCACAGGTCGGAACGCAGTCGAGCACCTGCAGAACCTGGAGGAGGTTCTTAGCCGACTCAACCGCGTGGGGTTCAGGTTAAAACGCTCAAAGTGCGTTTTCCTGGCACCTGAAGTGGAGTTCTTAGGAAGGAGGATTGCGGCGGACGGCATCAGGTCCATCAACGTGAAGACGGAGGCAATCGAGAACGCACCAAGGCCACAGAACATGACGGAGCTGCGGTCGTTTCTGGGACTCTTGAACTACTTTGGTAACTTCTTACTGGGTCTCAGCACACTGCTAGAACCTCTACATGTCTTACTACAAAAAGGGGACAAATGGGTTTGGGGCAAAAGCCAAGAAAATGCCTTTGTAAAAGCGAGAAAATTGTTATGCTCAAAAAAATTGCTTGTGCTGTATGATCAATGTAAGCATTTGGTACGAGCATGTGATGTGTCGTAATATGGCGTCGGGTGTGGATTGCAACAAGCTAATGATTTCGGGAAACTGCAACGGGTTGCTTATGCCTCCAGGAGTCTGTCTAAGGCTGAGAGAGCCTAGAGCATGATTGAGAAAGAAGCGTTAGCGTGCATCTATGGGGTAAAGAAAATGCATTAATACTTGTCTGGGCTAAAATTTGAATTGGAAACTGACCATAAGCCACTTATATCCCTGTTCTCTGAGAGTAAAGCGAAGAATATCAACCCATCGGCCCGCATCCAGAGATGGCCGCTCACGTTGTCCGCATACAACTATGCCATCTGCCACAGGCCAGGCACAGAAAATTGCGCCGATGCTCTCAGTAGGCTGCCATTGCCCACCATGGGCTGGAAATGGTGCAGCCCGCAGATCTAGCCATGGTTATGGAAGCATTTGAGAGTGAGCAATCACCCGTCACTGCCTGGCAGATCAAAACCTGGACAAGCCAGGACCCCTTAACCCTAACCCTAACCCTTATTATCTCTAGTCAAAGGTTGTGTGCTTCACGGGAGCTGGTCCAGTGTCCCAGTGGAAATGCAGGAAGAGATAAAGCCATTCCAGCGGAGCAAAGATGAAATGTCTATGCAGGTCGACTGCCTTCTGTGAGGCAATCGAGTAGTGGTCCCCAAGAAGGGCAGAGACACCTTCATCAATGACCTCCACAGTACCCACCTAGGCATCGTAATGATGAAAGCGATAGCCAGATCCCACGTGTGGTGGCCCGGTATCGATGCGGACTTAGAGTCCTGTGTTCACAGATGTAATACATGCTCGCAGTTAAGCAATGTACCCAGGGAGGCACTGCTAAGTTTATGGTCTTGGCCCTCCAAACCGTGGTCTAGGGTACAAGTCGACGATGCAGGCCCGTTCTTGGGTAAAATGTTCCTTGTGGTTGTAGACGCGTACTCCAAGTGGATTGAATGTGAGATAATGTCAGCTAGCATGTCCACTGCCACTACTGAAAGCCTGCGGGCCATGTTTGCCACTCACGGCTTACCCGATGTCCTGGTGAGCGACAACAGGCTGTGCTTTACCAGTGCTGAGTTTAAAGAATTTATGACCTATAACGGGATCAAACATGTCACATCTGCCCCGTTTAAACCGGCGTCCAATGGTCAGGCAGAGAGAGCAGTGCAAACCATCAAGCAAGGCTTGAAGAGGGTAACTGAAGGCTCACTGCAGACTTGCCTATCCCGAGTCCTGCTTAGCTACCGCACGAGACCCCACTCACTCACTGGGATCCCACCTGCTGAACTGCTCATGAAAAGAGCATTTAAGACAAGGCTCTCGTTAGTTCACCCTGATCTACATGAACAGGTAGAGAGCAGGCGGCTTCAACAAAATGCATACCATGATAGCGCAAATGTGTCACGCGAGATTGAAATCAATGATCCTGTATTTGTATTGAATTATGGACAAGGTCCCAAGTGTCTTCCCGGCACTGTCGTGGCCAAAGAAGGGATCAGGGTGTTTCGGGTCAAACTTTCAAATGGCCTCATTCACTGGAAACACTTGGACCAAATCAAACTCAGATTCACGGACTATCCTGAGCAACTCACCTTGGACCTTACCTTTTTTGATCCCCCAACATACACACCAGTGGCAAACCGGCACCACAGTTGACCACGAAGCAGAACCCATCATCCACAGCAGCCCTGCAGGGCCCAACACACCAGGCAGCCCAGCACGGCCAGCTACACAGCAGTCCAGCGAGGGCCCAACAAATGTTTCAACAGCACCAGCTTTCACACCGAGACGATCAACCAGGGCAAGGAGCGCTCCAGATCGACTCACATTGTAAATAGTTACACTATTGACTTTGGGGGGGAGTGTTGTTCTATATGTGGACTTGTATTTACTCTGTACAGCCACCAGAGGGCTCATCCCCGGGAGTCCCAAGGGATCCCATAATCCCTTGGGAGCACAGGTATTTAAGGAGGCTTCACAGATTGGAGAGGCACTCTGGAGACCTGCAATAAAAGACTAAGGTCACACTTTACTTTGAGCTCACAGTGTTCAGTCTGACTCTTTCTCCATAGAGAACAGGACCAAGCACATTTCTCTCCCGTCTGGAATGGCAGCTGTCCTTCGGGAGCCGCTGCTCAGGAATCCGTACCTCCATGAGCGGCAGGCGGATGAGAGGGCTGTGTTTGGTAAGGTGGCCAGGGTCAGGGACCTGCTCGATGGTGGAGGAGTGGGCTGGATGGCGCCAGAGGAGCTGGCATGGCGCCTATCCTGGCCCAACGTCCGACGCGCGGCCAATTCTATCGAGTCGCTAAAAATAGCTCTGGGCCCTGGCTCCATTAGGTGTGTCAAGGAGGCTCAAGCACATGGGATGATCTCGTCCGAACTGACCCCCATCCGGATGGAATCCCTCATCGGCACCAAGCCCCGAAACTTCCCTCAGGAGCCGGCGCCTCACAACTTGAGCCTCCTCCGGGAAATCTCCTCCATGCCTTTCAGTTTTACGCAGAATGGACTCCTGTACGGGCTGCTCCTGCACAATCTCCACTTTGCCACCCTCGTCTGCCGTCCAGACACGCCTTGGCGCACCATCTTGCCGTCCGGAGGAAGCAGGGGTCCCCAATGGAGTGCACTCTACACAGGAGTCCTCCCTCTATTTATTGGGGACATGGCCTGGAGGGTGTTGCACGGAGCAATCCCGTGCAATAAGTTTTTAAGTTGGTTCACGGGCTCCTAGGCCGCCTGTAATTTCTGCGGTCTGGAGGAGTCTGTGTTCCATGTTTTTACTGAGTGTGTGAGGTTGCAACCCCTTTTCCATTATTTGAAGGGGATGCTCCTCAAATTCTGGCTGCACTTCAGTCCCACGCGCCTGATCTTTGGGCATCCTGTGCAGAGGAGAGCGGGCAGGTCCGAAGGCCTCTTCGTAGGACTGCTCCTGGGCATGGCCAAGGGGGCCATCAGCTGGTCCAGGCAGCGGGTGGTCGAGAGGGTCATTCAGCCCGACTGCCTGCCTCTCTTCTGTGGTTATATCCGAGCCAGGGTGTCCCTAGCGATGGA
The DNA here is from genome assembly GCF_044704955.1 of Pristiophorus japonicus. Classification (NCBI taxonomy): domain Eukaryota; kingdom Metazoa; phylum Chordata; class Chondrichthyes; family Pristiophoridae; genus Pristiophorus; species Pristiophorus japonicus. The sequence continues at coordinate 196,674,557 of NC_091979.1, read as the reverse complement.
GCATGTGGTGTCCACCGGTACGCTTGCGGCCTTCCGCGAGAGGTGGGCGTCGGAGGGACTGGAGTGCATCATCACCCCCGGCAACCAAATTTTAAGTTGATCATTTAAGTTTAAAGTTTAATTTGTTTAATTTGCCGGTTTTAATGCCCCCCCCCCCCCTTTTAGCCAGGGGGCACTTGTATAATTTGTGTGTTGGTTCCCTCAAAACCATGTCCCCCCCTCCAAAAAAAGGGCACTGTAAAAAAAAATTATTTTGGAGTGTGACCCCCCAATGCTCGGGGCATTTGTTTAAAGTGCACAACTAAAATAGTTGAACTCGTAATGTGTAGTGTGATTGTTAAATCTTTGCTAATAAACCAACTAGTTCTTCATAGCAATGTGTTGCTATAAATTCTTAAGCAAAGAACCCATGAAGCAAATACATTACAAACTTCCCAGTCTGAAAAGCATCCATCCACCATCGCCCTTTGTTTCCTGTCACTGAGCCAATTTGTAACCAGACCGTCACTTTCCCCTGAATTCCATGGGGTTCCAATTTCTCAATGAGCCTCCTGCGTGGCACTTTGTCGAATGCCTTCCGAAAGTCCATATACACTTCTGCTGTACTACCTTGTCAATATCATCAAAGAATTCAATCAAGTTAGTCAGACATAATTTACCTTCAGCAAATCCAGGTTAGTTCTCCTTGATTGTCTTTCCAAATGGAAGTTTATTTTGTCCCTGATAATAGTTTCCAATAACTTCTCTACCACCGGTGTTAAGCTAACTGGCCTGTAGTTTCCTGGTTTATCCCTCTCCCCTTTCTTGAATAGTGGTATAACATTAGCAATCCTCCAGTCCTCCGACACGACTCCTGTATCCAATGAGGATTGAAAGACTGTGACCAATGTCTCTGATATTTCTACCGTTGCTTCTTTCAGCAACCTAGGATGCATTCCATCTGGATCAGGTGTCGTACCAACCTTCAGTAATGCTAATCTTTTTAGTACGTCTTCTTTATATATTATTACCCTGTCCATAACTTCCCTTAGTGTAACCATCACATTATCCACTTCCTTAGTGAAGACAGATGCAAAGTACTCATTTAATACTTTTGCCTAATCCTCTGTCTCTACATTAAGATTTCTCTTTGGGCCCAATCTTCTCCCTAGCAAATCGCTTGCACTTTATTTGTTGATATCACAGTGTGGGCTGGCCCGTGCTGTCCCTGGGCCCTCGCCTCTCCAGGGCCCCGAACTCACACCTCTCCACGGCCCCGTTCACGTCGCTCTGCAGTGTCTCGCCACTCCTGCGCCCTGACCTCGCTGCTCCTACTGTACGTGCCCTTGCTCCAATCAGCGATCTGGATTATGGTGACGTCCAATCCAGTCGCCCTCTTCAGATTCGTCGCCCTCCCCGACCGGCTCGCTCTGTACCTATGTGTGCGCTCAGTCCGTGCAGCAGAGCTGGTCTCCAATCGTCTTGGTTAATCCTTACCACTGGACCAAGACCTAGCTCTGTCAAGCCCGTGTGGTGGCTGGTGTGCAACAGCCACCACACGTTAAAAATTCCAGGCACAGGGATCTTCCACCCTTCAACATGTAGTTCAGGACCTGGAATATCAGGTCCTTCATTGAAACACCTGTGAACTCATCCCTTTTTGGTGGAGGTAAGTCATCCTCGATACAAGGGACCGCCTAAGAAAATTTGTTCATATAATGTTTTAGGGTTCAAGTTAATGTTGCCTGCTAATCTTTTCTCATTGCCACTCTCTGCCTCCCGTATTAACTTTTAAAATTCTTTCCTGTACTTTCCATAATCTTCCTGATTATTAACTGAATCTTGCTCTTGACATTTGTCATAAGCCTCCTTTTTCTGCTTTATTTTAACTTTTATTTCCTTTGTCATCCAGGGCACATTAGCTTTGAATGCTCCACATTTTGCTTTCAAAGGAATAGGCCTAGTTTGTACCTGAACTATCTCTTCACTGCAAGCCCACCATTGCTCCGTTACTGCTTTACCCTGCAATCGCCTTTTCCAATTTACCTGTGCAAGGACCCTTCTTAAATCACTGAAATGAGCTCTTCCCTAGTTGAACATTTTTAACTTTGATATTTTCTGGTCTCTTTCCATAATTACTGTAAACTGAATTATGTTGTGGTCACCGTTAGCTCGATCAGGCGGTCTGAGAAGATTTCAGGGGGATCCGCTGGAGAATGGCTGGATTCTCGGGACGGGGGCCTATCTGGGGAATTCCGCCGCTGGGGACGGGCCCTTGGTCTGGTCGAGGAGGGGGGAGGTTGCAGTCTGACGGGGACAGAGCAGCTCAGTGGCTTGTGGGATCCGGCTCGGTAATCCCCTGAAACCATTACCGAGAGGCTTCACTCGGTGGTGCAGTCACTCTTCCTCGCCGCCATGCTCCACCTCACAATCAACAAGCTCCCCGCTGGAGTGGAACTAAACTACAGAACCAGTGGGAAGCTGTTTAACCTACGCCACCTCCAGGCCAGGTCCAAGATCACTCCAACCTCTGTCGTTGAGCTGCAGTATGCGGATGACGCCTGCGTCTGTGCACATTCAGAGGCTGAACTCCAGGACATAGTCAATGTATTCACTGAGGCATATGAAAGCATGGGCCTTACGCTTAACATCCGTAAGACAAAGGTCCTCCACCGCTGCACAGCACTGCCCTCTAATCATCAAGATCCACAGCATGGCCCTGGACAACATGGACCATTTCCCATATCTCGGGAGCCTCTTATCAACAAAGGCAGACATTGATGCGGAGATTCAGCATCACCTCCAGTGCGCCAGTGCAGCCTTTGGCCATCTGAGGAAAAGAGTGTTTGAAGACTAGGCCCTCAAATCTACCACCAAGCTCATGGTCTACAGGGCTGTAGTAATAACCGCCCTCCTGTATGGATCTCAGGCATGGACGATGTATAGAAGGCACCTCAAGTCGCTGGAGATATATCACCAACGATGTCTCCGCAAGATCCTGCAAATCCCCTTGGAGGACAGGCGCACCAACATCAGTGTCCTTGACCAGGCTAACATCCCCAGTATTGAAGCACTGACCACACTCGGTCAGCTTCGCTGGGCAGGCCACATCGTTCGCATGCCAGATATGAGACTCCCTAAGCAAATGCTTTATGCAGAGCTCCTTCATGGTAAACGAGTCAAAGGTGGGCAGTGGAAGCGTTATAAGGATACCCTCAAAACCTCCCTGGTAAAGTGCGACATCACCACTGATACCTGGGAGACCCTGGCCGAAGACCGTCCGAGGTGGAGAAAGTACATCCGGGAGGGTGTTGAGCTCTTCGAGTCTCAATGCAAAGAGCATGAAGAGGCCAAGCGCAGGCAGCAGAAGGAGCGCACGGCAAACCAGCCCCACCGACCCCTTCCCACCTGTAACAGGGTCTGTGGTTCTTGTATCAGACTGTTCAGCCATCAAAGAACTCACTTTGGGAGTGGAAGCAAGTCCTCCTCGATTCCGAGGGACTGCCTATGATGATGACACTGAGGACACCCTCAATTGTGTTGTGTGGCACTACCACCTTGTTAAATGGGATAAATTCTAGCAGCTCAAGACTGGGCATGCATGAGGTTGCAATCTGTAACCTCATAGCCCGGCATTTCCCTCACTCTACCATTACCATCAAGCCAGGGGGCCAACCCTGGTTCAATGAGGAGTGCAGAAGAGCATGTCTGGAGCAGCACCAGGCCTATCTAAAAATGAGGTGCCAACCTGGGGAAGCTGCAACACAGGATTATATGCATGCTAAACAGTTGAAGCAGCATGCTATAGACAGAGCTACGCGATCCCACAACCAACTAACAGGAGGTGGAAGTTTCATGAATATCCCCATCCTCAATGATGGTGGAGCCCAGCACATGAGTGCAAAAGACAAGGCTGAAGCATTTGCAGCTATCGTCAGCCAGAATTGCCAAGTGGATGATCCAACTTGACTTTCTCCTGAGGTCCCCGCCATCATAGAAGCCAGTCTTCAGCCAATTCGATTCACTCCACGTGATATCAAGAAATGGCTGAGCGCACTGGATACAGCAATAGATACAGCAACAGGTCGGTGATTGGAGCGTGGGCAGATACAGCAGGAGTGGCGAGATCGGGGCGAAGGAGCTGTGAGAGATTGTGGAGGGATGTGATCGGGGCTCAGGGGAGGTGTGAGTTCGGGGCCAGGGGCCCGGGGAGCACGGACCAGCCCACACTGCGATATGTGCGTGCACTAGGTCTATGCGGCAGAGCAGGTCTCCAGTTGTCTTGGGGAATCCTTGCCACTGGACTAAGACCTAGCTCTGTCAAGCCCATGTGGTGGCTGGTATGCAACGGCCACCACACGTTAAAAAAAATCAATGCACAGGATGTAGTTCGGGTTCTTCATTCGAAACACCTGTGAACTCATCCTTTTTTTTGGCGTGGAAGCAAATCATCCTCGTTTCGAGGGATTGCCTATGATGATGAGATACAGCAAAGGCTATGGGCCCCAGCAACATCACGGCTGTTGTGCTGAGGACTTGTGCTCCAGAACTAGCTGCGTCTTAGCCAAGTTGTTCCCGTACAACAGGCATCCACCCGACAAAGTGGAAAATTGCCCAGGTATGTCCAGGCCAAATCCAATCCAGCCAATTGCCGCCCCATCAGTCTACACTCAATCACAGCGAAGTGATGGAAGGTGTCGTCGACAGTGCTATCATGTAACACTTACTCACCAATAACCTGCTCACCGATGCTCAGTTTGGGTTTCGCCAGGACCACTTGGCTCCAGATGTCATTGCAGCCTTGGGCCAAACAAAAGAGCTGAATTCCAGAGGTGAGGTGAGGTGAGAGTGACTGCCCTTAACATCAAGGCAGCATTTGAGGAGGAAGCAGTCCGGGTCCAGCGAGTGGAGCCTTTGCAAATGGTGACAGCTGCTTCCCTCCCTCTTCCATCCCACCCTGCCCTAGTGCAGACCCCTTGAAATATACTCATGGACCCATGGATGAGAACTCTTGAACTGGTCCATCAACAGGTCCAGGCAACGGGCGGTCTAAGAGGTCGTTGAGCCCGACTGCCTGCCATGGCTCTGATTTGTGAAGTTTCATTTAGATTTTTGTTAATTTACAGTTCATGGGTAGTGCTCCTTTAAGAAGGGACACGTGCTAACTTTATAATTAACATCAGCCAACAATCAAAGTAATCAGCATAAAGGGAAGAACTGTCTCGTAAATTCTTTCTATTTAGAACTGTAACATCATCCTTAATATATGCTGTCACCCCTCCTCTCTTTCCTTCTCTATCATTCCTGAATACTATCACTGAATACCAGGAATATTAAGAACCCATTCCTGGCCTTGCTTGAGCCATGGCTCTGTCAGTGCAACCGCATTATAATCCCATGTAGCAATTTGTGTCTGCAGCTCACTAACCTTATTAGTTACACCACAGACATTGATGTACATACAATTTAATACTGCCTTTGTCACTTTTGCTATTTTCCTAAATCTGGTCCCTGCAATTTGGGGGATATTGGTAATTTTACTGCTGTTTATAATCTCTCTGTCCTCTGATCTAATTTCTGCCCCTCTCTGCTATTTTCTGGTTGCCCTCCCCCTGCCAAGTTAGCTTAAATCCTCCCCAACAATACTAGTTAACCTCTCAGTGAGAACATTGACCCCGGCTTTGTTCAGGTGCAATCCGTCCATCTTGCACAGGTACTCCTTCTCCAGAACCAGTCCCAATGCTCCAAGAATCTGAAACCATCCCTCCTGCGCAGCTCCTCCAGCCACGCATTGACCTGAACAATCATCCTGTTTCTATACTCAGTAGCACGAGACACTTGGAGTAAGCCTGAGATTACTACTTTTGAGGCCCTGTTTTTTAAATCATTTTCCTAGCTCCTGAAGCGTTGCCTTAAGGTCTTCAACACTTTTCCTAGCTATGTCATTGGTTCTAACATGGACCACGACTTCTGGTTGTTCCCCTTCCCCTCACAGAGTATCTTGCACCCACTCGGTGTCATCCTTTACCCTGGTACTAGGAAGGCAACATATCATTCGGAATCTCGTTTGCGGTTACAGAAATGCCTGTCTATACCCCTAACTATCAAATCCCCTATGACTACTGCATTTTTACTCTTTTTTTTCCCTGTGTGCAGTCGAACTCCTGTGGTGCCGGGGGTTTGATTCTAACTACATTCCTCCAAGGAGTCGTCCCCCTCCCGGTATTCAAAACTGAAAACTGGTTGGTGAGTGCCACTGGCTTGGGGGATTCCTAGGCTACCTGTGTCTTCCTCCTACCCTGTCTAGTGGTCACCCAATCCCTCGCTTCCTGCACGTTCTGTAGCTGTGGGGTGACCACATCCGAGGATGTATGTTCGAGGAAACTCTTAGACTCTCGGACGCACTGCAGTGACTCCAGCTGCTCCTTGTAGCCTCATTAGGGCTGGATTTTCGGCTTTTTACATTGCCGCCCGTTTGAAGGTGCAATTTGCAGCAAAATCAAAAATTCAGTGTTGAAGTTCGCAACTTTCGCCAAATGAAAGTTCATGAGCGTTAGTGTTAACTCCAGCATTGCATCACACAATTTCTGCACCGGAGCCAAAAGTTCCAGCGCTAAAAATATCGGATGTTCTGCACATTTGCAAAGTTTTTTTCCCCGCACTTCGGGTCTGCTGCCAATCGCAAACGCTAATGGAGGGTGTGGTCATGTGCATGCGCAGTACAGCCGGGGCTGAATCAGCCATTTTCAATTTAGATTTTCATGATGGAGGACAAGGAATCGAGACAGCGTGCCAGACGATTTAGCCAGGAGGCTAACCAATCTCTAGTGGGGGCTGTGGAGAGAAGATGGCAGGAGTTACATTGCAGGGGTGGATCTGGACCCCTGCCATCCATTTTTAAATTCATATGGAGGGAAATAGCTGACGAGGTCTCTGCCTCAGACACAGTGGCGAGGAGTGGCACACAGTGCCGAAATAAGTTCAATGATCTTTCGAGGGTCGTTAGAGTGAGTACAATTTTTATTCATGCACTCCTTCATTACTTCAATTATAAATCTGACGCGCTATTTGTTCACAAGATTTTGGTGCCTGTCAGCAGTCTGTGGGTGTTCTCATGCTGTTTTTGTCTCTCAGCGTTCTGTGGGTTGCCTCCTAAAATGCATGACACATAGGTAGGCTTAGTTTGGTGTCCTATTTGCCATAAATGATCTTTACACATTATTAAGATTGCTTTCTGAGATCTCATAAGATGTCTCCGCACTTCGATGTGCAACTTCCAAAGCCATTAAACAGAGGACAGTATTACATTCAGACAGTATGGTATAAGTGCTTTGGTGGCTATCTGTGCCACAAGAGCAGATGTAACCATTCCATTTTCATCTTTGCAGGCCAAGACGACACATAATCGACGCGAGCAGGTGCGGACAGGCGGCGGTCCACCTCAGGCTCTGCCACTCACTGACATCGAGGTGAGAGTGGAAGTCTCATCAGCATCTCAGGTCAGGCAACTGCCACTGGGAGTGCTGACCCCCACTTGGATACTGAGGGTAAGTCCTGCACACTCCCTGGGCTGGGGTGGGGCAATGTCATGCAGTGTCTCTGGACTAGATATAATGGAGTAGCGGCGATCCTTCAAATGAGCCTGTGCTATGTGACCTTCCTCATGTCTCCCTGCCCCCTCCCCTGCTGCTAACCATTCGTTTGTTGCTTTCTACTTCCAGGTGACCAGCCACAGCCGCAGCATCCCTCAAAGAAACACTCCACGTCAGGCCATCGTGTGGAGGAGGAGGAGGAAGAAGAAGACGAGTTTATAGATCAGCCGACTCCGGGGCAGATGCAATCCACACAACTTTTACCTCCGGCACTCACCTCGTCTGAGAACGATGATGTAACTTTCTCAGGGTTCGACAACTCCAAAGCTGCTGGGACTAGTGGTGTGCAGCAATGCAGTTCTGGGGTCGAATCCCTCCGGAGATTGAGTCAGCAAAGTCGGTCTGCTGACAGACAGTCAGATGTGAAACTGGATATGGTGGGAATGTCCAGGAAGAGCATCCAGCTCACCAGTTAGCTCCTTGATGTCTTGAGTATGATTCCCATGACCAGAAAGTCTCACTGCGACGATTATGGAGGTAGGGTCGCAGATTGTCAGTGCGAGCTGTGAAACCTGCGAGGCCATCAGTGCCCACACGAGGCTGGTGGCCGCCAGCAGTCACACTGGAGAGTGTGGCGCGAAGCCTTGCGGAATATGGTGCATCACGTGCACAAGTTCTGCTTCAGCTTGGGCAGGTGATGCAGTCCAGAAATGCTCCTGCCATACTCTCTGCGTTCCCCAGTTTTACACCCAAACCCAAACCACCTGTGACTGCCGACGGCGATGAAGAGGCTCGCCAGTCAGAAGCCGGGCCTTGCACGCCACGAGCTGGTCCAGTGTGTCCCCAGGCGGCATCTCCATTGTCTCTCCCCCCAACACAGCAGCGCTCTGACAATGTTGCTGCACGCCATCTTGGTACCACTTGGGTTAGGAGCAGCAGGCATGGGAGGGAGATAACAGTAACGGGGGGAAAAGCCGGTGGTAAAAGATAGTGGGGCAGGGGTTGCTGCATTAAGTTATTGATGCTGGATGCATCCTATGTTTTATGTTGCATTATTATTATGTTCTGGATTATATTGTTGATAATGTTGCTATTATTGAATGATCACAATGCTGGATGCAGCTAATTTATGCTATTTTATTAAAGTTTCACAATTAAGTTTACAAATTTGACAAAGTTTACAATGTTTAATAAATTATTTTGTTTCCCTTAACCATTTCTGTGTAGTGACTCATTTGCAGAATAAGAGGGGGAATAGTCAACATGGTGGGATAGAGTACCAAGGCAACGGTCAATCATGCCATTCACTCTTCAAGCAAAGCATTGAATTATGAGCTACTGACGTAAGTCTTTTGCAGTGGTGAAATTTCCACGAGGCTTCTCCTGTGGTTCTGGTGGGGGTGGTGGTGGCATTGGTTCCTCACCAGGCTCCTCTTCCTCGTCTATCTCCACCTCCTCCCCCTCTCTCCTGAGGTGGCCCTGCAATCCCCATTGGCAATTCCTGTCCCCTCATGATGGCAAAGTTGTGCAGCATGTGAAGGGTTGCAAAATTCGTGGGAGAATCCCCCCCTCCCTCAGTGTTTGGACTCATTGGAAAGGAAATTTAATTTGGAGCTATCTATCAGAACGTTTGAGATCCTAAAGTGCACGTGGAAGAAACTACAAACTTTAATCGAATTTGGGATTTTACAAAGCAGATTGAGTCTGTGTGGGCAGGGCTAAAGAACGAAAGGATAATTATCCTGCAAAGAAGCCAGTTTGAGTATTGAAGCTGTCTGGGGTATTGAAACTAAAGTAAATTGTCTGGAGAATTGTGGATACTCGAAAACCCTTCTTCCCAGGAGACATTAACATAGCAACAATTAACCCAGAGATAGCTAACCATCATCCTGATCTGGAAAACCATTCCAGCCCATACATAATTACAATGGCACATTCAGCCTGCATGAAAACCCCAAGCACAGACAGACACTGCAAAATACCAAAGCTAATATTTCCATCAAGAAACAGATTTAGAAGATCGACACATCCGAGACAGATTAACATTTAATAAGCCCACCAAAATATGACAAAGAAATATCAAGCCAGCCAAAATTAAACAAAGAATCCGGGCTGATTTGGCACGAAGATTAGAACAGCTCCAAAAGTATAACTGGGCCCTGCTTTAACAAAGGGTATGCTTTTGCTTCAGAAGACACTTATAGGGACACTTAGCAAAAGGTATGCACACAGCAGCCTAGCATCATAGAGCATCAAGAAGGGAGAGAGACCACTGCAGCAGTTTTGTTAACTGACTTCTCTAGCCTCGACGTCCTGCTATCGAAAAGGAAGGAAGAGCATCACCATCGCGGCAGCAACCGACCACAGCCAACATGGTACCACCAAAAGCACCGCGATCGACCAACTTCGAAACAAAACTCCACAAGGAAGAAACCGAAGAATCGAAAGTTTCCACTCTACAACCTAGGCCTGACTACCAACAGGTGAAAACATTATCGAAAAGGACTTTGGAACCTATTTCTAACGAAAGAAAATGGGTACTTACCCCATAAGTCCAAAACGCGCCCGACAGCATTAGCGGACACCACCCAATTGAAGATTGCGCAGTAAGAATTCTTCTCTGACGTTTGGGGTACGGCAAGCAGAACCTACAGAATCCAGCGAACACCGCCAACTACCAGTAAAGGATCGGTGAGCATAGTCCCTGTTTGCCCTGGAGTCTAATCTAGTCAGTGTTGGGAGGTGGGAGGTGTATTATTCACTGTAACTCATTTGAATGTGTGATGTACTGTTCTTTATTTGAGTAATTATAAGTTTGACATTGTATTTTCTTGTCTTTAATAAAACCAAAGTTCTTTTGCACCAAACTAGTTGTCCTTTGCACTTTATCACATCCCCCAAATAAATCCAGAGTCTAGAACCCAAGGGAGTGGGAGCGATTCGAACTGCTCAGAAGGTCAGAGGTGAACCTGACCCCACACACCACCCCCTACATATTCAGCACACCACAATTAACTCGGAGACCTGCTGAGGGGAGAATTGCAGGCAGCCTCCAGAATGGTCCAGGCATCAGAAGCGTTGCTTGAACACTCTAATTGTCTGTTCAACGATGTTGCGTGTGGTTGAATGGCTCTCATTATAGCGATGCTTGGCTTCTGTCTGAGGGTTTCCGAGGGGAGTCATGAGCCAGGTGGCGAGGTCGTAACCTTGTCCCCAAGCATCCAGCCCTGGCCTTGTGGTTGATGCTGAAACATGCATGACGCAGGATGAAAGCATCATGGATGCTCCTTGGATATTGGGCATTTACTGCCATGATGTGCTGAGCATGGTCGCAGATGATCTGTACGTTCATGGAATGGAATCCCTTTCGGTTTCGGTAAACCTCTGGATTCTCTAAAGATGCTCACAGGGTGAAGGGCGTACAGTCAAGGGCACCCTGAACCTTAGGGAATCCAGCAAATCGTCCAAAACTTACAGTCCTCTCATTTTGGGTCTCCTTGGTCATTGGGAAGTTTATGAAGTCCAACCTGTGTACGTACATGGCAGTAGTCACATGGCGAATGCAGCAATGTGTAACGTCCTGCGAGATGGAGCATATGTCGCCCGCTGATGCCTGAAAGGTGCCGGAGGCATAGAAGGCAAGTGCCACAGACACCTTCACCTCGATGGGCAGTGCAGTCCTGTTCTCGCTGGTAGCCTGTAGGTCTGCCTGTAGGAGTTGGCATATTTCTGTGACCACCTATTTTCAGAAGTGCAGCCTTCTAACGCACTGTGGCTCAGAGAGCTGCATGTTGGAGCAAGTTTCCCTGTAAACTCGTGAGGGGTAAGGCCTCTGCGACCTCTTTGATTACGTTGAAAATGATCATCAATAAGCCTTCTTCCAGCTCGACGCTGTATGAATATAGCAGCCAGGATTACTGGCTCCCGACATATCATGGCCCCCATCTTTTAAAATGTCCTTAAATGTCCTTTAAAACAAACTAGAAACTCACATAAACCACAATAAAAAGTAGGCAGTAACGCAGTGTTCTTCTCCCAATCCTTTTAATTATTCACAACTGCAACTTTCTTCTCTGTTTTCAACATGGCGACGTTCACACCTGGTGCGCCCTGGGTCCGACTGGTTTTTCTGGGCGGGTTCTCAGGCAGACGCTAAATCGGGCAAAATGCTCGAAAGTTCCACCAGGACCGCTTGTGCAGCGATGCATGACGATTTACGTCATCCGAATGGTCAAAACAGCGGGCTGGCACTAAGTTTTAGCACCGCCGCAAAACCTTTGGCAAAAATTCCGCCTGGGTGCAAAATCTTGTGCGACTCATTTCACGCCCCAAAAAATCATTTTTGCGTCCCGCCAAGGTGCTAAATGGGGTGCAAGCGAGCCGAAAATCCAGCCCTTAACATTTCCTACATTACAACAGTGACTACGCTCCAAAAGTATGTCATTGGCTGTAAAATGCTTTGAGACGTCTGATGATTGTGGAAGGTATAAGATAAATCCAAGTCTTTCTTTCTCCATAAATCTAAGAAACTGATGTCGAAGATGCTGAGACACAGATCTATAAAATTCTAAGAAACAGACCACTGAAAGATTTAGGTACTGGCTATTATGTTCAGAATAACTCCACAAGACTGTATGGTAAGCTCAAACTGTTGTGACCTTGGTCTCTTTATTCAGACTCCAGAGTGAGGAGGCAGCATGGTGAATCACCTTTTATACCTGCTTGCCCAGGGTGCACAGGTGACCCTTAGGTCTCCCACAGGTGTGCCCCCTAGTGGCAAGTCTTGCATATTGGTGAGATTTACATACATAGATAACATCACTCCCCGCCAAAGTCTTATGTACAAGTTATTTGCAAGTTGAGGTGATCTGGCTCCCTGTGTTACCGGGTCGATCGCCTGAGTTGAAGGCCTGGCATGGGTCAGTTGGTATGATCATTGCTGCAAGGCCGGGCGGCTGGTCTGATCGGACTGTCGGGCATGGTGGGTTCATCCTCGTGGTTGACGGCGAGGTCGCTTGTGTTAGTGGGTCGCTGGGTGCCAGGTCCTTTCACAGTGGTTCCTGGTTATCTGTAGTTCGCAGTTTGTCCTGGTCCATATACTCTGTGCGTTTGCCCAGTACATGGTTTCACAACAAATACTCTATGTTCATCACAAACACTCCATTCTCCTCTCTGGCTAATACAGTGCTAGCAGCCCATCTAGGGCCCTGAACATGATCTACATCACTTATTCTGTTGTCATGTGGAGGAGCCATGTGATCATGGTACATTCTCTGCTGATAACATACAGAGGGCTTGGTTCTGAGTGATACTGTCTAGTGACTGCGTGGCACCTGAGTTTTATGATTTGGGCTGGCCGCTCCGAACTATTGTCGCTGACCCTAAGGTCTGGCAAGCCAAGGATCGCCGATATGGCCTTGAGACTTTCAGGAAGGCCGCGTGGTCCCCGTGGATCCTGGGTCATGGTTTAGAGGCTCCGGACCACCGACTGTATGTAGTCTCCCTGCCTTTCTTTGCAATGTTGCAGAGTTTCCCCATAGGGGCCAATCTGATGGGATGAGCAATTCGTCTTTGCGACCAGATAAGCTGCAACATCCCGTCTAGCGGTTCGCCGTTATCAGACAGTAACATGGAATCCTGGTTGGTCCAGGTTCTAAACTGGGGAGCCGTTATGGTTGTCCCCTCGCTTTCTAGCACTTCCGTGACAACGAGCTGGTCTGTGGGCTGCGCCATTTCCACCCCAGTGTTGGGCAACGGTAGCCAACTGAGGGCATTAGCGCCGTGCTCAGTGCCTGGCTCGTGGCAGATCATGTTACAGTGCACAGACAGTGTTAGACATATTCGAAACAAGGTATTGATAATGGTACCTCTGCTCTCCCAGAACTGTGAGATAGGCAGCTTGTCTGACTCGAGCAAATATCGGGACACTCTTTGGTACGTCTCTTTTGTCCTGTGAACACAGGTTACTGCTTTTGTTAACTTATTGGATACATGTACAACCGGTTGAGGCTCGCCCGCTACTTTGGCTTGCTCTACAACACGCCCGACTCCATGTGATAACACATCACTTGCTACAAGTACTTTGTTAGATGCATATACGACCGGTTGGGGTTCGCCCGCTACTTTGGCTTGTTGTAAGGTACCCCCGACCCCATATGATAATACATCATTGGCCACGAAAGAGTGCTCACATGGGTTACATAGTGCAAACAACATATTGGAACATGGTGGGTTCCAGACCTTCACAGCGGCCACCCCTTTACCTTTGCCCCAAACCCAGTCATCTTCCTTGCTGGGCAACACGTACCTCTGTTTTGTTGCGGCGACATCCCGTAGGCTGGACGTTCTCTCGTCCCGTGGTCTGGACGTACTAGCGTCCCGCGGTCTGGACGCACTCTCGTCCCGTGGTCTGGATGCTCTTTTATTCCGTGATCTGGACACACTCTCGTCCGTGTCCGTGATGCCGACTGCCGTGATCTTCCTCCCCAGGGATTTTGCCTCTGATTTCGGGAAGACACATTCGGATCGTTTTGGCTGGAGTCCCACTCTGCTTGGTTGACCTGGAGCCTCTTCCATCATTGCGAAGAGGTCGTCGGCTTTGGGTGGTGGGTACTGCGCCTGTACCGTTGCTCGGTTGAACTTTACCTCCCCGTGGTCGTGATGAGCAGCCTGTGCCTCGGGGATCTGCGAATGGATCTGCACTTTGATGCCTGGTTCAGCTGAAGGTGGGGGTTTGTTCAGCCTTTGAGCAGGGGAGACATCATTCGCCGGAGAAGGTACTCAGAGGTCTTCCCAGTTCCATCGAATCTTCCCCATCCACCTTCTGCCAAGCAGTGTTGGCCCATCACCTGAAACAATCCACAGTGGACTGCTCCCTCATGGGATACTCTTATGTCCGCACAACCAATAACTGGTATCAGTTCCTTGGTGTAGGTGCGCAGCTTTGCCAGAATCGGGATCAGCTTGGGTCGCTTTGTTTTCCACAGCTTCTCGAATGCCTTCTGGCTCATAACTGATTGACTCGCCCCCATGTCTAATTCCATGGAGACTGGAGTGCCATTGAGTTTAACTTTTAACATTATCGGAGGGCTTTTGGTGGTGAAGGTGTGTATCCCATATACTTCCTCTTCATCCACAGGTTGAGTTGCCCCTCCTGCTCGTTCATCGTGATCCTCGCTGGATCGGTCGTCCTCTCCTGACTCTGCCACGTGGTGAGTCAGAGATCATTTGCACATTCGCTGGAGGTGCCCCATTGTTCCACAGCCTTTGCACACATAGTGCTTGAATTGACATTGATGGGCTCTATGACTGCCCCCCGCAGCGCCAACATGGTGTTAATGGATACTCATTCACGCCCCACGGCGGACTCTGAGTCACCCTAGGTCTAGGTCTGATCTCTGTGGTCGTGTGGACCCTGCCCTGTACAGTTCTGCCTGCTGAAAACATTATTTTATACATAGTACTTGCCGATGAGCTTCGATTCTGTGAAGATAGCTGTTTCATGTTGTCGCTCGTGGATATAAAAGCCTGGGCTATCGTGATGGCCTTGCTCAGATCTATGGATTCTGCAGACAGCAGTTTGTGAAGAATGATCTTGTGGCCGATTCCAAGCATAAAAAGTCCCGCAACATTTCCCCATGCAAAGATCCTGCAAATTCGCATGGCCCCGCAAGGCGTCTTAGGTCGGCGACAAAGCTCTCCACGTTCTGGCCCTTGGAGCGTTGGTGCGTGTAAAAGCGATACCTGGCCATTAAGGTGCTCTCCTTTGGCTTGAGGTGTTCCCGAACCAGCGTACACAGCTCTGTGTAAGTCTTGGCCGTTGGTTTGACTGGTGCCAGCAGATTTTTGAGGAGGCCATATATCGAAGATTCACATACGGTGAGGAGAATTTCCCTGCGCTTGACTGCCATCTCAGCCTTGTCCAGTCTGTTGGCCACGAATTACTGGTCGAGACGCTCAACTAAAGCTTCCCAATCATCACCCTCATTAAATTTCTCAAGAATACCAACAGCAGCCATTACAACGTGAAAGTTCGTAATCTGTTACTCGTCGCCAATTTATTATGTTAAGAATAACTCCACAAGACTGTATGGTAAGCTCAAACTGTTGTGAACTTGGTCTCTTTATTCAGACTCTAGAATGAGAAAGCAGCATGGTGGATTACCTTTTATACCTGCTTGTCCAGGGTGTACAGGTGACCCTTAGGTCTCCCACAGGTGTGCCCCCTAGTGGCAAGTCTTACATATTGGTGAGGTTTACATACATAGATAACACTGGCCTTGAAATCCCGGCCTCCCTGGGTCAGTACGGAGTGTGGACAGACCCGGGAAGGCATCGCAAAAGCTGGTTTTCGGCACGCAATGCGCATGTGCCAAAAACCAGCTTTTCCGATCTGTCAAGTTTATGGCTTGACAGATCACATGCATCTCGGGGAGAAGTACATTCCCACGACAGAGGTTGGGCTACTTGCCCGTCTCTTGCCCTGCGAATGTCCTTAAAACTCTTGCGCCTGGTAAAAGCAGGTGCATAGCAACCAACTACCTAACTACCAGTGTAACAGTTTTACAAAGTAAAAAAGTATATAAAGATAAAATTTAAAAAACACATTTTAATGTTAAAATCCCTTCCCACCAAGGTAAGTTTATTTTAAAGCATAATTAAAACTTTTTAAAAAAATCGGCAAGTATTTTTTTTTCAAAAACATTTTTATCAACTTTAATTTCTGTAATGTATTTGTTGTGTATCTGTAAAGCATGCACTCCCATGTTCTGCCTCCAGGGAGTGCATCCTCTGAAGTCCCAAGGGATCCCAGCATCCCTTGGAAGCATTGTATATAAGCCGGCCCCTAAGGCGTGTTCCTCACTCTGGCGACGAGAATACAAATCCAACGCAAAGATGCAGCAAACTGTGGGCATCCTGGAGAAGTTCTTGGAGGGTGAGGACTGGGAAGCCTATGTCGAATGGCTAGACCAGTACTTTGTAGCCAATGAGCTGGATGGAGAAGGAAGCGCTGCAAAAAGGAAAGCAGTCTTCCTCACGGTCTGTGGGGTACCGACTTATAGCCTCATGAAGAATCTTCTGGCTCCAGTGAAACCCACAGATAAGTCATATGAGGAGCTGTGTACACTGGTTCAGAGCATCTTAACCCGAGGGAGAGCGTGCTGATGGCGAGGTATTGGTTCTACACGTGCCAGCGATCTGAAGGCCAGGAATTGGCGAGCTATGTCGCCGAGCTAAGGTGACTTGCAGGACAATGTGAGTTTGATGGCTGCCTGGTGCAGATGCTCAGAGACTTTTTTGTACTGGGCATTGGCCACGAGACCATCCTACGAAAACTTTTGACTGTAGAGACACCGACCCTCAGTAAGGCCATTGCGATAGCACAGGCTTTTATGTCCACCAGAGATAACACCAAACAAATCTCTCAGCACACAAGTACAAGCAATGTTCATAAATTAACTGGAACTGTGTTTGCGAGGAGAAATGTACAGGGCAGAAACCATGAGTCTGCAACTGCCAGCAGGCCTCAGGTGACCCAGATGACTCAGAGTCCGCAACAAAGGATGAATGCAAGGCAATTCACACCTTGCTGGCGTTGTGGAGGCTTCCATTCAGCCTTTACATGCTGCTTCAAAGGGTATGTTTGTAAGAGCTGTGGAACAATGGGGCACCTCCAACGAGCTTGCAGATTAGCTGTAAGCTCTGCAAAACCTGCTAACCACCACGTGGCAGAGGAAGATCGGTCCATGGAGGATCAAAACAATTTAGAGCCTCAGAGAGAGAAGGCAGATGTTGAAGTACACGGGGTGCACACATTTTCGACAAAATGTCCACCTATAATGCTAAATGTAAAATTGAATGGCTTACCTGTAGCCATGGAACTGGATACTGGCGCTAGCCAATCCATCATGAGTAAAAAGATGTTTGAGAGGATGTGGTGCAACAAGGCACTCAGACCAGCTCTGAGCCCCATCCACACGAAACTGAGAACGTACACCAAAGAGCTCATCACTGTCCTGGGCAGCGCAATGGTCAACGTCACCTACGAGGGCACGGTGCATGAACTGCTACTCTGGATTGTCCCAGGCGATGGCCCCACACTGCTTGGAAGAAGCTGGTTGGGCAAAATCCGCTGTAACTGGGATGACATCCGAGCGCTATCACATGTCGATGAGGCCTCATGTACCCAGGTTCTTAACAAATTTCCTTCCCTGTTTGAGCCAGACATTGGAAACTTTTCCGGGGCGAAGGTTCAGATCTACTTGGTCCCAGAGGCATGACCCATTCACCACAAGGCGTGAGCGGTACCTCACATGATGAGGGAGAGAGTGGAAATTGAGCTGGACAGGTTGCAACGCAAGGGTATCATCTCCCCAGTGGAATTCAGCGAGTGGGCCAGCCCGATTTTTCCAGTACTCAAAAGTGATGGCACGGTCAGGATTTGCGGCGATCATAAAGTAACTATTAATCGTTACTCACGAAAGGACCAACACCCGCTACCCAAGGCAGATAACCTTTTTGCGACGCTGGCAGGAGGCAAGACGTTCATCAAGCTCGACCTGACTTCGGCCTACATGATGCAGGAGCTGGAGGAGGCTTCAAAGGGCCTCACCTGCATCAACACGCACAAGGGACTGTTCATCTACAACAGATGCCCGTTTGGAATTCAGTCGGCTGCAGCGATCTTCCAGAGAAAAATGGATAACCTACTCAAGTCGGTACCACGCACGGTGGTTTTTCAGGACGACGTATTGGTCACGGGTTGGGACACCGTCGAGCACCTACAAAACGTGGAGGAGGTTCTCCAGCGACTGGATCGCATAGGGCTGCGGCTGAAGAGGTTGAAATGCGTCTTTATGGCAACAGAAGTGGAGTTTTTGGGGAGAAAGATCGCGGCAGACGGCATTCGGCTCACAGGCGCCAAGACAGAGGCTATCAGGAACGCGCCCAGGCCACAGAACGTCACGGAGCTGCGGTCGTTCCTGGGACTCCTCAGCTATTTTGGTAACTTTCTACCGGGGTTAAGCACCCTCTTAGAGCCCCTACATGTGTTATTGCGTAAAGGTGAGAACTGGGTATGGGGGAAAAAAACCAAGTAATTGCTTTTGAGAAAGCCAGAAACATTTTATGCTCCAACAAGTTGCTTGTATTGTATAACCCGTGTAAAAGACTTGTGCTAGCATGTGATGCGTCGTCGTACGGAGTCGGGTGTGTATTACAACAAGCTAACGTTGCGGGAAAGTTGCAACCTGTCGCCTATGCTTCCAGGAGCTTGTCTAAGGCCGAGAGGGCCTACAGCATGATTGAGAAAGAGGCATTAGCATGTGTGTTCGGGGTAAAGAAAATGCATCAGTACCTGTTTGGCCTCAAATTTGAGCTGGAAACCGATCACAAGCCCCTTATATCCCTGTTCGCTGAAAACAAGGGGATAAATACTAATGCCTCAGCCCACATACAAAGGTGGGCACTCGCGCTTTCAGCCTATAACTATAACATCCGCCACAGGTCAGGCACCGAGAACTGTGCGGATGCTCTCAGTCGGCTACCATTGCCCACCACGGGGGTGGAAATGGCGCAGCCTGCAAACTTGTTGATGGTGGCGCAGCCCGCAGACTTGTTGATGGTCATGAAAACATTTGAAAATGATAAATCACCTGTCACGGCCCGCCAGATTAGGACTTGGACCAGCCAAGATCCTCTACTGTCCCTAGTAAAAAACTGTGTACTGCATGGGAGCTGGGCCAGCATCCCCGTTGAAATGCAAGAGCTAATCAAGCCGTTCCAGCAGCGAAAGGATGAGTTGTCCATTCAGGCAGACTGCCTGTTGTGGGGTAACCGCGTAGTGCTACCCAAAAAGGGCAGGGAGACGTTCATCTCGGATCTCCACAGCATACACCCGGGTACAGTAATGAAGAAAGCGATAGCCAGATCCCACATGTGGTGGCCCGGTATCGACTCTGACTTACAGTCCTGTGTACGGCAATGTAGTGTGTGTGCTCAATTGATCAACGCGCCTAGAGAGGCACCACTAAGTTTGTGGTTCTGACCTTCCAGACCATGGTCGAGGATCCATGTTGACTATGCGGGCCCGTTTCTCGGTAAAATGTTCCTGGTGGTGGTGGATGCTTTTTCAAAATGGATTGAATGTGAAATAATGTCGGAAAGCACCGCCACCACCACCATTGAAAGCCTGAGGGCCATGTTTGCCACCCACGGCCTGCCTGACATACTGGTCAGTGACAACGGGCCATGTTTCACCAGTGCCGAATTTAAAGAATTCATGACCCGCAATGGGATCAAACATGTCACCTCGGCCCCGTTTAAACCAGCCTCCAATGGGCAGGCAGAACGGGCAGTACAAACCACCAAACAACCTTAAACGAGTCACAGAAGGCTCACTCCAAACCCGCCTGCCCCAAGTACTGCTCAGCTACTGCACAAGACCCCACTCGCTCACAGGGGTGCCCCCGGCTGAGCTACTCATGAAAAGGACACTTAAAACCAGATTCTCGCTGGTTCACCCCAACCTGCATGATCAGGTAGAGAGCAGGCGGTAGCAACAAAATGTAAACGATGGTCGCGCCACTGTGTCACGGGAAATTGATCTGAATGACCCTGTGTATGTGCTAAACTATGGAATTGGTCCCAAGTGAACCATGGGCACGGTGATAGCTAAAGAAGGGAGTAGGGTGTTTGTAGTCAAACTAGACAATGGACAAATTTGCAGAAAGCACCTGGACCAAACAAGGCTGCGGTTCACAGACTGCCCTGAACAACCCACAGCAGACACCACCTTTTTCGAGCCCACAACACACACCCAAAGGATCAACGACACCACACCGGATCAAGAAATTGAACCCATCATGCCCAACAGCCCAGCAAAGCCAGGCTCACCCAGCAACCCTGCAGGGCCAACAACACGCCAACCCAGCGAGGGCACAGCCAACACAGCAGAACAGACATTTGTACCGAGGCGGTCCACCAGGGAAAGAAAGGCTCCTGACCGCCTCACCTTGTAAATAGTTTTCTCTTTGACTTTGGCGGGGGAGTGATGTTGTGTATCTGAAAAGCATGCACTCCCATGTTCCGCCACCAGGTTGTGTATCCCCTGAAGTCCCAAGGGATCGAGCATCCCTTAGGAGCACTGTATATAAGCCGACCCCTAAGGCCTGTTACTCACTCTGGAGTGTCTTAATACAGACTGAGGTCACTGTTACTTTAACCTCCCCGTGTGCAGTCTCATCTGTGTTAGGAACACAATAGTATTTATGTGAGGTGTTTTTTTTAATTTTTTATGTCGTGATTGGGTGTGTTTCAGACTTGCGAAACTCCTATTACTATGAATGCGAAAATACTTTACCGTGATTGGGTGTCCGGGCCCATGTGGCTCCTATGGACATCCCAACGTGAATGCGCTCTGTTGTGCAAGGTGAGGAGGCCTCGAGTCCGGAATCTCTGGTGGGCGCAGCAGGAAAAGGTAGGTGTGGATCTTTTTAGCCATTTTCTGGCGAGCGCCCGCGGGAAGTAGAGGACCGGGATTTCAGGGCCATTATAATAGTAAAAAGTTAATTCAAGGCATTGGAATTTATATTTGTCAATCTAAAACACAATGGAAACTTCCATCAAGTGAATTTCAACAGTGAAAAATGAAAAATTTAGTAAAGCAAACTAACACTTGGTGCCTATTACACACCAAACTGCTTGCTCTGCGGCAGTGATATTGTTTTGAATTTCTTTCTCAGATGTCCACGTTCAGCTCACGCTCTGTCTCTGACTTAGCGCTCTCACTGACTCTGCCGCTGGCTCTCCTGCTTTTATCTGTTGTCCTCTCGCATAGTTTCCCCTCAGACTCACTCTCTCCAGTCTCACTGACATGATATCTATTAAAGAAAACATAACTGGCAAAATAATTAACTCGATCATTAGAAACAAACGTAATAATAATACAAAAATAACCATGTTAATGACAGGGAATATAGTTTCAGAAGAGGTGAACTAGCCCCTGATCAATCCTTGGCGTTTTTGAGGATGGGACTTCAGGATTTAAAGAAGGAGGCAGACAAAAAGCAGGAAGCTATAGACCAGTTAGCCAAACATCTGTCTTTGGGAAAATGCTGGAGTCCATTATTAAGGAACCAGCAGCGGGACATTTGGAAAAGCATAATTCAATCAAGCAGAGTCAGCATGGTTTTATGAAAGGGAAATCATGTTTGACAAATTTGCTGGAGTTCTTTGAGGATGTAACGAGCAGGGTGGATAAGGGGGAACCAGTGGATGTGGTGTATTTGGATTTCCAGAAGGCATTCGATAAGAGGTTACTGCATAAAATAAAAGTTCACGGGATTGGATGGGAAAGCAAATTGTGAGGAGGACACAAGGGCCCCAAGTTTCCACATGATTTGCTCCTGATTTTTAGGAGCAACTGGTGTAGAACGGAGTATCTTAGAAATCGGAATTCTCGACATTTAGTTTGTTCCAGTTCTAGTCAGTTAGAACAGTTTCACTTTGGAAAGTTTTTTTTTTCAAAAGGGGGCGTGTCCGGCCACTTACGCCTGATTTCAAAGTTTCGTGAGTGAAAACTTACTCCAAACTAACTTTAGAATGGAGTAAGTGAAGATTTTTGTATGCTCGAAAAAACCTTGTCTACACTTTAGAAAATCAGGCGTAGGTTACAAATTAGGCGTAGGGAACGAGGTGGGGGGGAGGGGGGGAAGGGAAGTCATTAAATTCTACAATCAATCCTTAGTTATACTTATACAAATATTATACAAATAAATCCAACCTGAATAAAAATTTATAAGCAAAGAAAATATTAAATAAACCATGTTCCTACCTGTGTGAAAGTGCTTCAGGCAGGCCTTTCATGTTGGAGACAGGCAGGGGTGTGGCGTCAGTGTCTCGGCGGCAGCGGCAGCAAGCTTCGAGCTGAGCTGCAGTGCTTGAGGCAGGCCTTCATTCTCTTCGTGGCTGGCCGCGAAGAAGCAGCACCGGACGGACCCGAGGCCATTTGGCCATGAGATATCAGCGGCATCAGTGGCTGGCCGGCAGCCGAAGAATCAGCGGACCGATGTGAGGCCATTCGGCCATGAGATATCAGCGGCGTCAGTGGCTGGCCGGCAGCCGAAGAATCAGCGGACCGATGTGAGGCCATTCGGCCATGAGATATCAGCGGCGTCAGTGGCTGGCCGGCAGCCGAAGAATCAGCGGACCGATGTGAGGCCATTCGGCCATGAGATATCAGCGGCGTCAGTGGCTGGCCGGCAGCCGAAGAATCAGCGGACCGATGTGAGGCCATTCGGCCATGAGATAGCAGCGGCGTCAGTGGCTGGCCGGCAGCCGAAGAATCAACGCAGGACACATGCAGCTCATTAAGGTTCTTGAGGCCATTCGGCCACGCTTTAGGGGCGGCGTCAGTGGCTGGCCGGCAGCCAAAGAATCAGCAGTGGATGGACGTGAGGCCATTCGGCCATAGGATATCAGCGGCGTCAGTGGCTGGCCGGCAGCCGAAGATACAGCAGCAGCCTTCGAGCTGTGAGGGGGACTGAGGCCATTTGGACAGGGAGAGGCAGCCACATCGACAGTTTTATATTTAAATTTGCAGAATGGGTGCTGCATTGTCAACACCACGTATTATTGCAAAGTTGAATTGGCACTCTTATTTCTCCAAACACACAGTCCTTAATTTGCATGCACCAATGCAGCACCGGTTCTGCAAGTTGAGCAGTGAAAAGCTGAACTCACTGATTTCAGCAGGTGATTTATTCAGCAGTGCTGCTAAAAGCACTCCCTCACACACAGAAATATCCAAAAAAATTAAATTACAAGCCTTTGCAGGGGTCCAAGAAACAAATCTTCACTTTTTCTGCAATGCGAGTGCCAATGTTTGTGTGAGACTGCACGCACGCTCCAACGCGCACACGCAGGGTTGCCGGCACCACGAAGGCTAATTTAAATTGTACCTGCCCCCTGCTACTTAGAAAATCGGCGCGAGTGTTAGGCTCCGCCCCCGCTGCGAAGAGCGCGCCGCGCCAAGCAGACATCGAGCTCCAAGGAGCTCGAGAATATCGGACTTTTTTTTAGGCGCAGTTTTCGGCGCGAGAAACAGGCGCCCAGCTCTGAGGTGTGCCGTTTTCACCACGGCACGAAACTTGGGGCCAGAAAATCTGCAAAGGGGTATAGACAGGCCAAGTGAGTGGGCAAAGATTTGGCAGATAGAGTATAATGCAGGAAAATGTTACGTTATCCACTTTGGCAGAAATAATAGAAAAGCAAATTAAAATTTAAATGGAGAAAAATTGCAAAGTACTGCAGTACAGAGGGACCTAGGGGTCCTTGTGCATGAAACACAAAATGTTAGTGTGCAGGTACAGCAAGTGATCAATGATATGTCCTTACTATACAGTACAAATGCACACGAGGCTCATACTTGAGAGAAGGTCACTCTGTGACCAGTAACCTTTATTAGCCAGCACTGAAGTGACGAAGATGGGTGGAGCTTCCCCTTTTATACCTGTAAGTCCAGGTTAGAAGTGTCTCCCACAAGTTTACCACCGAGTGGTCAGTGTTCTCATGGTGTACAACTTAGGCCAGTTTATACATGGATTACAATGACAGTTGAATACATGACATCACCTCCCCACCGCAAAGCCTTATTGGGATCATAGGTTAAGTCTCTCTGGTGGTTTACGTTCCCTTGTAGAGCGCCTGAGTTGGGGCTCCGGTTGTTGGGCGCTGGCCTGAGTGTCTGCTGTTTGCGGTGCCTCAGGTCTGTCTGGACTGCCCACAGTGACTGGGCTTTCCTCCACTTGGTTCCGATGTTCGGTCACCTGTGGTGGAGTGAACTCTACATCGTGTTCTTCCTCTGCTTCTTCTATGGGATAGCTATTCCTCCTTTTAGTTTGATCCACGTGTTTGTGGCAGATTTGTCCATTGGTAAGTTTAACTACCAGAATCCTATTCCCGTCTTTGGCAATCACAGTGCCTGCGATCCATTTGGGCCCTGCAGCGTAGCTGAGGACAAAGACAGGGTCATTGACATCAATACATCGCACCCTTGCATTCCCGTCATGGTAGTCACATTGTGACCAGCGCCTGCTCTCAACAATTTCTTTCATGGTGGGGTGTATGAGGGATAACCTGGTTTTGAACATTCTTTTCATTAGCAGCTCTGCGGGTGGAACCCCTGTGAGCGAGTGTGGTCGGGATCTATTGGCCAACAGGAGGCGTGATAAGCGGCTTTGTAGGGAACCCCCTTGGATTCTGAGCACCCGCTGTTTGATTATCTGCACTGCTCGTTCCGCCTGGCCGTTTGAGAACATAAAAACATAAGAACATAAGAATTAGGAACAGGAGTAGGCCATCTAGCCCCTCGAGCCTGCTCCGCCATTCAAAAAGATCATGGCTGATCTGGCTGTGGACTCAGCTCCACTTACCCGCCTGCTCCCCATAACCTTTAATTCCCTTATTGGTTAAAAATCTATCTATCTGTGATTTGAATACATTCAATGAGCTAGCCTCAACTGCTTCCTTGGGCAGAGAATTCCACAGATTCACAACCCTCTGGGAGAAGAAATTCCTTCTCAACTCGGTTTTAAATTGACTCCCCCGTATTTTGAGGCTGTGCCCCCTAGTTCTAGTCTCCCCGACCAGTGGAAACAACCTCTCTGCCTCCATCTTGTCTATCCCTTTCATTATTTTAAATGTTTCTAGAAAATCACCCCTCATCCTTCTGAACTCCAACGAGTAAAGACCCAGTCTACTCAATCTATCATCATAAGGTAACCCCTCATCTCCGGAATCAGCCTTGTGAATCGTCTCTGTACCCCCTCCAAAGCTAATATATCCTTCTTTAAGTAAGGTGACCAAAACTGCACGCAGTACTCCAGGTGCGGCCTCACCAATATCCTGTACAGTTGCAGCAGGACCTCCCTGCTTTTGTACTCCATCCCTCTCGCAATGAAGGCCAACATTCTATTCGCCTTCCTGATTACCTGCTGCACATGCAAACTAACTTTTTGGGATTCATGCACAAGGACCAGCTTGAACGGTGCCGTTCTGACATGGTTGATACCATTTCCTGCCATGAAGTCCTGGAACTCAATGCTTGTAAAGCACGGGCCATTGTCGCTGACAAGACGTCCGGTCGACCATGACGGCGAACATTGCCCGTAGACTTTCTACCGTGGCAGAGGATGTGCTTGAATTGAAAATGTCACACTCGATCCATTTGGAGTAGGCGTCTACTACAACCAAAAACATTTTTCCCATGAAGGGACCTGCGTAGTCCACATGAATGTGTGACCATGGCTTGGCGGACCAGGACCAGGGGCTAAGGGGGGGCTTCCCTGGGCGCATTGCCCAGCTGGGCACACGTGTTGCACCTGCGAACACAAAGTTCAAGGTCTGCATCTATCCCTGGCCACCAAACGTGTGACCTGGCAATTGCCTTCATCATGACAATGCCCGGATGCTCCTTGTGGAGTTCTCGGATGAACGCCTCTCTGCCCATCTGGGGCATGACTACTTGGTTCCCCCATAGTAGGCAATCGGCCTGAATCGAGAGTTTACCCTTGCACCTGTGAAATGGTTTAAATTCCTCAGGGCTTGCCCCGTACGTGGCTGCCCAGTCCTCATTTAGGACACATTTCTTGACTAAAGACAGTAGCGGGTCTTAATTTGTCCAGACTTTGATCTGACGGGCTGTCAGGGGTGAGCTTTCACTTTCGAAAGCTTCAACAGTTATGACCATCTCAGCAGCATGCTCGGTTGCCCCCTTGGTGGTGGCTAGTGGGAGCCTGCTGAGTGCATCGGCGCAGTTTTCAGTACCCGGTCTGTGCCAAATTGTACAGTCATAGGCGGCTAACGTGAGTGCCCACCTCTGTATGCGGGCCGACGTATTCGCATTTATGGCCTTGTTGTCGGCCAAAAGGGACGTAAGGGATTTGTGATCTGTCTCCAGCTCAAATTTCCTGCCAAACAGGTACTGGTGCATTTTTTGTACTTCATATACACATGCTAGTGCTTGCTTTTCTACAATCCCGTAGCCCCTTTCTGCCTGGGACAGATTTCTGTAGGCATAAGCTACCGGCTGTAACTGACCCTTGGCATTAACATGCTGCAACACACACCCGACCCCATAAGACAACGCATCGCATTTTAAAACAAGTTTCTTACATGGGTCATACAGCGTTAACAGATTGTTGGAGCATAACAAATTGCGTGCTCTATCAAAAGCCCTTTCCTGGCTGTCCCACCAGACCCAATCGCGACCTTTGCGTCGGAGCACGTGTAGCGGCTCTAACAGCGTGCTCAATTTGGGAAGAAAGTTACCAAAATAGTTCAGGAGCCCCAGGAACGAACGCAGCTCCGTCGTGTTACGGGGTCTGGGTGCTCTTGGGATCGCTTCTGTTTTGGACGCAGTAGGTCTGATCCTGTCTGCTGCTACCCTCTTCCTCAGGAATTCTCCCTCTGGAGCTGGGAAGACGCACTTTGCCTTTTTCAGTTGCAGACCTACCCGGTCCAGTCTGCGTAGCACCTCCTCCAAGTTGTGGAGGTGTTCTTCAGTATCGCAACCCGTAATGAGGATATCGTCTTGAAAAACCACCGTCCTTGGAATCGACTTGAGGAGACTTTCCATGTTTCGTTGAAAGATCGCGGCGGCCGAGCGAATCCTGAACGGACATCTGTTGTACTCAAACAACCCCTTGTGTGTCGTGATGGTGGTCAGCTTCTTCGACTCACTCGCCAGCTCCTGGGTCATGCAAGCTGAGGTCAGGTCCAATTTTGAAAAAAGTTTGCCACCGGATGGCTTCGCAAAGAGGTCCTCCGCTCTCGGTAGCGGGTACTGGTCTTGGAGTGACACCCAATTGATGGTGCCCTTGTAATCACCACATATCCTGACCGACCCATCCGCCTTGAGCACCGGCACAATCGGGCTCGCCCAGTCACTGAATTCGACTGACGAGATGATGCCTTCCCTCAGCAGCTCCAATTTGCCTTCTATCTTTTCCCACATCACGTCCGGCACCGCTCTGGCCTTGTGGTGTACTGGCCTGGTGTCTGGGTTTATGTGATTCACTACCTTGGCCCCCATGAAAGTACCAATGCCGGGTTGAAATAGTGAGTCAAATTTGTCCAGGACCTGTGAGCATGATATTCGCTCCACAGAAGAAATTGCATTGACATCGCCCCATTTCCAGTTCATGACAGCAAGCCAACTCCTCCCTAGCAGTGCGGGACCATCCCCCGGGACAATCCAGAGTGGCAACCTGTTCTCTAAATCTTTGTGGATCACGACTACCGTGGCGCTGCCTAGCACCGGAATGATCTCCTTTGTGTATGTCCGTAGCTGTGCATCAATCGGTAATAATTTTGGCCTCCTGGCCTTGGATGCCCACAACTTGTCGAACTGTTTGATACTCATCAGGAACTGGCTGGCCCCCGTGTCTAGCTCCATTGACACTGGGATGCCATTGAGGAGCACTTTCATCATTATCAGTGGCGTCCTGGTGTATGAACTGTATATGTGCTCCACATGAACTCGCTGAACTTCAGCTTCCAGCGATTTCCCCCAGTGTCCATTTGGCCTCGTAGGGCTTACATCAGGCCTGTGCTCCTTGTACAGCAACCTGGCTGCAGGTTTCCTGCACATACGCACCAAGTGACTGCTGACGTTGCAATTTCTGCAGGTATATTGCTGATACCTGCAAGCTCTGGCTGTGTGTTTGCCTCCACACCTCCAACATGAACCGTTGTTGGAAAGAAAAGGTCGATCATCTCTGACTGTCTCTGTAACTGTCCTTAAACGCACCATTGACAGGTTGAGAGCATCGGGCATGCTATGGTTTTCAGGAAACTGGTTGAGACCAAAGACTTGACCCTGGAAACGGCGGCTTTGATGGCCCAGACATTCATCTCAGGGGAGGAAGAGACCAGAATGATGTTTGACAAAAATCTTAGTTTAAATGCAGCAAATGGACAGGGAGTCAACATTGTTAATGCGTCACACAGTTCTCCAGGCAGACAAGGGCAATCGGACATGCCCGAGCATGTCGTCAAACCCAAATGGGGAATTCAACAGAGACAATGGCTAGCTGAATGGCGATTCATGCCATCGCAAGGGACAATGCGGCCAGTAATGGGGCCATCAAAGACACTGTTTCCAGGGTCAAGTCTTTGGTCTCAATCAGTTTCCTGAAAACCCCAGTGTGCCCGATGCCCTCAATAAAAAAGTCTTGCAGCATCTCCGCTCTGCATGCATCTGGGAACTTACAGAGACTCGCCAGTCGCCGGAGGTCTGGAACGCTTTGCTCTTCTTGTCGCCGTTGCGTGTAAAACCGGTGTCTCGCCATGTACATGCTGCTTCCCGGTTTAAAGTGTTCCCCGATCAACTTACTGAGTTCTTCAAAAGTCTTGTCCGCCGGCTTCTCTGGCGCTAGAAGGTCCTTCATCAGGGAGTACGTCCTGGATCCACAAACCGTCAGGAGATGAGCCCTGCGTTTGTCGACGAATCCTGTCCCAGCCATTCCTTAGTGACGAAACTTTGCTGTAGTCTCTCAATAAAATCGTCCCAATCATCACCAACACAGTACCTCTCGTCTGTGCTGCTAGTGGCCATGCTCGCGTGGTTTAAATCCCAGTTCCTCGTCGCCAATGATATACCCTTACTATACAGTACAAATACACATGAGGCCCATACTTGAGAGAAGGTCACTCTGTGAACAGTAACCTTTATTCCAGCGCTGAAGTGATGAAGGTGGGTGGAGCTTCCCCTTTTATACCTGGAAGTCCAGGCTAGGAGTGTCTCCCACAAGTTCACCACCTAGTGGTCAGTGTTCTCACGGTGTACAACTTAGGTCAGTTTATACATGGATTACAATGACAGTTGAATACATGACAATCAGGAAGGCAAATGGAATGTTGGCCTTTATTGAAACGCAGATAGAGTATAAAAGCAGAGAAGTCCTGCTACAACTGTACAGTGTATTGGTGAGGCCACACCTGGAATACTGCGTACAGTTTTGGTCTCCGTATTTAAGGAAGGATATACTTGCATTGGCAGCTGTTCAGAGAAGGTTCACTAGGTTGATTCCAGAGCTGAGGGGGTTGACTTATGAGGATAGGTTGAGTAGGCTGGGTCTATACACATTGGAGTTCGGAAGAATGAGAGCTGATCTTATTGAAACTTATAAGATAATGAAGGGGCTCGACAAGGTGGATGCAGAGAGGATATTTCCACTCATTGGGGAGACTAAAACTAGGGGACATAGTCTCAGAATAAGGGGCCGCCCATTTAAAACTGAGATGAGGAGAAATTTCTTCTGTCAGAGGTTTGTAAATCTGTGGAATTCTCTGCCCCAGAGAGCTGTGAAGGCTGGGTCATTGAATATATTTAAGGTGGAGATAGACAGATTTTTGAGCGATAAGGGAGTAAAGGGTTATGGGGAGCGGGCAGGGAAGTGGAGCTGAGTCCATGATCAGATCAGCCATGATCTTATTGAGGGGCCAAATGGCCTACTCATAGAAACATAGAAACATAGAAAATAGGTGCAGGAGTAGGCCATTCGGCCCTTCTAGCCTGCACCGTCATTCAATGAGTTCATGGCTGAACATTCAACTTCAGTACCCCATTCCTGCTTTCTCGCCATACCCCTTGATCCCCCTAGCAGTAAGGACCTCATCTAACTCCTTTTTGAATATATTTAGTGAATTGGCCTCAACAACTTTCTGTGGTAGAGAATTCCACAGGTTCACCACTCTCTGGGTGAAGAAGTTCCTCCGCATCTCGGTCCTAAATGGCTTACCCCTTATCCTTAGACTGTGACCCCTGGTTCTGGACTTCCCCAACATTGGGAACATTCTTCCTGCATCTAACCTGTCTAACCCCGTCAGAATTTTATATGTTTCTATGAGGTCCCCTCTCATTCTTCTGAACTCCAGTGAATACAAGCCCAGTTGATCCAGTCTTTCTTGATAGGTCAGTCCCGCCATCCCGGGAATAAGTCTGGTGAACCTTCGCTGCACTCCCTCAATAGCAAGAATGTCCTTCCTCAGGTTAGGAGACCAAAACTGTACACAATACTCCAGGTGTGGCCTCACCAATGCCCTGTACAACTGTAGCAACACCTCCCTGCCCCTGTACTCAAATCCCCTTGCTATGAAGGCCAACATGCCATTTGCTTTCTTAACCGCCTGCTGCACCTGCATGCCAACCTTCAATGACTGATGTACCATGACACCCAGGTCTCTTTGCACCTCCCCTTTTCCTAATCTGTCATCATTCAGATAATAGTCTGTCTCTCTGTTTTTACCACCAAAGTGGATAACCTCACATTTATCCACATTATACTTCATCTGCCATGCATTTGCCCACTCACCTAACCTATCCAAGTCGCTCTGCAGCCTCACAGCATCCTCCTCGCAGCTCACACTGCCACCCAACTTAGTGTCATCCGCAAATTTGGAGATACTACATTTAATCCCCTCATCTAAATCATTAATGTACAGTGTAAACAGCTGGGGCCCCAGCACAGAACCTTGCGGTACCCCACTAGTCACTGCCTGCCATTCTGAAAAGTACCCATTTACTCCTACTCTTTGCTTCCTGTCTGACAACCAGTTCTCAATCCATGTCAGTACACTACCCCCAATCCCATGTGCTCTAACTTTGCACATCAATCTCTTGTGTGGGACCTTGTCGAACGCCTTCTGAAAGTCCAAATATACCACATCAACTGGTTCTCCCTTATCCACTCTACTGGAAACATCCTCAAAAAATTCCAGAAGATTTGTCAAGCATGATTTCCCTTTCACAAATCCATGCTGACTTGGACCTATCATGTCACCTCTTTCCAAATGCACTGCTATGACATCCTTAATAATTGATTCCATCATTTTACCCACTACCGATGTCAGGCTGACCGGTCTATAATTCCCTGTTTTCTCTCTCCCTCCTTTTTTAAAAAGTGGGGTTACATTGGCTACCCTCCACTCCATAGGAACTGATCCAGAGTCAATGGAATGTTGGAAAATGACTGTCAACGCATCCACTATTTCCAAGGCCACCTCCTTAAGTACTCTGGGATGCAGTCCATCAGGCCCTGGGGATTTATCGGCCTTCAATCCCATCAATTTCCCCAACACAATTTCCCGGCTAATAAGGATTTCCCTCAGTTCCTCCTCCTTACTAGACCCCCCGACCCCTTTTATAACCGGAAGGTTGTTCGTGTCCTCCTTCGTGAATACCGAACCAAAGTACTTGTTCAATTGGTCCGCCATTTCTTTGTTCCCCGTTATGACTTCCCCTGATTCTGACTGCAGGGGACCTATGTTTGTCTTTACTAACCTTTTTCTCTTTACATATCTATAGAAACTTTTGCAATCCGTCTTAATGTTCCCTGCAAGCTTCTTCTCATACTCCATTTTCCCTGCCCTAATCAAACCCTTTGTCCTCCTCTGCTGAGTTCTAAATTTCTCCCAGTCCCCAGGTTCGCTGCTATTTCTGGCCAATTTGTATGCCACTTCCTTGGCTTTAATACTATCCCTGATTTCCCTTGATAGCCACGGTTGAGCCACCTTCCCTTTTTTATTTCTATGCCAGACAGGAATGTACAATTGTTGTAGTTCATCCATGCGGTCTCTAAAAGACTGCCATTGCCCATCCACAGTCAACCCCTTAAGTATCATTCGCCAATCCATCTCAGCCAATTCACGCCTCATACCTTCAAAGTTAGCCTTCTTTAAGTTCTGGACCATGGTCTCTGAATTAACTGTTTCATTCTCCATCCTAATGCAGAATTCCACCATATTATGGTCACTCTTCCCCAAGGGGCCTCGCACAACGAGATTGCTAATTAATCCTTTCTCATTACATAACACCCAGTCTAAGATGGCCTCCCCCCTAGTTGGTTCCTCGACATATTGGTCTAAAAAACCATCCCTTATGCACTCCAGAAAATCCTCCTCCACCGTATTGCTTCCAGTTTGGTTAGCCCAATCTATGTGCATATTAAAGTCACCCATTATAACTGCTGCACCTTTATTGCACGCACCCCTAATTTCCTGTTTGATGCCCTCCCCAACATCACTACTACTGTTTGGAGGTCTGTACACAACTCCCACTAACGTTTTTTGCCCTTTGGTGTTCTGCAGCTCTACCCATATAGATTCCACATCATCCAAGCTAATGTCCTTCCTAACTATTGCCTTAATCTCCTCCTTAACCAGCAATGCTACCCCACCTCCTTTTCCTTTTATTCTATCCTTCCTGAATGTTGAATACCCCTGGATGTTGAGTTCCCAGCCCTGCTCATCCTGGAGCCACGTCTCCGTAATCCCAATCACATCATATTTGTTAACATCTATTTGCACAGTTAATTCATCCACCTTATTGCGGATACTCCTTGCATTAAGACACAAAGCCTTCAGGCTTGTTTTTTTAACACCCTCTGTCCTTTTAGAATTTTGCTGTACAATGGCCCTTTTTGTTCTTTGCCTTGGGTTTCTCTGCCCTCCACTTTTCCTCATCTCCTTTCTGTCTTTTGTTTTTGCCTCCTTTTTGTTTCCCTCTATCTCCCTGCATTGGTTCCCATCCCCCTGCCATATTAGTTTAACTCCTCCCCAACAGCACTAGCAAACACTCCCCCGAGGACATTGGTTCCGATTCTGCCCAGGTGCAGACCGTCCGGATTGTACTGGTCCCACCTCCCCCAGAACCGGTTCCAATGCCCCAGGAATTTGAATCCCTCCCTGCTGCACCATTGCTCAAGCCACGTATTCATCTGGGCTATCCTGCGATTCCTACTCTGACTAGCACGTGGCACTGGTAGCAATCCCGAGATTACTACTTTTGAGGTCCTACTTTTTAATTTAGCTCCTAGCTCCTTAAATTCATTTCGTAGGAACTCATCCCTTTTTTTACCTATGTCATTGGTACCAACGTGCACCACAACAACTGGCTGTTCTCCCTCCCTTTTTAGAATGTCCTGCACCCGCTCCGAGACATCCTTGACCCTTGCACCAGGGAGGCAACATACCATCCTGGAGTCTCGGTTGCGGCCGCAGAAACGCCTATCTATTCCCCTTACAATTGAATCCCCTATCACTATCGCTCGCCCACTCTTTTTCCTGCCCTCCTGTGCAACAGAGCCAGCCACGGTGCCATGAACTTGGCTGCTGCTGCCCACTCCTGATGAGTCATCCCCCTCAACAGCACTCAAAGCAGTGTATCTGTTTTGCAGTGGGATGACCACAGGGGACCCCTGCACTACCTTCCTTGCACTACTCTTCCTGCTGGTCTTCCATTCCCTCGCTGGCTGTGGACCCTTCTCCTGCGGTAAGACCAACTCGCTACACGTGATACTCACGTCATTCTCAGCATCGTGGATGCTCCAGAGTGAATCCACCTTCAGCTCCAACTCCGCAACGCGGACCGTCAGTAGCCGGAGGTGGACACACTTCCCGCACATGTAGTCGTCAGGGACACTGGTGTTGTCCCCGTGTTCCCACATGGTACAGGAGGAGCATATCACATGACCGAGCTGTCCTGCCATGACTTAACCCTTAGATACACTTAAATTGCCAACAACAATGTTAAAAGTTACTGACTAATAAAGAAAAAGAAAAACTACTCACCAATCAGCAGCCAATCACTTACCACGTTGGCTGTGACGTCACCTTTTGATTTCTTTCTACTTCTTTTTTGACTTCTCTCAGCTGGAGCTGCACCGGTACGTCTCTCTCGACTCCCGCCTCTCTCGACGCTCCCCGGACTGCTGAGCCTTTTATAGGCCGCTGCCTCTCTCGACTCCCGCCTCTCTCGACGCTCCCCGGACTGCTGAGCCTTTTATAGGCCGCTGTCTCTCTCGACTCCCGCCTCTCTCGACGCTCCCCGGACTGCTGAGCCTTTTATAGGCCGCTGCCTCTCTGGACTCCCGCCTCTCTCGACGCTCCCCGGACTGCTGAGCCTTTTATAGGCCGCTGTCTCTCTCGACTCCCGCCTCTCTCGACGCTCCCCGGACTGCTGAGCCTTTTATAGGCCGCTGCCTCTCTGGACTCCCGCCTCTCTCGACGCTCCCCGGACTGCTGAGTCTTTTATAGGCCGCTGCCTCTCTCGACTCCCGCCTCTCTCCTGCTTCTATTTCTTATGGTCTTATGGGACATCCCAAGTAGATATTCAAAAGCCTTGAAATGCAATGTACCTGGACTTCCAGAAAATATGAATGAAAGAAAAGAAAGAAAAAAATAACTTGCATTTATATGAGCGCCTTTCATGACCTCAGCCCATCCCAAAGAGCTTACAGCCAATGAAGTAATTTTTGAAGCATAGTCACTGTTGTAATGTGGGAAATGTAACAGCCAATTTGCGCAAAGCAAGCTCCCACAAACAGCAATGTGATAATGACCAGATAATCTGTTTTAGTGATGTTGGTTGAGGATAAATATTGGCCAGTTCACTGGGGAGAACTCCCCTGACCTTCTTCAAATAGTGCCATGGGCTATTGAGGTTTAGTTTCTCATCCAAAAGGTGGCACCTCCGACCCTACTCCCACACTACTGCACTGGGAGTGTCAGAGTAGATTATGTGCTCAAGTCTCTGGAATGGGACTTGGACCCATAGCCTTCTGACCCAGAGGCGAGGATGCTACCTCTGAAAGAGAAGAAGCAGTGGGTATTAGTTAGGGAAGTAATATTGGGTTTGGAGACGTACTAAATGATTGGTGCTGGGACCCCTGTTGATTCTAAACTATACGAACAATCTACATTCGGAAATGCAATGCAAATTGCTGAAATTGCAGATGATCCTAAATTGGGGGGGAGGGAAGGGGAGCAGTTGAGTCTTATGAAGTAGCCAAGGAACTTCAGAAGGATTTGCAAGTGGGCAGAATTACTGCAGATAAAATTCAGAAGAGATAAATCCAACATGTTTCATATTGAGATAAAATAATGAGGACATTCTTAATTCATGAATTAGTTGAACGTGTTAAAGGATAGGCTGAAAAGTGGGAGTGATAGCCATCTCAGAATTTACCATATCTAGTCATTGCAGAGTGGTGATTGACAAAACAAGCAGAATGCTGAGCTATATTGCTAAATCGGTAGACCAAGTCACTGTGTATTAAGTAACATTCACAGGTGTCAAGACAATAACTATTTCCAACAAGAGAGAGCATGATCCTTAGCACTAAATGATATTGCCATCACTGAGTCTGCCACCATCAACATCACGGGGGGGTGATCAGAAACTGGACTAGACCAGTCGCATAAATGCACAAGAGCAGATCAGAGGGCTGGGTATACAGTGGCGAGTAGCTCACCTTTAAGAAACATAGAATCATAGAATGGTTACAGCACAGAAGGAGGCCATTTGGCTCGTCAAGCCGGCTCTCTGGAAGAGCACTTCAACAATCCCACATCCCCGCCCTTTCCCCGTAGCCCTGGAAATTTATTTCCTTCAGATACTTAGCTAATTCCCTTTTGAAAGCCATGATTGAGTCTGCCTCCACCACCCTTTCAGGCAGTGCATTCCAGATCCTAACCATTCGCTGTGTAAAACAGTTGTTCCACATGTTGCCTTTGGTTCTTTTGCCAATCGCCTTAAATCTGTGTTCTCTGGGACCCTTCTGCCAATAGTAGATAGTTTCTCTCTATCTACTCTGTCCAGACCTCTCATGATTTTGAACATCCCTATCAAATCTCCTCTCAATCTTCTCTGCTCTAACGAGAACAACCCCAGCTTCTCCAGTATATCCATGTAACTGAAGTCCCTCATTCCTGGAATCTTTCTCGTAAATCTGCTCTGCACCCTCTCAAAGGCTTTCACATCTTTCCTAAGGGTTGGTGCCCAGAATTGGACACAATACTCCAGTTCAGATCAACCAGTGTTTTATACAGGTTCATCATGACATCCTTGCTTTTGTACTCTATACCTCTATTTATGACGCCCAGTATCCCGTATGCTTTTTTAACTGCTTTTTGTCAACCTGCCCTGCCACCTTCAACGATTTGTGCACATATACCTCCAGGTCTCTCTGTTCATGCACGCACTTTAGAATTGTACCTTTTAGTTTCTCCTCATTCTTCCCACCAAAATGTATGACTGAATGGGTGCAGCTACAACAACGCTATCTGGGACACTATCTTGATCGGCACCCCATCAACTAGCTTAAACATCCACTACCCCCACATTGGCGCACTGTGTACCATCTACAAGATACACTGCAGCAACTCGCCAAGGCTTCTCCGACAGCACCTCCCAAATCTGTAACCACCACCACCTAGAAGAACAAGGGCAGCAAGTGTATGGGAACACCACCACTTCCAAGTCCCCCTCCAAGTCACACACCATCCTGACTTGGAAATATACTATGGGGACCTGATATTAAATTGTTTTTTTGGATAGGGAGCTGGATCAGGGGCTTGCCCCGTTCACTCCATGCACTGACCTGGTATTGCAATATTTCCAGGAACGGTGCAACTTCGCCTCTCGGCCTTTTGACCTAAGATCAAATATATTGGCGCAAAGTGATCTTTGGCATTAGAGTTGATCTGGAAAGAAATTGGACATTAAAAAAAAAACACCGTCACTTCATTGTCGCTGGATCAAAATCCTGGAACCCCGTCCCCAGCAGCACTGTGGGAGTAGCTTCACCACACGGACTGCAGCGGATCCAAGAAGAACCCCACCACCACCTTCTCAAGCTGTGGGATGGGCAACAAATACCGGCCTTGCCAGCAATGCCCACATCCCGAGAATGAATTAAACAAATATCTGGGACACTATTACACCATGGCCAACAAGGAACTATTCTGCTACAATCAGTAGGTCAGGCAGCATCTGTGGAGAGAGAAACAGAGTTAATGTTTCAGGTTGATGACCCTTCCTCAGAACCATTCTGCTATTGGGGGATAGACCAATCTATAAATAATGACCGACATGCTGCATGTTTCAGACTCTTTGAATTGACTGAAAATTCCACTTTTGACTACACTTCAAAAGTATTTCATTGGCTGTAAAGTGCTTTTGGATGTCCTTAGGTTGTGAAAGGCGCTATAGAAATGCATGTCCTTGCTTTTTAATGCATGCCATGATTATGTAACCCTCCAAAGGAATGTAGCATTATTTAAGTTTTAATAATGCATTCGGCCCGATATTATTCTGTGCAATCAATTATAAATAAGCAAATTAGCTTGATTCGTTCAGTGACAATTCAGCATAAAAATGACAAGCACGGCTTGTGTGTTGCATTGGTGGAGCCGGGATTGAGTGACTGGGCTGGTGGTGAGAGGGAGGGATCCCGAGTGCGCAGGTGCGGCACCTGCTTCAGCAGCACCAGTGAAGATATTCAGTCAGGCATCCCTGAGACACAGAGATAGAGAGAGGGAAATAGCGCACAAGATGGGAGCCAACACCGCACACCGACACCTTTTCGAATAGAGAAAAAAGGAAGTAGACGGAGGAGGAAGGAATTAACCAGCGAGAACCAAAAAACCAAAAGGAAAGGCAGACAAATATGAATCATGAATCTTTCCGGGTTCTGCTGTTTTTTGGCTCTGATCCTGTGCTCCAGTCTCCAGCCTTTTGGTGCAACGGGTACGTAAGGAGAGTAGGGAGGGAGAGAGGGGGTGAGGAATCTTGTGCAAATTTATTTTAAAACATAAAAATGTCTAGGATAGTAGTAGTGGAATGCAGTGCAGATTGACTAACGTGGGGGCTGTGTGCAGTGCAGGGCTCAGTATTGCACTGCATGAATACTATAGCATTGCAGATAGCCAGAGCATTGCTGAGACGCAGAACGTGTCTGAAGAAGTGCTTTTTAAAAGAAAATGCATTATTTTTCTAGTGCAGATGTATATATTTGTGTGCAGGGTTTGGGTTTATTGTAGACGCGATTTATGGGGATTGAATCATCTGAGACACAGCTTTGCAGTGGATTCAAAAACAAAGGGAATTTGTCCCCTTAGCAACAAGCCCTCGAATGAGCTGTAAACATCTGAGGTTTTTTTTTGCTGCAACTGTCAAGTAATCTTTTTATTTAGAATTATATATCCATACCTATCGTTAATTGATGTGTTCCATGCATATTTATTCTGCAATCGCGTGAAAATGCAATGTGAAAACGCCTTTTCTTTCTTGCTCTCCCGGTTGTTACAAGCAGTTCTGCATTTGAATGGTGCTGATGGAGAGCCGTTGGCAGCAGATGCTGGTGCAACAGTAAACCACAGCAGCAATACGACTCAGCAAGAAATAACGTGGCCTTTTCGCTTGATCTATTACGTTCACGACGACAATGAGAGCACTTATCACATCCTGGATACCAAAGCCAGGAACCAAGAAAAGGACGATCAGGTAAGGAGGCAAGAACGAACAAACCATCCGATTTCCCCATTCCCCTTCCCCCTGTAATATTTTCGATTCATCCCATGGCTCACAATTATAATACCAGCTCATGACTGCAACCATCCTGAAGGATGTGCATAGAATTAAAGTGTGATGAGAATGGAAAAGCGTTACCCCCCTGGTCAGTGCAGTTGTACTCTAATTCTGAATGTAATTCAGGGGCTATTTATTGAGCCCCTGGCATGAGAGATTATTATTTTGTGCTGACTTTTTTGTTGCTGCTGATGCCATGCTTTGGCTGTTTAATACCACACCAGAAATATATTGATTCCTAAAATAACTCACTGCAGTTCCATTCTTAAATTAATTTAGAAATACAAATGTGGGCTTATTGCATTGTTGGGTAGGTGAACAGCAACTTGAATTTAGATAGCGCCTTTAGCGTAGTAAAATGCCCCAAGGCGCTTCACATTGAAGTGTTTTACAATGAGCCACATGATGAGATAGTGGGACAGATGGCCAAAAGCTTGGTCAAGGAGGTAGGTTTTAAGGAGTGTTTTCAAGGAGGAGAGAAACACGGAGAGGTTTAGGGAGAGAATTCTAGAGCTGAGTGCCTAAATAGCTGAAGGCACGGCCATCACTGGTGGAGTGAAGTGAATCGAGGATGCACAAAAGGCTAGAAGTGGAGAAGAGCAGAGATCAGAGGGTTGCAGGCAATGTTCCTAATAACGTTTGTTTTGGGTGCGCGGGACCTTTTAATGGGCTGTACAGCACTTTCAAAATACCTCATACGCATGGTT
Organism: Pristiophorus japonicus; assembly: GCF_044704955.1. NCBI lineage: Eukaryota > Metazoa > Chordata > Chondrichthyes > Pristiophoridae > Pristiophorus > Pristiophorus japonicus. Next base: position 196,634,850 of record NC_091979.1, on the reverse strand, counting down.
TTCCCCATTGAAAAGCCGGCCAGCTGGCTGCGCGATAGGCCCAGAGGGCTGCCCAGCTTAAAGGGAACATTGGTTGTAGGGCTGGAGAAGGTTACAGAGAGAGGGAGGGGTGAGGCCATGGAGGGATTTGAAAACCAGGATGAGAATTTTAAAATCAAGTTGTTGGGCCGGGAGCCAGTGCATGTCAGCAAGCCCATGGATGATGGGCAATGTTCCCTCTCATTTTGTTTTTGTGCTGCGTGCCCTCTTCAAGGGCCACTCAAAATATTGAAAAGTCGGCTCGGGGGTTCCCTGGAGGAAGCATGGTCACGCAGCTTACAGGAATATTGGCGATGGGTGAACAGGACTTGGTGAGGTAAATGGCTTGTGTGACGTGATACAGACCAGGAATGATCCACATTCAATTCTGGTTGAAATCGGCCAAAAAGGGGTGCCCAATGGAACGCTGCAGTATTGATGGGCTAGGGAGATGAAGAATCAGCTAAGGTTCCTGCTCCTTATTGCTATCCAATGACCTTCATAGGATTACATAGGATTACATAGGATATACGGCGCAGAAACCGGCCATTCGGCCGAACCAGTCCATGCTGATGTTTATGCTCCACTCGAGCCTTCTCTCGTCTTTCCTCATCTAAATCTCTCAGCATAACCCTCTAATCCCTTCTCCCTCATATGCTTCTCTAGCCTTCCCTTAAATGTTCCACATTCACACCACTCTCTGGGTAAAGAAGTTTCTCCTGAATTCCCTATTGGATTTCTTGGTGACTATCTTATATTGATGTCCTCTAGCTGTGCTCTTCCCCACAAGTGGAAACATTCTCTCTGTATCTATTCTATTAAAACCTTTCATAATTTTAAAGACCACCCCTCAGCCTTTTTTTCCAAGAGAAAAGAGACACGACCTGTTCATCCAATCTTGATACGCATACCCTTGCACTTCTGGTATCATCCTTGTAAATCTTATCTGCACCCTCTCCAGTAACTCTATATCCTTTTTATAATATGGCGACCAGAACTGTACGCACTTTCTGGAAAGTGGGCTTGTGTGGACTTCAGGTGAAGGCCATCACCAGGCTTGGTTGTAATAGAAAGACTAGCATTTAAATACGGCTTTTCAGGACGTCTCAAAGCGCTTTACAGCCAATTAAGTACTTTTGAAGCGTAGTCACTGCTGTAATGTAGGAAACATGGCAGATGTGATGATGAGATCATTTGTTTTTAGTGATGTTGATTCAGGACACCGGGGAAAACTTCCCTGCTGTTCTTTGAATAATGTCATGGGATCTTTTACATACACCTGGGAGGGCAGACGGGGCCTCGGTTTAAAGGATGTGCTTATTTATACTGCAAAAACATAGAAACATAGAAAATAGGTGCAGGAGTAGGCCATTCAAGCCTGCACTGCCATTCAATAGGGTCATAGCTGATCATTCCTTCAATACCCCTTTCCTGCTTTCTCTCCATACCCCTTGATCCCCTTAACCGTAAGGGCCATAATCTAACTCCCTCTTGAATATATCTAGTGAACTGGCATCAACAACTCTCTGCGACAGGGAATTCCACAGGTTAACAACTCTCTGAATGAAGAAGTTTCTCCTCATCTCAGTCCTAATAGGCCTACCCCTTATCCTAAGACTATGTCCCCTGGTTCTGGACTTCCCCAACATCGGGAACATTCTTCCCGCATCTATCTTGTCGAGTCCCGTCAGAATCTTATACGTTTCGATGAGATCCCCTCTCATCCTTCTAAACTCCAGTGAATAAAGGCCCAGTTGTTCCAGTCTCTCCTCATATGACAGCCCAACCATCCCTGGAATCAGTCTGGTGAACCTTCGGTGCACTCCCTCAATAGCAAGAACGTCCTTCATTCCAGGTGAGGCCTCACTAAGGCCCTGTACAGCTGCATTACGACCTCCCTGGTTCTATATTCAAATCCCCTAGCTATGCAGGCCAACATACCTTTTGCCTTCTTTACCGCCTGTTGTACCTGCGTGCCCACTTTCAGTGACTGATGAACCATGACACCCAGGTCTCATTGCACCTCCCCTTTTTCTAGTCTGCCGCTACTCAGATAATATTCTGCCTTCGTGTTTTTGCCCCCAAAATGGATAACCTCACATTTATCCACATTATACTGCATCTGCAATGTATTTGCCCACTCACCTAACGTGTCCAAGTCACCCTGCAGCCTCTTAGCGTCCTCCTCACAGCTCACACCGCCACCCAGTTTAGTGTCATCCACAAATTTGGAGATATTACACTCTATTCCTTCATCTAAATCATTAATGCACATTGTAACGAGCTGGGGCCCCAGCACTGAGCCCTGTGGCACTCCACGAGTGCCTGCCACTCTGAAAAGGACCTGTTTATCCCGACTCTCTGCTTCCTGTCTGCCAACCAGTTCCCTATCCACGTCAGTATATTACCCCCAATACCATGTGCTTTAATTTTGCACACCAAACTGTGGCCACCAAAAATGGCAACCATGCTCCACCCTTTGTCTATGATTGGTCCCCTTGGAGGATAAGCTACACCCTGAAGTTTCACAGGACTGCGGAACTGGATTTGCCTATCCCAAGTTCTCACTGACGTTACAAATTGTAACTCGATCCACTTTGACTTCTTGAAGTGACAGAGGACAGAGCTCCCCAGAAGACAGCAATGGCCAGCCAAAGTGCCTTACCCCAGTCCAAGTACATCTCTACCCCCATCCCACCACCATAGATGGGGCAGGCATTGTGTACGGATTGTTAACAAGTTTATTGGGTACGAAGTATATAGTGACAGTGTCGTGACTTCTGGATATCATCCACTCCAACGATGTCCCTTGTAGGGGTTTGGAAGAATGTGATTCATCTTCCCTAAGTTCCCTCTCTCCCCTCCGATTTTCCCCCCCATCGCCGCCACACACCCGTGCCTCTTACCCCCCCACCCGTGTCTCTCCCCCCCCCCCCACACGTGTCTCTCCCCCCCCCCACCCATGTCTCTCTTTCTCCCCCCCCCCCACAACCCCACCCGCCTCTCTTCCCCCCTCCCCCCCCCCACCCGCCTCTCTCCCCGCCAAGTCCCTCTGTCGCTCGCTCCCCCCGAGCCACTCTGTCGCTCGCTTCCCAATTGAACAAATACTTTGGTTCTGTCTTCATGAAGGAAGACACAAATGGAAGACACTGGATGTACTAGGGGACCGAGTGTCTAGTGAGAAGGAGGAACTGAAGGATATCCTTATTAGGCTTGAAATTGTGTTGGGGAAATTGATGGGATTGAAGGCCGACAAATCCCGGGGCCTGATTGTCTGCATCCCAGAGTACTTAAGGAGGTGGCCATAGAAATAGTGGATGCATTGGTGATCATTTTCCAACAGTATTGACTTTGGATCAGTTCCTATGGATTAGAGGGTAGCTAATGTAACAGCACTTTCTCCCTACTTTTTTTTAGAGAAAACGGGAAATTATACACCGGTTAGCCTGACATCAATAGTGGGGAAAATGTTGGAATCAATTATTAAGGATGAAATAGCAGCGCATTTGGGAAGCAGAGACAGGATCGGTCCAAGTCAGCATGGATTTGTGAAAGGGAAATCATACTTGACAAATCTTCTGGAATTTTTTGAGGATGTAATTAGTAAAGTGGACAAGGGAGAACCAGTGGATGTGGTGTATTTGGACTTTCAAAAGGCCTTTGACAATGTCCTACATAAGAGATTGGTGTGCAAAATCAAAGCACATGGTATTGGGGGTAATGATCTGTCGTGGATAGAGAATTGGTTGGCAGACAGGAAGCAGAGAGTCGGAATAAACGGGTCCTTTTCGGAATGGGAGGCAGTGACTAGTGGAGTGCCGCAGGGCTCAGTGTGGGACCTCAGCTCTTCACAATATACGTTTGGATGCAGGAATTGAGTGTAATATCTCCAAGTTTGCAGATGACACTAAACTGGGTGGCGGTGTGAGCTGTGAGGAGGATGCTAAGAGGCTGCAGGGTGACTTGGACAGGTTAGGTGAGAGGGCAAATGCATGGCAGATGCAGTATAATGTGGATAAATGTGAGGTTATCCACTTTGGTGGCAAAAATACAAAGGCAGAATATTATCTGAATGGTGGCAGATTAGGAAAAGGGGAGGTTCAACGAGACCTGAGTGTCATGGTACATTAGTCATTGAAAGTTGGCATGCAGGTACAGCAAGCGGTGAAGAAGGCAAATGGCATGTTGGCCTTCATAGCTAGGGGATTTGAGTATAGGAGCGGGGAGGTCTTGCAGTTGTACAGGGCCTTGGTGAGGCCTCACCTGGAATATTGTGTTCAGTTTTGGTCTCCTAATCTGAGGAAGGACGTTCTTGCTATTGAGGGAGTGTAGCGAAGGTTCACCAGACTGATTCGAGGGATGACTGGACTGAGATATGAAGAGAGACTGGATCGACTGGGCCTGTATTCACTGGAGTTTAGAAAGATGAGAGGGGATCTCATAGAAATGTATAAGATTCTGACGGGACTGGATAGGTTAGATGCAGGAAGAATGTTCCCGATGTTGGGCAAGTCCAGAGCCAGGGGACACAGTCTTAGGATAAGGGGACAGTCATTTAGGACCGAGATGAGGAGAAACTTCTTCACTCAGAGTTGCTAACCTGTGGAATTCCCTGCCGCAGAGAGTCATTGATGCCAGTTCATTGGATATATTCAAGAGGGAGTTAGATATGGCCCTTACGGCTAAAAGGATCAAGGAGTATGGAGAGAAAGCGGGAAAGGGGTAATGAAGGAATGATCAGCCATGATCATATTGAATGGTGGTGCAGGCTCGAAGGGCCTAATGGCCTATTCCTGCACCTATTTTCTATGTTTCTATGTTTCCCCGCAGCCGCGCTCTCTCGCCCGTTCCCCCCCCCCAGCCGCGCTCTCTCGCCCGTTCCCCCTCCCCCCCAGCCGCGCTCTCTCGCCCGTTCCTCCCCCCCAGCCGCGCTCTCTCGCCCGTTCCCCCCCCCCCCCCAGCCGCGCTCTCTCGCCCGCTCCCCCCCCCCAGCCGCGCTCTCTCGCCCGTTCCCCCCCCCCAGCCGCGCTCTCTCGCCCGTTCCCCCCCCCCAGCCGCGCTCTCTCGCCCGTTCCCCCCCCCCAGCCGCGCTCTCTCGCCCGTTCCCCCCCCCCAGCCGCGCTCTCTCGCCCGTTCCCCCCCCCCCCCAGCCGCGCTCTCTCGCCCGCTCCCCCCCCCAGCCGCGCTCTCTCGCCCGTTCCCCCCCCCCCCAGCCGCGCTCTCTCGCCCGTTCCCCCCCCCCCCAGCCGCGCTCTCTCGCCCGTTCCCCCCCCCCCCAGCCGCGCTCTCTCGCCCGTTCCCCCTCCCAACCGCGCTCTCTCGCCCGTTGCCCCCCCAGCCGCGCTCTCTCGCCCGTTGCCCCCCCCCAGCCGCGCTCTCTCGCCCGTTCTCCCCCCCCCCCCAGCCGCGCTCTCTCGCCCGTTCCCCCCCCCCCCAGCCGCGCTCTCTCGCCCGCTCCCCCTCCCAGCCGCGCTCTCTCGCCCGCTCCCCCTCCCAGCCGCGCTCTCTCGCCCGTTGCCCCCCCAGCCGCGCTCTCTCGCCCGTTGCCCCCCCCCCAGCCGCGCTCTCTCGCCCGTTGCCCCCCCAGCCGCGCTCTCTCGCCCGTTCCCCCCCCCCCAGCCGCGCTCTCTCGCCCGTTCCCCCCCCCCCCCAGCCGCGCTCTCTCGCCCGTTCCCCCCCCCCCCAGCCGCGCTCTCTCGCCCGTTCCCCCCCCCCCAGCCGCGCTCTCTCGCCCGTTCCCCCCCCAGCCGCGCTCTCTCGCCCGCTCCCCCCCAGCTGCTCTTCCCCCCCCCCCCCCACCCCCTCGCAGCCTCTCTCCCTACGGATCCCCCCAGCCTCGCTCTCCCTACCCTCCCTAGCCTCTCTCTCCCAACCCCCCGCCCCACCCTCTCTCTCTCTCTTTCTACCCCCCCCCCCACCCAGCCTCTCTTTCTCTCTACCCCCCCCCCCCCCCCCAACCTCTCTCTCCTCTCCTCCCCCCAGCCTCTCTCTCCCTTCCTCCCTCTCGGCCCCTTCCCAGCCTTTCTCTCCCTCGGCCCCCCCTCCGCTGCTTCGCCACTCACCGCCGCCCAGGCCTGTCGGCCCCTCTCGGCCGTTCTTGGTCTCATGCCAGCCGCTCGCTCTCTCTCTCTCTCTCTCTCTCTCTCTCTCTCTCGAGGTCGGGTCGGAGTGGGAGGGGAGAGGGCTGGGGCCTGAGCAGGTATGCAGCCTCAGGTCCTGCTTCTTGGCATCACTGTCAAAAAAAGTGCAGTACAAATAGTTACACTGTCGGTTTAATGTCTCATCCGAAAAACAGTATCTCAACAATGCAGCACTCCCTTGGGACTGCACTGGAGTCTCAGGCTGGATTTTGTGCTTAAGTCTCTGGAGTAGGACTTGAACATATCTGCTTATGACTCTCGACGAAAGTGCTACTAATAGAGCCACAACTAATGGCCACTGTTAAGACCTGTTGATGTAGATTGGATCCCTGCGGGTATTGGAGAGCACTGACTTTCACGCATTCTTCCAAGGATACCAATCATCATTTTCTGGACAGGAGGGTGAGAACACTGAGGAAAATTGCAGTTGTGGTACTTTGACCTAAATGTAAACTTATCTGATTGGCTGAGGCGACCTCACTATATAGAAGCATAGACTCTTGTGGCACAGAAGGTGGCCATTCGGCCCATCATGCCTGTGCCGGCTCTTTGAAAGAGCTCTCCAATTAGTCCCACTACCCTGCTCTTTCCCCATAACCCTGCAAATGTTTCCTTTTCAAGTTTTTATATAATTCCCTTTTGAAAGATACATGAATCTGCTTCCACCGCCCTTTCAGGCAACACATTCCAGATCATAACCACTCGGTGTGTAAAAATAGTCTCCTCATCTCCCCTCTGGTTATTTTGCTAATTACCTTAAATTTGTGTCCTTTGGTTATTGACCTGCCTGCCCGTGGAAACAGTTTCTCCCTGTTCAGTCTATCAAAATCCCTAATGGCCATTTGCTTGACCATTTCTGCACACTAGCTGCCAACACTAGCCAATTCCCTTTTGCAAGAGAGGTCAAGAAGCAACTGGAAAGCAGATTGCCGATCAGAGTTTTTTGTGCAAACATGAGTCCGAATATTGATTGTGGCTTTCCATATTTATGAATTATATTTTTTTGTTGGGCAATAGTATTCAGGATTATGGAACCAAGGCGGGTAGATGGTGTTAAGATACTGATCAGCCATGATCTATTTAAATGGTGGAACAGGCTCGAGGGGCTGAATGGCCTCCTTCTGTTCCTATAACCCATTGCCTTTTGGATCATGGAAGCAAGCTGGCAAGTCATGACTGCAATCTTCAGCTCTGTCCATTATGCCCATTGCACATTACTCTTTCAGTTATATCTGTAGCAATTGCGTTAATAGTTTACTGCACTAGTGCTGTTGGTGTATTTGTACCCTATGTTGCAGGATTTTCATTTTTATAATTTTAGGTATATTGCTATTCATGAAATGTTCGTGTAAATTAGTTCTATTTTATTGGTAAATTGTTATTTCTTTATGTGCAATATATATACATATGAGTGACCATTTTCAAACCTCTTAAAATTTCAATTATGCACAATTCCATTCAATCCCACTGCTGACTGAACTGCTTCCCATTCATTCCCGTTGTATAGAGTGTCAGTGGACTGAAATCTTCTCCCTTTACTCGCCATTTTATAGAATTCCAATGGATCAACCCAGTTCCCGTTTACTCCCAATTGTATCCAGTCCCAAAGGACCAAGCCAAGTCTCATTTGCTCCCATTGTATAGAATGCTGATGAATGAAATCATTTCTGAGGGATTCCCACTGTGCAGAAACCAGTGAATGAATCCACTTCCCATTCGTGCTAGTGCTTAGAAATTTGACGGATGAATTACAGGACTGATTCCCCAGTTGAGCAATCCTGCCATAGAGTGGCACTCTCAGGTAGTACTGATCAAGTCCTGGGCCTTCACGTCCATTGAGGAGTGGGGCTCTAAGGACAAATTGATCAGAAAGTCCTGCACCTTCATTCTCATTTTAAATTGCTGGAAAATCAAGGACTTAGGGCCCCGATCAGGGAATTGGCTCCCATACAAAATTTTCAGATGACACAAAACTCGGAAGTATAGTGAACAGTGAGGAGGAGAGTGATAGACTTCAGGAAGACATAGATAGGCTGGTGAAATGGGTGCACACGTGGCAGATGGAATTGAACACAGAATAATGTGAAGTGATGCATTTTGGTAGATAGAATGAGGAGAGGAAGCATAAACTAAATGGTACAATTCTAAAGGGAGTGCACGAACACAGAGACCTGAGGGTAAATGCGCACAAATCATTGAAGGTGGCAGGGCAGGTTGAGAAAGCAGTTAAAAAGGCATACAGGAACCTGAGCTTCATAAATAGAGGTATAGAGTACAAAAGCGTGGAAATTATGATGAACCTGAATAAAACACTGGTTCAGCCCCAACTGGAGTATTGTGTCCAGTTCATGGCACTACACTTTAGGAAGGATGTAAAGGCCTCAGAGAAGGTGCAGAAAAGATTTACGAGAATGATTCCAGCAATGAGGGACTTCAGTTACGTCGATAGACTGGAGAAGCTGGGGTTGTTCTATTTGGAGCAGAGAAGATTGAGAGGAGATTTGATCAAGGTGCTCAAAATCATGAGGGGTGTGGACAGAGTAGATAGAGAGAAACTGTTTCCATTGGCAGAAGGGCCGAGAACCAGAGGACGCAGATTTAAGGTGATTGGCAAAAGAACCATAGGCGATGCAAAAAAAACCTTTTTTACGCAGTGAGTGGTTAAGATCCGGAATGCACGGCCTGAAAGGGTGGTGGAGGCAGACTCAATTTTATCTTTCAAAAGGGAAATGGTTAAGTATCTGAAGGAAAAAAAATTGCAGGGCTCCAGGGAAAGGGCAGGGGAGTGGGACTGCTGAGAGTCGGCACAGGCTCGAAGGGCTGAATGGCTGCCTTCTGTGCTGTAACCATTCTATGATTCTACATCCAGTTTAGTCCTGATGTGTAGAATTCCCGAGTGTCAGATTGTGCTGTGTCCGTGCCCATTGTATGACACTGTTTCCCATTTGTATCAGATTTGAATGAATCAGGCCATTTCCTACTCAGACCAGTTGTATAGAAGTCTCGCTCAAACAAAACAAAGTCATGATCATACCATAAAATGTTTCCCAATCACTTCATTTTGTTCTTTGATAGTACAGAATTGGTCCATCGTGCCCATGCTGGCTTTGAAAGACCTATCCAATTAGTCCCACTCCCCTGACCTTTCCCCACAGCCCTGCAAATTTCTCCTTGTCTAGTATTTATCCAATTCCCTTTTGAAAGTTACTATTGAATCTGCTTCCACCTTTCAGACAGTGCATGCTAGATCATAACCACTCACTGAGTGAAAAAACATCACCTCATCTCCCCTCTTTTTTTGTCAATTATCTTTAATCAAAACCTCTCATGATTTTGAACACCTCTATCAAATTTCCAATTAACCATCTCTGCTCTAAGGAGACCAATGCCAGGTTCTCTAGTTGCTCCACATAACTGAAGTCCCTCATCCATGGTTTTCTTCTGAGGCAGTCCCTCGGAGTCGAGGATGACTTGTTTCCACACTAGCATGAATTCTAAGGTGGCTGATGAGTCTAATGCGGGATCTACAGTCTCTGTCACAGAAGGGGCAGGTGGTGGTTGAAGGGACGGGTGGATGGGGTGCTTGGTTTGTCCTTGAACGGCTCCTTCCGCTGTTTGTACTTGACTTCCGCATGTTCCCGACGAAAGTGTTCGGAGCCTTCCCGAATGCTTTTCTCCATTTTGAGTGGTCTTGGGCCAGGGATTCTCAAGAGTCGGTGGGGATGTAACATTTTTTTTCAAGGAGGCTTTGAGGGTGTCCTTAAAGCTCTGCCCTCCCAGGGCTCGCTTGCCGTGTCAGAGGTCGGAGTAGAGTGCCTGTTTCGGGAGTCTTGTATCAGGCATGTGGACTACATGGCCCGCCCATCGGAGCTGATTGAGCGTGGTCAATGCTTCGATGCTGGGGATGTTGGCCTGAGAGAGAACACTGACGTTGGTGCGCCTATCCTGCCAATGGATTTGCAGAATTTTGCGGAGGCAGCCTTGGTGGTACATCTCCAGTGCTTTAGATGCCTACAGTACATAGTCCATGTCTCTGAAACATAAAGGAGGGCGGGAATCACTACTGCTCTGTAGACCATGAGCTTGGTGCCGGGTTTGAGATCTTGGTCTTCAAACACTCTTTCCCTCAGGTGATTGAAGGCTGCACTGACACACTGAAGGCAGTGTTGGGCTTCGTCATCAATGCCTGCCCTCGTTGACAGGAGGCTGCCATGGTGTGGAAAGTGGTCCATGTTGTCCAAGGTCTTGTCGTGGATCTTGATGATCGGGGGGCAGTACTGTGAGGTTGGTAGAGAACCTTTGTCTTACGGATGTTTAATGTAAGGCCCAGACTCTCGTACATTTCAGTGAAGGTGTCAATGATAGTTTGGAGTTCGGCCTCTGAGTGCATGCAAACGCAAACGTCGTCTGCATACTGTAATTCAATGACAGAGGTTGAGACAACCTTGATACTCGACTGGAGGCAACAGAGCTTGAATAATTTCCTGTTCGTCCTGTATATTAGCTCCACTCCAGCGGGGAACTTGTTGGAGGTTAGATGAAGCATTTTCATCCAGGGCAGGATGTAGGATTGCTCCAGTTCACCTCAGCACCACTTCATTACCTTGGGTTGGGAAGGGAGGTAATTATCCCTGGCTCCTGGTGCTGATTGCTTTGTATTGAATCATAGAAATTTATGGCACAGAAAGAGGCCATTCGACCCATCATGTCTGTGCCAGCCGAAAAAGAGCAATACAGTCTAATACCACTTTGCAGCTCTTGGTCCATAGCCTTGTTGGTTATGGCACTTTCTAAGTGCATATCCAAGTACTTTTTAAATGTGATGAGGGTTTCTGCCTCTACCACTCTTTCAGGCAGTGAGTTCCAGACACCCACCACCCTACAGGTGAAAAAAGTCCTCCTCAACTCTTCTCCAATCCTTCTACCAATTACTTTACATCTATGCCGCCTGGTTATTGACCTCTCTGCTAAGGGAAATCCACTCTATCTAGGACCCTCATAATTTTAAACACCTCAATCAAGTTTCCCCTCAACCTCCTTTGTTCCAAAGAAAACGACCACAGCCTAGCCAATCTTTCCTCATAGCTAAAATTCTCCAATTCAGGCAACATCCTTGGAAATCTCCTCTGTACCCTCTCTTGTGTAATGACATCTTTTATACAGTTCTGGCATAGCCTCCCTGCTTCTTATATTCTATGCCTCTGCTAACAAAGGATTGCATCTTGTATGCCTTCTTAACCACCTTATCTATCTGTCCCGCTAGTGCTGTTGGGGAGCAGTTAAACTAATATGGCAGGGGGATGGGAACCTATGCAGGGAGACAGAGGGAAGCAGAATGGGGGCAGGAGCAAAAGATAGAAAGAAGAAAAGTAAAAGTGGAGGGCAGAGAAACCCAAGGCAAAAAGCAAAAGGGGCCACATTACAGCAAAATTCTAAAGGGACAAAGTGTGTTAGAAAGACAAGCCTGAAGGCTCTGTGCCTCAATGCGAGGAGTATTCGGAATAAAGTGGACAAATTAACTGTGCAGATAACAGTTAACGGGTATGATGTAATTGGCATCACGGAGACATGGTTCCAGGGTGACTAAGGCTGGGAACTCAACATCCAGGGGTATTCAACATTTAGGAAGGATAGACAGAAAGGAAAAGGAGGTGGGTGGCATTGCTGGTTAAAAAGGAAATTAATGCAATAGTAAGAAAGGATATTAGCTTGGATGATGTGGAATCTGTATGCGTGGAGCTGTGGAATACCAAGGGGCAGAAAACACTAGTGGGAGTTGTGTACAGACCACCAAACAGTAGTAGTAAGGTTGGGGACAGCATCAAACAAGAAATTAGGGATGCATGCAATAAAGGTACAGCAGTTATCATGGGTGACTTTAATCTACATATTGATTGGGCTAACCAAACTGGTAGCAATGTGGTGGAGGAGGATTTCCTGGAGTGTATTAGGGATGGTTTTCTAGACCAATATGGCGAGGAACCGACCAGGGAGCTGGCCATTCTAGACTGGGTGATGTGTAATGAGAAAGGACTAATTAGCAATCTTGTCGTGCGAGACCCATTGGGGAAGAGTGACCATAACATGGTAGAATTCTTTATTAGGATGGAGAGTGACACAGTTAATTAAGAAACTAGGGTCTTGAACTTAAGGAAAGGTAACTTTGATGGTTTGAGGCATGAATTGGCTAGATTAGACTGGCGAATGATACTTAAAGGGTTGATGGTGGATAGGCAATGGCAAACATTTAAAGATCACATGGATGAACTTCAACAATTGTACATCCCTGTCTGGAGTAAAAATAAAACTGGGAAGGTGGCTCAACCATGGCTAACAAGGGAAATTAAGGATAGTTTTAAATCCAAGGAAGAGGCATATAAATTGGCCAGAAAAAGCAGCAAACCTGAGGACTGGGAGAAATTTAGAATTCAGCAGAGGATGACAAAGGGTTTAATTAAGAGGGGGAAAATAAAGTACGAGAAGCAGCTTGTCGGAAACATAAAAACTGACTGAAAAAGCTTCTAAAGATATGTGAAGGGGAAAAAGATTAGAGAAGACAAATGTAGGTCCCTTGCAGTTGGAGTCAGGTGAATTTATAATGGGGAACAAAGAAATGGCAGACCAATTGAACAAATACTTTGGTTCTGTCTTCACGAAGGAAGACACAAATAGCCTTCTGGATGTACTAGGGGACCGAGGGTCTCGTGAGAAGGAGGAACTGAATGATATCCTTATTAGGCGGGAAATTGTGTTAGGGAAATTGATGGGATTGAAGGCCGATAAATCTCCGGGCCCTGATAGTCTGCATTCCAGAGTACTTAAGGAAGTGGCCCTAGAAATAGTGGATGCATTTTCCAACAGTCTATCAACTCTGGATCAGTTCCTATGGACTGGAAGGTAGCTAATGTAACACCACTTTTAAAAAAGGGAGGGAGAGAGAAAGTGGGTAATTATAGACTGGTTAGCCTGACATCAGTGGTGGAGAAAATGTTGGAATCAATTATTAAGGATGAAATAGCAGCGCATTTGGAAAGCAGTGACAGGATCGGTCCAAGTCAGCATGGATTTATGAAGGGGAAATAGTGCTTGACAAATCTTCTGGAATTTTTTGAGGATGTAACTCGTAGAGTGGACAAGGGAGAACCAGTGGATGTGGTGTATTTGGACTTCAAAAGGCTTTTGACAATGTCCCGCACAAGAGATTGGTGTGCAAAATCAAAGCACATGGTATTGTGGGTAATGTATTGACGTGGATAGAGAACTGATTGGCAGACAGGAAGCAGAGAGTTGGGATAAACGGGTCCTTTTCAGAATGGCAGGCAGTGACTAGTGGGGTGCCGCAGGGCTCAGTACTGGGACCCCAGCTCTTCACAATATACATCAATGATTTGGATGAAGGAATTAAGTGTAATATCTCCAAGTTTGCAGATGACACTAAACTGGGTGGCGATGTGAGCTGTGAGGGGGATGCTAAGAGGCTGCAGGGTGACTTGGACAGGTTAGGTGAGTGGGCAAATGCATGGCAGATGCAGTATAATGTGGATAAATGTGAGGTTTTCCACTTTGGGGAAAAACACGAAGATAGAATATTATCTGAATGGTGGCAGATTAGGAAAAGGAGAGGTGCAACGAGACCTGGGTGTCATGGTACATCAGTCATTGAAAGTTGGCATACAGGTATAGCAGGCGGTAAAGAAGGCAAATGGTTTTCATAGCAAGGGGATTTGAGTATAGGAGCAGGGAGGTCTTACTGCAGTTGTACAGGGCCTTAGTGGGGCCTCACCTGGAATATTGTGTTCAGTTTTGGTCTAATGTGAGGAAGGATGTCCTTGCTATTGAGGGAGTGCAGCGAAGGTTCACCAGACTGATTCTCGGCATGGCAGGACTGACATATGAGGAGAGACTGGATCAACTGGGCCTTTATACATTGGAGTTTAGAAGAATGAGAGGGGTTCTCATAGAAACATACAAGATTCTGATGGGACTGGACAGGTTAGATGCAGGTAGATTGTTCCCGATATTGAGGAAGTCCAGAACCAGGGAACACAGTCTTAGGATAAGGGGTAAGCCATTTAGGACAGCGATGAGGAGAAACTTCTTCCCTCAGAGTTGTTAACCTGTGGAATTCCCTACTGCAGAGAGTTGTTGATACCAGTTCATTGGATATATTCAAGAGGGAGTTAGATATGGCCCTTACAGCTAAGGGGATCAAGGGGTATGGAGAGAAAGCAGGAAAGGGGTACTGAGGGAATGATCAGCCATGATCATATTGAATGGTGGTGCAGACTTGAAGGGCCGAATGGCCTACTCCTGCACCTATTTTCTATGTTTCTATGTTTCTATGCTACCTTCAGGGATCTGTGGACATGCACTCCAAGGTCCCTCTGTTCTTCTACACTTCTCAGTATCCTAACATTTACTTTGTATTCCCTTGCCTTTTTTGTCCTCCCCAGATGCATTACCTCACACTTCTCTGGATTGAATTGTATTTGCCACTTTTCTGCCCACCTGACCAGCACATTGATATCTTACTGCAGTCTACAGCTTTCCTCCTCACTATCAACCATACAGCCAATTTTTGTATCATCTGCTAAATTCTTAATCATGCCCCCTATATTGAATTCTAAATCATTGATATATACCACAAAAAGCTGACCCCTGCGGAACCCCACTGGAGACAGCCTTCCAGTCGCAAAAACTCCTGTCAACCATTACCCTTTGCATCTTGCCACGGAGCCAATTTTGGATCCATTTTGCACTCTCCCTTGGATCACATGGGTTTTGCTTTTCTGACCAGTTTGCTATGTGGGACCTTGTCAAAAGAAAAACCATGGAGACTACATCAAATGCGCTACCTCATTGAATTTTGAGAAGGTAACAAGGAGGGTCAATCAAGTTAGTCGGACACGACCTTCCTTTAACAAACCCATGCTGACGGTCTTTGATTAATCTGTGCCTTTCTAAATGATGATTAATAGCGTCCCTCAGACTTTTTTTCCAATAATTTGCCCACCATTGAGATTAGGTTGACTAGCTAGTAATTACTCACCCTTTTTAAATGATGGTACAACGTTAATAGTCCTCCAGTCCTCCGGCACCATGTCTGTAGCCAGAGAGAATTGGAAAATAATGGTCAGAGATTCCGCTATTTCTGCCCTTGTTTTTCTTAACAGCCTGGGATACATTTCATCGGGGCGTGGCAATTTATCTACCTTCAAAGATGCTAAACACCTCAATATTTACTATCTCACTAGGTTTATCTCATCTAATATTTCACACTCCTCCTCCTTAACTACAATGTCTGCTTTGTCCTTCTCTTTTGTCAAGACAGACATGAGGTATTCATTAAGAACCATACCCATGTCTTCTCCATGAGGACAGGATCTGGCTTGGTTGCGGCAGTCCCCATGGTTGAATAGCTTTCCTGCACGTACCCTCTGGGCTCGCTCTTTGACGAATGGCCACTTGAGAATGGTTTCTGGAGAGCTGCTGTGCAACTTTACCTCAGTGTGAGCCAGCAATTTCAAGTAGGAGGGAAAACTGGGGGCAAGGAAGAACTTAAAAATTGTTCCGTGTGTTTAGAATGAATTGGTGAATATGTTGTGGCATAAGTAAAGATTTGCAACTGAGTATTGTCAACAGGTTATAGAAATTCTGGACTTTAGTCAAAGAAAAGCGTGCATTTCTATTGCTCCTTGCAGGACCTCAGGACGTCCCAAAGTGCTTTTCAGCCAAAGAAGTGTAATCACTGTTGTGATGTGGGAAATGCATCAGCCCATTTGCGCAGTCAGATCAAACATACAGCGAAGTGATAGATGACCAAATAGTCTTTTTTTAGTGATGTTAGTTGAGGGTTAAATATTGACAAGGTAGAACTCCCCAGCTCTTTTAAATAGTGCCGTGGGATCTTTTAGGTCCACCTGAGAGGGCAAATGGGGCCTCAGTTTAACGTCTCAGCCGAAAGATATTAGTAAATTAGTTAAGTGTTTACTAAAATGTACAGAGTGACCCTGGTGTGCAGTTATCAGGCCGACAGGACCAATATAAATTGGCAGGCAGCAGCAATCAATCCAGAACATTGTATTGGCCAACTTGCTCATGGCAAAGTAAGTGAGCGAGTCCAGGTGGGGGAGATTGCCTAGATGGTTTTAATAAATATACAATAAAAGCTCCCCTGGTGCTCCATTGGGTAAAGTCACTCCACAGAGCAGATGTGAGCCATGGCTCAGTAGGTAGCCCTCTCGGTTTGGAGTCAGAAGGTTGTGGGTTCAAGTCCCACTTCAGAGACTTGAGCACATAAATCAAAGCTGACACTCCCAGTACAGTACTGAAGGAGTGCTGCACTGTCAGAGGTGCTGTCTTTTGGATGGGATATTAAACTGTAGTTCCCATGCCACTCTTTCGTCGAGGAACAAGAGAGTTCTTGGTTTCGTGTCCAATATTTAGCCCTCAACCAATATCATTGAAAAAAAACATGATCTCATCGTTATCTCTTTGCTGTTTGTGAGACCTTGCTGTGTGCAAATTGGCTGCTGTGTTTTTTTTACATTGTAACAGTGGTGATACTTCAAAAGTGGTTGTAAAGTGCTTTGGGGTATGTCCTGAGATCATGAAAGGTGCTATATAAATGCAAGTTCTTTCTTTTTATATAATTATTTCTTGCAATGTTTTCCTATGAACCAACCTTTTGGTTTAGCAGGACAACCAAGTCCCTTTTGTTTGGTTAGTTGGGGGTGTGGGGGGTGCGGGGAATGAAGTCGATGAGTGAAATGCTGGTGTGCTTGGGAGCTGACAGACTGAACAGTCAGCTGTGAGACTCAGCTGTGAGATCGGTATGCAGACAGCGAACTGTCTTAGCTGTTGTGGAGGTGAGTGAGAGGGCAACCTAGTCTCTGCCGAAGAGTCTCTCTTGAGTGGCTTCCACTGTCTCACTGAATCGAAATGACCATCGAAATGAAGTATGGCCCCTGGTGATGGTGTCTTTGGAGTGAGCCACTACGATGTCACACCCGGAAATGTTCTCTGTTTCCGGCCTTCCTTCAGGCAGCCATTTTAAAGCATAAAACATTTACAAAGGGCAACGGAGAGCCGGTGGGAATGATTCACATATATCCTGTTATAACAGGGTATCCATATCAGGAGATATACATGAACAGGCTGGGTCTCTTTTCTCTTGAAAAAAGAAGACTGAGGGGTGATCTAATAGAGGTCTTTAAAATTATGAAAGGTTTTGATGGAGTGGATACAGAGAGAATGTTTCCACTTGTGAGGAAGAGCATAACTAGAGGCCATCAATATAAGGTAGTCACCAAGAAATCTAATAGGGAATTCAGAAGAATATTCTTTACTCAAAGAGTGGTGAGAATGTGGAACTCGCCACCACAGGGAGTGGTTGAAGCGAATAGTATCGATGCATTTAAGGGGAGGCTAGACTAGCATACAAGAGAGAGGGGAATAGAGGGTTATGCTGAGAGATTTAGATGATGAATGAGCGGAGGAGGCTCGAGTGGAGCATGGACTGGTTGGGTCGAATGGGCTGTTTCTGTGCCATGTATCCTATATAATCCCATGTAAAACATGATTATGGACACTTCAGATAAATAAATTCAAATGATTAGATTCACAGAGTGTTCCAATGTAAGAGTGTAAATGGTCCATCATGGGCTGTGAGTGGAAAAGTAGAACCTTTCATCTGGTTTCTAACCCTGTGTGGTCAATGGACAGTTGACATTCACAGGTCAGAGGTGTCACAAATTGGATAGTCCACCAATGGGGGAGAACAGATTAATACAGTAGCAGTGTTCTGCCATTAGATGTCACAAGCACATTTAGTAAAAGCTTTATCAGATCATATTTCCAACTTCTGGGATATTGGAATCAGAGTGGCCTCCCAGTTTACAATTTCTTTGAGGTGTGAATCACAAGTCATTTTTCTCACGTGGTGAGGCCATTTCCTTGAATCCAAATAACATCAGTTGTTAGCACCAAGTGTTCTTAAATGATAATCATGTTATAACAGGAGATATCTGAATGATTAAATATGTAATTCATTTATCTCTTACAGAATTTCAGTTTCACATTCAATTTAACTAAAAGTGTAGAAAGTACACTCTCTCTCACTCAAGATATCACTTACACAAAAGTGTAACTTAGCAGACTGTTACTTTTACATCTGTGATATCACTTCAAATCCAACTGAAGCTTTCTGTCTCTGGCTGTAAGGTTACTGATGATTTGTGTTCGGGCAGTTTCAATCTGGATCCAAGAGGGCATAAATCCACAGCTTCAAATTGGCAATCTCACTTGGAGTGGTCACAAGGAAAGCTGATGTGGGGAATGCATGTGCCACACTGAAGGATGTTTTTCTGAGACTGGGATGAAGGTATGTTGGCAGGACAATATGGATAGACATTTATCTTGCTTGTAGTCCTTTCTACATCTGATCTGCAATGCTAGATGTTGGCAAACATTCCAAGGCACTTCACAAGAGCGTAATCAGATAAAAGTTTTATCACCAAGCCAAAGAAGGAGACGTTCGGACAAGTGGCCATAAGCTTGGTCAAAGAGTTAGGCTTTAAGGAATGTCTTAAAGGAGAAGAGAGGCGAAGAGGTTTTGAGGGAATTCCAGAGTTTAGGGCCTACACAGCCGAAGGCTGCCAATGGTGGGGCAAAGGGAATTGGGAATGCACTGGAGGCCAGAATTAGAGGAGTGCAGAGATCACGGAGGTTTGTAGCGCTGGGGGAGGTTACAGAGATTGGAAGGGGTAAGGCTATGTTGGGATTTGAACACTAAGATGAGAATTTTAAATTTGAGGTGTTGCTGGACCTGGAGCCAATATAGGTCAACAAGCACAAGGGTGATGGATGACCAGGACTTGGTGCGAGTTTACCTGCAGCAAAATTTTGGAAGAGCTTATGTTTATGGAAGATAAGGGGCCGCCAAGAGAGCTTTGGAATAGTAGAGTCTGGAGGTAACCAAAGGCATGGGTGAGGGTTGCTGCAGCACATGAGCTGAGGCAAGGACAGATATTACAGAGGAGGAAGTAGGTGGTGCAGTGATGGAGCGGCTATGTGGTTGGAAGCTCAACAGGACACCAAGGTTGCAAACATCCCAGTTCACCCTGAGGCAGTGGCCAGGGAGTGAGATAGAATTGCTGGCTAGGGAACAGGGTTTGTGGTGTAACCTGAAGGCAATGGCTTCAATCTTCCCAATGTTTGATTGGAGAGAATTTCTGCTCATCCAGGACTGGATATCGGACAAGCATTGTGGCAAATCAAAGGCAATGGAGGGGTTGAGAGGTAGTGGTGAGGTAGGGTTGGATGGTGTCAGCGTTCATGTGGAACCTGATGTGTTTTCGGATGATGATGATGATGCTAAGGGACAGCATGTAGATGAGAAATAAGAGGGGGCCAAGAAAAGATATTTGGGGGATTCCAGAGGTAACAGAGTGGAGGCGGGAAGAGAAGCTATTGCAGGAGATTCTCTGGCTACAACTGGAACCACGAGAGGGCAGTCCCACTCACCCGGACAAAGTAGGCGAGGTGGTTGAAGGAGAATGGTGTGGTCAACCATGTAAAACAAATGTGTGGTACAATATACAAACACAGTACTTTAATTAACCAGCTGAAGCAAGCACACAATGCTGAATGTGAGCATTTATAGATCCCAGCACTGCACATTTTCCTCCAACTCATTAAAACCCGTTTTCCTTTTTCTTAAATGCAGCCATTTGTTTTGAATGTTATTGTTAAACCCAGCCATGTGCTTTTTAATATTGTTTTGTTTAGCAGAGCAATTTAATCTTGAAAATCTAACATTTTTGCTATTTCTTTATAAAAGGATTACATTCCACCTCCAATCAAAGCAAGGACAGATTGTGTGCACCATAGTAAATGTGATTTTGTGATCATTTGATTTAAACAGAGCAAAATTATTTCTGTCAAAGCTTATATTTGACATCATCCAACCATACTGATCCAATCAGTAAGAGCTTCACTTTCTCAAAACATTTCCAGCAAATCATAGCTAGAAACATGGAAGAAAAAGAAGCAATTTGAGGCATAGAAATTCTACCACAAAATCAATTCAGTGCATGTACCTTAATGTAGAACATCTTAAGGAAATCTTTGGCTGAAGAAGCGAGAAGGGGTGGAGCATTGATTCAGGGAGGCTCTGGATGGTATGGACCTTGGGAGCTGAGGGAGAAACATTGATTGTGGGGCCAAGGGAGACATTGACTAATCTTGTGGATGAGGGAGATAGTGATTAATTTAAGGTGCTCTCGGGAGGCATTGGCCCCGGAAGGCCACGAGAAGCATCGATCGTGGGGGCGCAGAGATTGAAAATGCATTTGAGAGATGCATCGATCAATTACAAAGTATTCTTGGGAGTCGTCGATCCCAGGGACCCTGAGAAGCATCGATTGTGGGGGATGAAGGAGACGCTGAGGAAGTTTACGGAAGGCACTGATTGTGGGAGTTTACGGGAGGCACATTGCGGGAGTTTACGCGAAGCACTGAGGGACTTTACGGGAGATAACGATTGCGCGAAATTATGGGAGGCACTGATTGCGGAAATTTACAGGTGGCGCTGTTTGCAGGAGTTTACGGGAGACTCTTATTGCTGGAATTTACGGGAAGCACTGAGGGTGTTCATGGGAGACGCTATTGTGGGAGTTTACGGGAGGTACTGATTGCGGGAATTTACGGGAGGGACTGATTGTGGGAGTTTACGGGAGATGCATTGCGGGAGTTTACGCAAAGCACTGAGGGCCATTACAGGAGACGCCGATTGTGGAAAATTACGGGAAGCACTGAAGGAATTTACTGCAGACGCTGATTGCGAGAATTTACGGGCGACGCAGATTGCGGGAGTTTACAGGAGACCCTGATTACGGGAGTTTACGGGAGTTTACGCGAAGCACTGTGTTTTTACGGGAGATGCCGATTGCGGGAAATTACGGGAGGCACTGAGGGAGTTTATGGGAGACGCTGATTGCGGGAGTTGGTCAGAGATGCTGACAGCGGGAGTTCACGGGAGACGCCAATTGTGGGAAATTACGGGAGACGCTTAGTGCGTGAGTTTATGGGAGACGCTGATTGCGGGAGTTGGTCAGAGATGCTGACTGCGGGAGTTCATGGGAGACGTCAATTGTGGGAAATTACGGGAGGTACTGCGGGACTTTACAAGAGACGCTGTTTGCGGCAATTAATGGGAGACGCTGAGGCAGAAGTTTACGGCAGTTTCTGATTGAGGGAATTTACGTTAGACGCTGAGGCAATTGACGGGAACCGTTGAATGCGGCACTTTACAGGAGACGCTGATTGCGGGAGTTTATGGGAGGCGCTGATTGCGGGAGTTTACGGGAGGCGCTGATTGCGGGAGTTTACGGGAGGCGCTGATTGCGGGAAATTACGGGAGGCGCTGATGACGGGAGACTCTTATTGCTGGAATTTACAGAAAGCATTGAGGGTGTTCATGGGAAACGCTATGTGGGAGTTTTCGAGAGGCAATGAGCGAGTTTACAGGAGGCGCTGATTGTGGGAGTTTACGGGAGACGCTGATTGCGGGAGTTTATGGGAGACGCTGATTGCGGGAGTTTACGGGAGACGCTGATTGTGGGAGTTTATGGGAGGCGCTGATTGTGGGAGTTTATTCCGGGCGACGCTGATTGCGGGAGTTTGTTACGGGCGACGCTGATTGCGGGAGTTTGTTACGGGCGACGCTGATTGCGGGAGTTTGTTACGGGCGACGCTGATTGCGGGAGTTTATGGGAGGCGCTGATTGCGGGAGTTTACTGGAGACGTTTTTTACGGGAGATACTGATTGCTGGAGCTTACGGGAGACACTGATTGCTGGAGCTTACGGGAGACACTGATTGCGGGAGTTTACGGGAGGCATTTATTGCGGGAGTTTACGGGAGGCACTGATTGCGGGAGTTTACGAGAGACACTGATTGTGGGAGTTTACGGGAGGCACTGATTGTGAGAGCTTATAGGAGGCACTGATTGCGGAAGTTTACGGGAGGCACTGATTGCGGGGGTTTACGGGAGGCACTTATTGCGGGAGTTTACAGGAGACGCTTATTGCGGGAATTAACGGGAAGCACTGAGGATGTTCATGGGAGACGCTATTGTGGGAGTTTTTGAGAGGCACTGTGTGAGTTTACAGGAGGCGCCGATTGCGGGAGTTTAGGGGAGACGCCGATTGCGGGAGTTTAGGGGAGACGCCGATTGCGGGAGTTTAGGGGAGACGCCGATTGCGGGAGTTTAGGGGAGACGCCGATTGCGGGAGTTTAGGGGAGACGCCGATTGCGGGAGTTTAGGGGAGACGCCGATTGCGGGAGTTTAGGGGAGACGCCGATTGCGGGAGTTTAGGGGAGACGCCGATTGCGGGAGTTTACGGGAGACGCTTATTGTGGGAATTGATGGGAAGCACTGAGGGAATTTACGGGAGATGGGGATTGCGGGTGTTTATGGGAGCCACTGATTGCGGGAGTTTATGGGAGACAATTTACGGGAGTTTACGCGAAGCACTGAGTGTTTTTACGGGAGACGCAGGTTGCGGGAAATTACGGGAGGCACCGATTGCGGGAGTTGGTCGGAGATGCTGACTGTTAAGTCCTGACTCTAATGTACTGACTCAACGGGACACTCCAGTCCTGCACTTGCCTGAGACCTCCCTTTATATACCTCAGTGGGACAGGTATGGAGTGTCTCCGGCAAGTGCACCCCTGGTGGTAAGGTATGCTTATTGTTACAGGTCATATCCAGTTACAGTCATGTATAGCATGGTAAGATACAGTTATATACAGTAATGTGAGATACATGACATCGCTCTCCCCCAAGGTCTTATTGCCTTTATAGATTCAGTCTCTCAGGTGGTCTGCGCTCTCGCGTGGAGCGTCTTAGTTGTGGTTCAGTTATTTGCCTTGGTGCTTGTTTTTCATTCGGTGTGATTGCTGGTATCTCACCTGGGCTGTCTGTTGAGACTGCCCTTTCCTCAGGTTGTTCCACCTGTCTGTCCACAAGGTGTGGTGTGAGTTCCACATTGTAGTCTGCCTCTGGTTCTTCAGTATTATCAGTGAATCTACTTTTTACTTGGTCTACATGCCTCCGGCAGGTTTTGCCATTGTCCATTTGTCCAACCAGTAGCCTGTTTCCCTCTTTGTCTGTTACTGTCCCTGCAAGCCATTTGGGACCCCGGCCATAGTTTAGCACAAAAACTTTGTCCCCTAGCTCATTCCACCTCCCCCTTGAATTTCGGTCATGGTACCCAGTTAGCTTTTGACGCTTAGCCTCAACAATTTCATGCATGTTTGGGAGGATTAACGAGAGCCTGGTCTTTCAGGTTCATTTCATCAATAGTTGCGCGGGGAGAACCCCAGCCAACGAATGCGGACGAGATCTGTATGCCAGCAGCAGTCGCGACAGGCGGCTCTGCAGCGTGGGACCTTGGATTCTGAGCATGCCTTGTTTAATGATCTGGACTGCTCGCTTTGCCTGGCCATTGGAGGCCGGCTTGAAAGGCGCCGTCTTAACGTGATTTATACCGTGGTCAACTATAAAATCGTGAAATTCTGCGCTGGTGAAGCACGGACCATTATCACTGACCAATATGTCAGGAATTCCGTGCGTTGCAAACATGGTTCTAAGGCTCTCCACAGTGGTGGAGGTGGTGCTTGAGTTTAAAATGGTGCACTCGATCCATTTTGAAAATGCATCAACGACTACGAGGAACATTTTGCCCATGAATGGACCCGCATAGTCTACATGCACCCGCGACCACGGTTTGATGGGCCAGGGTCAGGGGCTTAGGGGGACCTCTCTGGGGGCATTACTGAGTTGGGCACAAATGGTGCACCGACGGACGCAGAGCTCCAAGCCCGCGTCAATGCCAGGCCACCAGACATGAGATCTGGCTATGGCCTTCATAAGGACGATCCCCGCACGATCGCGATAGAGTTCCCGGACAAACGCCTCCCTGCCTCGTAAGGGCGTAACTACTCGGCTGCCCCACATCAGGCAGTCTGCCTGTAGTGAGAGTTCATGCATGCGCCTATGGAAGGGTTTGACCTTCTCGGGGCAGGCATCGCGAGCCTCTGTCCAGTCACCGGTTAAAACGCATCTTTTAACGAGAGATAACGTGGGGTCTCTGGTCGTCCAGGCTCTGATTTGGCGAGCCATCATGGGCGAACCTGTGGATTCAAAGGCATTGATTGCCATGACCATCTCACAGTCCTGTTCGTCGGACCCTTCTGTGGTCGCCAGGAGTAGCCTGCTAAGTGCGTCGGCACAGTTGTCTGTGCCTGGTCTGTACCTTATCGTGTAGTCGTAACCCGCCAGCATGAGTGCCCACCGCTGAATGCACGCCGAGGCGTTGCCGTTGATTGCCTTGCACTCGGATAGCAGGGACGTGAGGGGTTTGTGGTCGGTTTCTAACGCAAACTTGGCCCCGAAAAGGTATTGGTGCATCTTTTTGACACAAAAAGGCCTCGATGTGTGTGATGGTGGTGAGTAGCTTAGACTCTTCGGTCAGTTCTTGCGTCATATACGCCGATGTGAGGTAAAGTTTCGACAACAGTATTTCTCCAGCCAACGTGGCAAATAGGTCCTCTGCTCTGGACAGCGGATATTGGTCCTGTAGGGAGACTCTGTTTATGGTAGTCTTGTAATCCCCACAGATTCACACGGATCCATCAGGCTTCATGACTGGGACGATGGGGCTTGCCCAGTTGCTGAATTCCATGGGAGAAATTATGCCTTCCCGCAGAAGCCAGTCCAGTTCGTTTTCAATCTTTTCCCTCATCACATAAGGCACAGCTCTAGCCTTGTGATGGACCGGTCTGGCATCCTGTGTGATGTAGATTCTAAATTTAGCCCCTTTGAAGGTGCCCACACCTGGCTGAAAGAGATGTTCAAAACAACTTAGAACTGTTGAGCAGGAGCTCCGTTCCTCTAACGACATGGCGTGAACATCATCCCATTTCCAATTAAGTTCTGCTAGCCAGCTTCTTCCCAACAGGGCTGGGAGATCCCCGGGGACAATCCACAGGGCAAGTCGGTGCACCGTCCCTTTGTGTGTGACTGAGAGCATGGCGCTGCCAAGAACTGGGACGATTTCTTTAGTATAGGTACTTAGTTTGGTGTCGATCTTTGTGAGTTTTGGTCTATTGCTTTTGTGCGGCCACAGCTGTTCAAATTGTTGAACGCTCATGCGGGATTGACTGGCCCCCGTGTCCAGTTCCATGTTGACGGGTATCCCGTTGAGACGAACCCTCATCATAATTGGAGGCGTCTCGGTGTAAGAACAGTGGACATTGATCGTGTTAACCCGCTGTACCTCAGCGTTCCGTGCACTGTTCCAACCGTCTTCTGGTCCGCTTTTCGACCCTTCCGATTCGTATACCAGCCGAGCTGCTGTTTTTCTGCACATGCGAGCCAGATGCCCTGTATAGTTGCAGGTTCTGCAAACGGCATGCTGAAATCTACATACCCTGGTTGAGTGCCTTCCCCCACATCTCGAATACAGACCGTTTCCATTGTTTCCGAAGGATGAGCTGCGTCTGGCTGATCTCCCTTGAGCTTCTCTCAATCTGTTGTTGTTTGCTCGCATTGTGGGTTGATGAGGTGTGATCGGCCGTTCATGTGGCCCTTGATTTTGATGGCTTCTGGCACCACTGTCTGCTGCTGAAGGCCTGTTCTCCTGCCTTTGTCTGTGTGTGGGGGTAGCGGTTTGTTTCACAATGTGAACTCCTTGTTCCGATGCCTCGTTGGTTGTCATACCCGAGGTATAGATGAGCCTCGTTTCTTCTTCGCCTGCCAAGAACGTCTGTGCGACCAGTGCTGCTGCCTCTAGAGTCAAGTTCTTAGTCTCTATAAGCTTTCGGAATATGCCTGCATGGCTTATTCCTTCAATAAAAAAGTCTCTCAGTACTTCTCTCCTTAGTTCATCGGAGAACTCACATGAACTAGCCAGCCTCCGAAGTTCCGCCACGAAGTCGGGTATGCTTTGGCCCACACAGCGTCTGTAGTTGTAGAACCGGTCTCTGGCCATGTGTAGGCTGCTCACTGGCTTCAGGTGGTCTCTCACCAGTGTGCTCAACCCCTCAAACGACTGTCTTGCTGGTTTCTTGGCTGCCAGCAGGTTTTTCATTAAAGCGTATGTTTTCGAGCCACAGCTGGTCAAGAGATGGGCTCTTCTCTTGTCTGCCTTATCATCGCCTAACCCGTCTTTGGTCACAAAGCTTTGCTGGAGCCATTCTATAAAATCATCCCAATTGTCTCCAGCATTGTATTTCTCATCTGAGCCGTTGGTAGCCATTCTGTGGATTCTGTGATCCCGTAACTCGTCGCCACTGTTAAGTCCTGACTCTAATGTACTGACTTACACGAGACACATGCTGAAGTCAAGGTCACTCAGGAACTGCACCTTTAATTCCAGCTCTCCAGTCCTGCACTTGCCTGAGACCTCCCTTTATATACCTCAGTGGGACAGGTATGGAGTGTCTCCTGCAAGTGCACCCCTGGTGGTAAGGTATGCTTATTGTTACAGGTCATATCCAGTTACATTCATGTATAGCATGGTAAGATAGAGTAATGTGAGATACATGACACTGACTGCGGGAGTTCACGGAAGACGGCGATTGCGGGAAATTACGGGAGGCACTGAGGGAGTTTACAAGAGACGCTGATTGATTGCGGTAATTTATGGGAGACGCTGAGGGAGTCTACAGGAGGTGCTATTGCTGGAGTTTACGGGAGACACTTATTTCCGGAGTTTACGGGAAGCACTGCGGTAGCTTACTGGATACGCTGATTGGGAGAGATTATGGGAGGCCCTGATTGCGGGACTTTACGGGAGACGCGGATCATGGGAGTTTACGGGAGACGCATTGCGGGAGTTTACACGAAGCACTGAGGGCCATTACAGGAGACGCCGATTGCGGGAAATTACGGGAGGCACTGAAGGAGTTTACTGGAGACGCTGATTGCGGGAGTTGATGAGGGGCACTGATTGCGGGAGTTTACGGGAGACCCCGATTACGAGATTTTACGCGAAGCACTGAGGGACATTACGGGAGGCACTGATTGCGGGAGTTTACGGGAGGCACGTTACGGGAGTTTACGTGAAGCACTGAGGGACTTTCCGGGAGGTACTGATTGCGGGAAATTACGTGAGACGCTGATTGCGGAAATTTATGGGAGACGCAGAGGGAGATTACGGGAGATGCTGATTGCGGAAGTTTATGGGAGGCACTGAGGGAGTTTACGGGAAATGCTGATTGTGGCAGTTTATGGGAGACGCTGATTGCGGGAGTTTACTGGAGGCTCATTGCGGGAGTTTACACGAAGCACTGAGGGCCATTACAGGAGACGCCGATTGCGGGAAATTACGGGAGGCACTGATTACGGGATTTTACGCGAAGCACTGAGGGACATTACGGGAGGCACTGATTGCGGGAGTTTACGGGAGATGCTGATTGCGGGAAATTACGGGAAGCAGTGAGGGAGCTTACGGGAAACGTTGAATTCGGCACTTTACGGGAGACACTGATTGCGGCAGTTTACGGGAGACGCTGCTTGTGGGAGTTTATGGGAGATGCTGATTGTGGGAATTTATGGGAAGCACTGATTGCGGGAGTTTTCAGGAGGGACTGATTGTGGGACTTTACGGGAGACGCATTGCGGGAGTTTACGCAAAGCACTGAGGGACATTACATGAGACGCCGATTGTGGGAGTTTACGGGAGACGCTGATTGCGGGAGTTTACGGGAGACACATTGCTGGGTTTTACGCGAAGCAGTGAGGGACATTACGGGAGACGCTGATTGCGGGAGTTTACGGGAGACGCTGATTGCGGGATTTTTTTGGGAGACGATGATTGTGGGATTTACAGGAGGCACAGATTGCAGGATTAACTGGTAGGCACTGAATGAATTTACTGGAGGTAAAGAGGGAATTTACAGAATGTACTGATTGCGGGAGTTTACAGGAGACGCTGATTATGGGCGTTTTCGGGAAGCGATGAGAGTTTACGTGAGGCTCTAAGGGATTTTACGGAAGACGGTGATTATGGGAATTTACGGGAGGTACTGACTGCGGGAGTTTATGGGAGACGTTGATTGCGGGAGTTTACGTGAGGCATTTTATTTTGGGAGTTTAGGGGAGGCTCTGATTTTGGGAGTTTATGGGAGGCACTAATTGTGGGACTTTACGGGAGACGCTGATTGCGGGACTTTACGGGAGACGCTGATTGCGGGACTTTACGGGAGACGCTGATTGCGGGACTTTACGGGAGACGCTGATTGCGGGACTTTACGGGAGACGCTGATTGCGGGACTTTACGGGAGACGCTGATTGCGGGACTTTACGGGAGACGCTGATTGCGGGACTTTACGGGAGACGCTGATTGCGGGACTTTACGGGAGACGCTGATTGCAGGAGTTTATGGGAGACGCTGATGGTGGGAAATTACGGGAGACACTGAGGGAGTTTACAAGAGACACTGTTTGCAGGAATTTATGGGAGACGCTGAGGGAGTCTACGGAAGATGCTGATTGCGAGAGTTTATGGGAGGCACTGATTGCGGGAGTTTACGGGAGGCGCTGATGATGGGTGACTCTTATTGCTGGAATTTACGGGAAGCACTGAGGGTGTTCAGGGGAGATGCTATGTTGGAGTTTTCGAGAGGCACTGTGCGAGTTTATGGGAGGCGCTGATTGCGGCAGTTTATTACGGACGACGCTGGTTGCGGGAGTTTACGGGAGGCGCTTATTGCGGGAGTTTATGGGAGACGCTTATTGCGGGAGTTTACGGGAGGCACTGATTGCTGGAATTTACGGGAGATGCTTATACCGGGAGTTTATGGGAGGCACTGATTGCGGGAATTGATGGGAAGCACTGATTATGGGAGTTTACGGGAGGCACTTTACAGGAGTTTACGCGAAGCACTGAGTGTTTTTACGGGAGACGCCGATTGCGGGAAATTACGGGAGGCACTGATTGCGGGAGTTGGTAGGAGATGCTGACTGTTAAGTCCTGACTCTAATGTACTGACTTACACGAGACACATGCTGAAGTCAAGGTCACTCAGGACCTGCACCTTTAATTCCAGCTCTCCAGTCCTGCACTTGCCTGAGACCTTCCTTTATATACCTCAGTGGGACAGGTATGGAGTGTCTCCGGCAAGTGCACCCCTGGTGGTAAGGTATGCTTATTGTTACAGGTCCTATCCAGTTACAGTCATGTATAGCATGGTAAGATACAGTAATGTGAGATACATGATATCACCCTCCCCCAAGGTCTTATTGCCTTTATAGATTCAGTCTCTCAGGTGGTCTGCGCTCTCGCATGGAGCGTCTTAGTTGTGGTTCAGTTGTTTGCCTTGGTGCCTGTTTTTCGTTCGGTGTGATTGTTGGTATCTCGCCTGGGCTGTCTGTTGAGACTGCCCTTTCCTCAGGTTGTTCCACCTGTCTGTCCACAAGGTGTGGTGTGAGTTCCACATTGTAGTCTGCCTCTGGTTCTTCAGTATTATCAGTGAATCTACTTTTTACTTGGTCTACATGCCTTCGGCAGGTTTGGCCATTGTCCATTTGTCCAACCAGTAGCCTGTTTCCCTCTTTGTCTGTTACTGTCCCTGCAAGCCATTTGGGACCCTGGCCATAGTTTAGCACAAAAGCTTTGTCCCCTATCTCATTCCACCTCCCCCTTGAATTTCGGTCATGGTACTCAGTTAGCTTTTGACGCTTAGCCTCAACAATTTCATGCATGTCTGGGAGGATTAACGAGAGCCTGGTCTTTAAGGTTCGTTTCATCAATAGTTGCAAGGGGGGAGCCCCAGCCAACTAATGCGGACGAGATCTGTATGCCAGCAGCAGTCGCGACAGGCGGCTCTGCAGCGTGGGACCTTGGATTCTGAGCATGCCTTGTTTAATGATCTGCACTGCTCGCTCCGCCTGGCCATTGGAGGCCGGCTTGAAAGGTGCCGTCTTAACGTGATTTATACTGTTGTCAACTATAAAATCGTGAAATTCTGTGCTGGAGAAGCACGGACCATTATCACTGACCAATATGTCAGGAATTCCGTGCATTGCAAACATGGTTCTAAGGCTCTCCACAGTGGTGGAGGTGGTGCTTGAGTTTAAAATGGTGCACTCGATCCATTTTGAAAATGCATCAACGGCTACGAGGAACATTTTGCCCATGAATGGGCCCACATAGTCTACATGCACCTGCGACCACAGTTTGGTGGGCCAGGCCAGGGGCTTAGGGGGCCTCCCTGGGGGCATTACTGAGTTGGGCACAAATGGTGCACCGATGGACGCAGAGCTCCAAGTCCGCGTCAATGCCAGGCCACCAGACATGAGATCTGGCTATGGCCTTCATAAGGACGATCCCCGGGTGCTCGCGATCGAGCTCCCGGACAAACGCCTCCCTGCCTCATAAGGGCATAACTACTCGGCTGACCACCATCAGGCAGTCTGCCTGTAGTGAGAGTTCATGCATGCGCTATGGAAAGGTTTGACCTCCTCGGGGCAGGCATCGCGAGCCTCTGCCCAGTCACCGGTTAAAACGCATCTTTTAACTAGAGATAACGTGGGGTCGCTGGTCATCCAGGCTCTGATTTGGCGAACCGTCATGGGCGAACCTGTGGATTCAAAGGCATTGATTGCCATGACCATCTCAGTCCTGTTCGTCGGACCCTTCTGTGGTCACCAGGGGTAGCCTGCTAAGCACGTCGGCACAGTTGTCTGCCTGGTCTGTGCCTTATCGTGTAGTCGTAACCCGCCAGCATGAGTGCCCACAGCTGAATGCACGCCGAGGCGTTGCCGTTGATTGCCTTGCACTTGGATAGCAGGGACGTGAGGGGTTTGTGGTCGGTTTCTAACGCAAACTTGGCCCCGAAAAGGTATTGGTGCATCTTTTTGACACAAAAAGGCCTCGATGTGTGTTGATGGTGGTGAGTAGTTTAGACTCTTCGGTCAGTTCTTGCGTCATTTACGCAGATGTGAGGTAAAGTTTCGAGAAAAGTTTTCCTCCAGCCAACGTGGCAAATAGGTCCTCCACTCTGGGCAGTGGGTATTGGTCCTGTAGGGAGACTCTGTTTATGGTAGTCATGTAATCTCCACAGATTTGCACGGATCCATCAGGCTTCATGACTGGGACGATGGGACTTGCCCAGTCGCTGAATTCCACGGGAGAAATTATGCCTTCCCACAGAAGCCAGTCCAGTTCGTTTTCAATCTTTTCCCTCATCACATAAGGCACAGCTCTAGCCTTGTGATGAACCGGTCTGGCATTCTGTGTGATGTAGATTCTAAATTTAGCCCCTTTGAAGGTGCCCAAACCTGGCTGAAAGAGATGTTCAAAATAACTTAGAACTGTTGAGCAGGAGGTCCGTTCCTATGACGACATGGCGTGAACATCATCCCATTTCCAATTAAGTTCTGCTAGCCAGCTTCTTCCCAACAGGGCTGGGAGATCCCCGGGGACAATCCACATGGAAAGTCGGTTCACCATCTCTTTGTGTGTGACTGAGAGCATGGCGCTGCCAAGTACTGGGACGATTTCTTTAGTATAGGTCCTTAGTTTGGTGTCGATCTTTGAGTTTTGGTCTGTTGCTTTTGTGCGTCCACAGCTGTTCAAATTGTTGAACGCTCAGGAGGGATTGACTGGCCTCCGTGTCCAGTTCTATGTTGACGGGTATCCCGTTGAATCATCATAATTGGAGGCATCTTGATGTAAGAACAGTGGACATTGATCATGTTAACCCGCTGTACCTCGGCGTCCCGTGCACTGTTCCAACCGTCTTCTGGTCCGCTTTCTGACCCTTCCGATTCGTATACCAGCCGAACTGCTGTTTTTCTGCACGTACGAGCCAGATGCCCTGTATAGTTGCAGTTTCTGCAAACGGCATGCTGAAATCGACATACCCTGGTTGAGTGCCTTCCCCCACATCACCAACACAGACCGTTTCCATTGTTTCCGAAGGATGAGCTGCGTCTGGCTGATCTCCCTTGAGCTTCTCTCAATCTGTTGTAGATTGCTCGCATTGTGGGTTGATGAGGTGTGATCGGCCGTTCATGTGGCCCTTGGTGGCTTCTGGCACCACTGGCTGCTGTTGAAGGCCTGCTCTCCTGCCTTTGTCTGTGTGTGGGGGTAGCGGTTTGTTTCACAATGTGAACCCCTTGTTCCGATGCCTCGTTGGTTGTCATACCCGAGGTATAGATGAGCCTCGTTTCTTCTTCGTCTGCCAAGAACGTCTGTGCAACCAGTGCCGCTGCCTCTAGAGTCAAGTTCTTAGTCTCTATAAGCTTTCGGAATATGCCTGCGTGGCCTATTCCTTCATTAAAAAAGTCTCTCAGTACTTCTCTCCTTAGTTCATCGGAGAACTCACATGAACTAGCCAGCCTCCGAAATTCCGCCACGAAGTCGGGTATGCTTTGGCCCACACAGCATCTGTAGTTGTAGAACCGGTCTCTGGCCATGTGTAGGCTGCTCACTGGCTTCAGGTGGTCTCTCACCAGTGTGCTCAACTCCTCAAACTACTTTCTTGCTGGTTTCTCGGGTGCCAGCAGGTCTTTCATTAAAGTGTATGTTTTCGAGCCACAGCTGGTCAAGAGATGGGCTCTTCTCTTGTCTGCCTTATCGTCGCCCAGCCAGTCTTTGGTCACAAACCTTTGCTGGAGCCTTTCTATAAAGTCATCCCAATTGTCTCCAGCATTGTATTTCTCATCTGAGCCGTTGGTAGCCATTCTGTGGATTCTGTGATCTCGTACTTGTCGCCACTGTTAAGCCCTGACTCTAATGTACTGACTTACACGAGACACATGCTGAAGTCAAGGTCACTCAGGAACTGCACCTTTAATTCCAGCTCTCCGGTCCTGCACTTGCCTGAGACCTCCCTTTATATACCTCAGTGGGACAGGTATGGAGTGTCTCCTGGAAGTGCACCCTTGGTGGTAAGGTATGCTTATTGTTACAGGTCATATCCAGTTACATTCATGTATAGCATGGTAAGATAGAGTAATGTGAGATACATGACACTGACTGCGGGAGTTCACGGAAGACGGCGATTGCGGGAAATTACGGGAGGCACTGAGGGAGTTTACAAGAGACGCTGATTGATTGCGGTAATTTATGGGAGACGCTGAGGGAGTCTACAGGAGGTGCTATTGCGGGAGTTTACGGGAGACACTTATTTCCGGAGTTTACGGGAAGCACTGCGGGAGCTTACTGGAGACTCTGATTGCGAGAGTTTACGGGAGGCCCTGATTGCGGGACTTTACGGGAGACGCGGATCATGGGAGTTTACAGGAGACGCATTACGGGAGATTACACGAAGCACTGAGGGCCATTACAGGAGACGCCGATTGCGGGAAATTACGGGAGGCACTGAAGGAGTTTACTGGAGACGCTGATTGCGGGAGTTGATGAGGGGCACTGATTGCGGGAGTTTACAGCAGATGCTGAGGGAGTTTCCGGGAGGCACTGATTGCGGGAGTTTACGGGAGACGCTGATTGCGGGAGTTTACGGAAGACGCTGATTGCGGGAGTTTACGGGAGGCGCTGATTGCGGGAGTTTACGGGAGGCGCTGATTGCGGGAGTTTACGGGAGACGCTGATTGCGGGAGTTTACGGGAGGCGCTGATTGCGGGAGTTTACAGGAGGCACTGATTGCGGGAGTTTACGGGAGACGCTGATTGCGGGAGTTTACGGGAGGCGCTGATTGCGGGAGTTTACGGGAGGCGCTGATTGCGGGAGTTTACGGGAGACGCTGATTGCGGGAGTTTACGGGAGGCACTGATTGCGGGAGTTTACGGGAGGCGCTGATTGCGGGAGTTTACGGGAGGCGCTGATTGCGGGAGTTTACGGGAGGCGCTGATTGCGGGAGTTTGGCGCTGATTGCGGGAGTTTACGGGAGACGCTGAGGGAGTTTACGGGAGGCGCTGATTGCGGGAGTTTACGGGAGGCGCTGATTGCAGGAGTTTACGGGAGACGTTGATGGCGGGAGTTTACGGGAGACGCTGATTGCGGGAGTTTACGGAGGCGCTGATTGCGGGAGTTTACGGGAGACGGTGATTGAGGGAGTTTTTGGGAGACGCTGAGGGAGTTTACGGGATGCACTGATTGCGGGAGTTTACGGGAGACGCTGAGGGAGTTTACAGGAGGCACCGATTGCGGGAGTTTATGGGAGACCCTGATTACGGGAGTTCACGGGATGCACTGATTGCGGGAGTTTACGGGAGACGCTGAGGGAGTTTACGGGAGACGCTGAGGGAGTTTACGGGAGACGCTGAGTGAGTTCACGGGAGGCGCTGATTGCGGGAGTTTACGGGAGACGCTGAGGGAGTTTACGGGAGACACTGATTGCAGGAGTTTACGGGAGACGCTGAGGGAGTTTACGGGAGACACTGATTGCGGGAGTTTACGGGAGACGCTGAGGGAGTTTACGGGAGACGCTGATTGCGGGAGTTTACGGGAGACGCTGAGGGAGTTTACGGGAGACGCTGATTGCGGGAGTTTACGGGAGACGCTGAGGGAGTTTACGGGAGACGCTGATTGCGGGAGTTTACGGGAGACGCTAATTGCGGGAGTTTACGGGAGACGCTGATTGCTGGAGTTTATGGGAGACGCTGATTGCTGGATTTATGGGAGACACTGATTGTGGGAGTTTACGGGAGACGCTGATTGCGGGCGTGTACGGGAGACGCTAATTGCGGGAGTTTACGGGAGACGCTGATTGCTAGAATCTATGGGAGACGCTGACTGCTGGAGTTTATGGGAGACACTGATTGCGGGAGTTTACGGGAGACGCTGATTGCGGGCGTGTACGGGAGACGCTAATTGCGGGAGTTTACGGGAGACGCTGATTGCTAGAATCTATGGGAGACGCTGACTGCTGGAGTTTATGGGAGACGCTGATTGCTGGATTTATGGGAGACACTGATTGTGGGAGTTTACGGGAGACGCTGATTGCGGGCGTGTACGGGAGACGCTAATTGCGGGAGTTTACGGGAGACGCTGATTGCTAGAATCTATGGGAGACGCTGATTGCTGGAGTTTATGGGAGACGCTGATTGCTGGAGTTTATGGGAGACACTGATTGCGGGAGTTTACGGGAGATGCTAATTGCGGGAGTTTACGGGAGACGCTGATTGCTAGAATCTATGGGAGACGCTGATTGCTGGAGTTTATGGGAGACGCTGATTGCTGGAGTTTATGGGAGACGCTGATTGTGGGAGTTTACGGGAGACGCTGATTGCGGGCGTGTACGGGAGACGCTAATTGCGGGAGTTTACGGGAGACGCTGATTGCTAGAATCTATGGGAGACGCTGATTGCTGGAGTTTATGGGAGACGCTGATTGCTGGAGTTTATGGGAGACACTGATTGCGGGAGTTTATGGGAGACACTGATTGCTGGAGTTTATGGGAGACGCTGATTGCTGGAGTTTATGGGAGACACTGATTGCGGGAGTTTATGGGAGACACTGATTGCTGGAGTTTATGGGAGACACTGATTGCGGGAGTTTATGGGAGACGCTGATTGCGGGGCTATTGAAACAAAGAAATTCAGAGTACAAAAGGGAGCAATTGCTTGTATTGATTGGTCTCCACTTGGTTATTAAAGTATTTTACCAATGCCAAATAACCAGGACATTCTCTAAACTGCCTGCAAGTACTGCACAAACTCCCCTTGTTTAGCCCATGCCCTAAAGTATGATATTCATCTTAACCACCTCAGACAGTTGCTAGTTCTGAGCGCTGCATCTCAGGAAGAATATATTCCTTGGAGCGGGTGCAGCGTAGATTCACCAGAACGATACTTGGGATAAAAGGGTTAAATTATGTGGACAGGTTGCACGCCTATGCATTTAACATCCTTTGTGACTGTGACAAAGCTAAACTTTCTTGACTTATCTGCTGCCTTTGATGTGTTTGACCACCCCATCCTCCTCCAACGCCTCTCCACCAATGTCCAGCTGATTGGGACCGCACTTGCCTGGTTCCATTGTTATATCTCTAATCGTAGCCAGAGAATTACATGCAACTGTTTGTCTATCCACTCCCGCATCATTACCTCTGGTGTCCCCCAAGGATCTATCCTTGGCCCCCTTCTATTTCTCATCCACATGTTGCCCCTTGGTGACATCATCTGAAAACACAGCGTCAGTTTCCACGTGTACACTGACGACACCCAGCTCTACCTCACTACCACTTCTCTCGAACCCTCCAGTCTCTAACTTGTCTGACTGCTTGTCTGAGATCCAGTTTTGGATGAGCAGAAATTTTCTCCAATTAAATATTTGGAAGACCAAAGCCATTGTTATGTGCCCCGCCACAAACTCTGTTCCCTAGCCACTGACTCCATCCCACCCCCAACTTCT
The DNA here is from genome assembly GCF_044704955.1 of Pristiophorus japonicus. Taxonomy (NCBI): domain Eukaryota; kingdom Metazoa; phylum Chordata; class Chondrichthyes; family Pristiophoridae; genus Pristiophorus; species Pristiophorus japonicus. The sequence goes on along the minus strand of NC_091979.1, from coordinate 196,598,302 downwards.
GTCTGACTGTTCGCAACCTTGGTGTCATTTTTGATCCTGAAATGCACTTCCGACCACATATCCACGGAACAACTAAGCCTGCCTATTTCCACCGCCGTAATATCGCCTGTCACCGCCCTTGCCTCAGCTCATCCGCTGCTGAAACCCTCATCCATGTGTTTGTTACTAGACTTGACTATTCCTAACTGGCCTCCCACATTCTACTCTACGTAAAGTTGAGGTCATTCAAAACTCGGCTGCCCGTGTCCTAACTCACACCAAGTCCTGTTCACACATGCTTGTTGACCGACGCTTCGATTTCAAAATTCTCATTCTTGTTTTTAAATCCCACCATGGCCTCGCCCCTCCCTATCTCTGCAATCTCCTTCAACCCACAATGCCCCAGAGATATCTGCACTCCTCTAATTCTGCCCTCTTGAGCATCCCTGATTCTAATTGCTCAACCATAAGTGGTCGTGCCTTCTGTTGCCAGGCCCTAAGCTCTGGAATTCCCTTGCTAAAACACTTTGCGCCTCTACCTCTCTTTCCTCCTTTAAGACGCTCCTTAAAACTTACTTCTTTACCCAAACTTTTGGTCATCTGCCCTGATATTTCCTTATGTTTGGTGACAAATTTTGTTTGAGAACCCTACTATGAAGCACCATGGGGTGTTTTACAGTTTCAAAGACGCTATATAAATACAAGTTGTTATTGATATTGTTGTCATCTCTGTTTCAGCTGTGGCTCAGTTGGTAGCACTCTTGCTTCTGAATCAGACGATTGTGGTTTCAAGCCCTAGAGACGAGAGCACATAATCTAATCTCAGTACAGCACTGTTGGAAGCTCTGTCTTTTGGTTGAGACGTTAAACCGAGGCCCCATCTGCCCCCTCAGGTGGATGTAAAAGATCCCACGGCACTCTTTTGAATAAGAGTTGGGGAGTTCTCCCTGGTATACTGGCCAATATTTATTCCTCGATCAACATCACCAAACAGGATATCTGGTCATTATAACATTGCTGTTTGTAGGAGCTTGCTGTGCGCTAATTTTCTCCTGCTGATATAATATCAGTGACTGCACTTCAAAAATACTTGAATGGCTGTAAAGCGCTTTGGAACGTCCTGAGGTCAAAAGGAGTTTATTGAAGTATAAGTCTACTTTTATGTCTATTTTGACTCCCACCTAGTTCATGTAAGATGGTCACCAAGAAATCTAATACGGAATTCAGAAGAAACTTATTTACCTAAAGTGTGGTGAGAATTTGGAACTCGCTACCACAGGGAGTCATTGATGTGAATATATCAATGCATTTAAGGGGACAGACAAGTATATAAGGGAGAAGTGAATAGAGGGTTATGCTGATAGATTTAGATGAGGAAAGACGGGAGGAGGCTCGAGTGGGGCATAAACGCTGGCATGGACTGGTTGGGCCGAATGGCCTGTTTCTCTGCTGTATATCCTATGTAATCCAATGTTGATTGCAGTGTTCAACTCCTCAGATAATGAAGCAGTCCATGCCCACATGTGGCAAGACTTGGACAACATCCAGGCTTGGGTGGATAAGTGGCAAGTAACATTTGCGCCACACAAGTGCCAGGCAGTGACCATCTCCAACAAGTGAGAGTCTAACCACCTCGCCTTGGCATTCAGCGGCATTACCATTGCCGAATACCCCACCATCAGTCTCCTGGGGGTCACCATTGACCATAACTTAACTGGACCAGCCACATAAATACTGTGGCTACAAGAGCAGGTCAGAGGCTGGGAATTCTGTGGTGAGTGTCTCACCTCCTGATTTTCCGAAGCCTTTCCACCATCTACACGCCACAAATCTGGAGTGTAATGGAACATGCTCCACTTGCCTGGATGAATGCAGCTCCAACAACACTCAAGAAGCTCGACATCATGAAGGACAAAGCAGTCGCTTGATTGGCACTCCATCCAGCACCTTAAACATTCACTCACTCCACCACCGGCGCACTGCGGCTGCAGTGTGTACCATCCACAAGATGCACTGCAGCAACTCGCCAAGGCTTCTTCGATAGCATCTCCCAAACCCGTGATCTCTACCATCTACAACAACAAGAGCAGCAGGCGCATGGGAACACCACCACCTCCATGTTCCCATCCAAGTCACACACCATCTTGACTTGGAAATATATCGCCGTTCCTTCATCGTCGCTGGGTCAAAGTCCTGGAACTCCCTCCCTAACAGCACTATGGGAGTATCTTCACCTCATGGACTCAGTGGTTTAATAACTCGACCCATCATCATCTTCTCAGCGCTACCCACATCCCGAGAATGAATAAACTAGAAAAAAATTAAAATACAAGATTTTGGGATAGGTTTTGATAGTGTGCGAGGGTAACAGTGAGCGAGGGAGAGTTGTATAAATGCCAATTCGCTAGCAATCGACTTAGCCATCACACGAGAATCAGAATGAGTCTTTGTTCTTTTTAGGGAACCAGTGCTCTCATAAACAGATGGCAGCTTATTAGTGGCACAGGAATGCTCTATTAACACTGCTCTTGCCCTCTGCAAAAGTGATGCACAGCCATATATGTATGTCACAGATTGCAGACTTAATTAAAGTTAATGTAGACAGGGTACAATAAAAGCGAACCCGTGATGACGACCAGTTGGCGTGTAAATGGATGACAACTTCCTGACTGAAATTAAATTCATATTTTGCCCGCAAGAGGTGATGCTTTCTAACCATTAATTAAAATTCAGATTGTTGCACTTTAAAAAGGCCATTATCCTGCCTCAGAATTAGTTAGTAAAGCCTTTTTGATTTTTTTTTGTAAGTGGTCACTGTGAAGCCATAATTTATGGTGACATCTTTGCTTCAAGAAAAATCATTAAGTTACTTCTGTGTGACCCCATCACATGCACACATACAAAATCACTTGTTTTCTTTCAACCTCTTTCCCCAAAATGGTTTCTATTCCTTTAAAGGGCAGTTTGCTGTAAATATAGCTTTCAATTTCAGTTTATGTTTTATGTACTGAGAAATCAGAGGGATATCAATGCAGGGTAAATGAACAAAAAGAAAGACTTGCATTTAAATAGCACCTTTCCTGACCTCCGGGCATTCCAAAGTGCTTTACAGCCAATTAAGTTCTCTTGAAATGTAGTCACTGTTGTAATGTAGGAAACATGGCAGCGAATGTGCACAGCAAGGTTCCACAAACAGCAATGTAATAATGACCAGATAATCTGGTTGAGGGATAAATATTGGCCAGGACACCGGGGAAACCTCCCCTGCTCCTCTTCGAAATAGTGCCGTGGGATCTTCAAGATCCACCTGAGAGAGCACATCGGACACAGAGAGCCCGATTTTATCTCAGGTGATGGATCTGCCCAGGTGTTGGCCACCCGAGGGTCACCCAAGAATATTTATGGAAATAAATTTATGGCTGTTAAGATGTACCGGGTCTCCACATTTGCAAGGTCCCTGGGTATTAGCACCCACTTTGGGACACGTACCCATCCCCCTTAAAAAATCCGGACCTTAGAGTTCGCATCAGGCACCCCCAGGTAAGATGTAGCGTAGCTAGACACAGGGCAAAGCTCTGCCAACGGCGCTCCAACCCTAATCTCGGAAGAATATCCCTGACTGCATCATACCTGGGGGCCCTGGCCAATATATATCCCTCAACCAACAACACTAAAAAACAGATTATCTGTGCATTATCACATTGCTGTTGGTGAGATCTTGCTGTGTGCAATTTGGCGCTATATAAATGCAAGTTCTTCATTTCCACGCAGAAACAAAAAGGATATCAGAGTCAACAGCTTGTAACTTTCTAAAATAGCACCTGATTCTGGTTGAGCTAGTTAACTATTGGCTACCAGTTCCTCCATGTGTTACGTTTAGTTCACAGGCAAAGTCACATACCCACCGCTGGATTGGGATTGCACTGTGCTTGATTAGTAATGACTAAATTAACACATCTTTTTTTAATTATTTGTTTTGAGATGTGGGCGTCGCTGGCAAGGCCAGCATTTATTGTCTATCCCTAATTGCCTTTGAGAAGGTAGTGGTGATCCACCTTCTTAAACCGCTGCAGTCCGTGAGGTGAAGGTACTCCCACAGTGCTGTTAGGAAGGGAGTTCCAGGATTTTGACCCAGTGACGATGAAGGAAAGGTGAAATACTTCCAAGTCAGGATGGTATGTAACTTGGAGGGGAACATGGAGGTGGTGGTGTTCCCGTGCATTTGCTGCCCTTATCCTTCTAGATGGTAGAGGTCGCAGGTTTGGGAGATGCTGCCGAAGAAGCCTTGGCAAGTTGCTGCAGTGCATCTTGTAGATGGTACACACTGCAGCCACGGTGTGCCGGTGGTGGAGGGAGTGAATGTTGAAAGTGGTAGATGGAGTGCCAATCAAGTAGGCTGTTTTGTCCTGGATGGTGTCGAGCTTCTTGAGTGTTGTTGGAACTGCACTCTCCCAGGCAAGTGGAGAATATTCCATCACACTCCTGACTTGTGCCTTTTAGATCTGTGTGAAATTCTTCTGTAATTTTAAAGGCATTTGTTAAAATAATGAACAGAGGTATTTCATACAAACACAATAACATATTCATTATTAGTATTAGTGAAATTACAACACCACCATGCAGTGGAATAAATATATCACACCACTTACATCATCATAGACAGTCCTTCGGAATCGAGGAAGACTTGCTTCCACTCTTAGCATGAGTTCTTAGGCGGCTGTACAGTCCAATACAAGAACCCAGTCTCTGTCACAGGTGGGACAGATAGTCGCTGAGGGAAGGGGTGGGTGGGACTGGTTTGCCGCATGCTCCTTCCGCTGCCTGCGCTTGATTCCTGCATGCTCTCGGCGACGATACTCGAGGAGCTCAGCGCCCTCCAGAATGCACTTCCTCCACTTAGGGCGGTCTGTGGCCAAGGACTCCCAGGTGTCAGTGGGGATGTCGCACTTTATCAGGGAAGCTTTGAGGGTATCCTTGTAACGTTTGGCTTGTTTGCCGTGGACGAGTTCCGAGTAGAACGCTTTCTTTGGGAGTCTCGTGTCTGGCATGCGAACTATGTGGCCTGCCCAGCGGAACTGATCAAGTGTGGTCAGTGCTTCAATGCTGGGGCTGTTGGCCTGGTCGAGGACGCTAACGTTTGTGCGTCTGTCCTCCCAGTGGATTTGCAGGATCCTGCGGAGACATCACTGGTGGTATTTCTCCAGCGACTTGAGGTATCTACTGTACGTGGTCCACATCTCTGAGCCATACAGGAGGGTGGGTATTACTATGGCCCTGTAGACCATGAGCTTGGTGACAGTTTTGAGGGACTGGTCTTCAAACACTCTTTTCCTTAGGCGGCCGAAGGCTGCACTGGCGCACTGGAGGCGGTGTTGGATCTTATCGTCAATGCCTGCTCTTGTTGATAGGAGGCTCCCGAGATAGAGGAAATGGTCCACGTTGTAAAGGGACACGCCGTGGATCTTGATGTTTGGGGGGCAGTGCTGTGCGGCGAGGACAGGCTGGTTTAGGACCTTTGTCTTACTAATGTTTAGCGTAAGGCCCGTGCTTTCAAATGCCTCGGTAAATATGTCGAACTATGTCCTGGAGTTCAGCCTCTGTGCACAGATGCAGGCATCGTCCGTGTACTGTAGCTTGACGACAGAGGTTGGAGTTGTCTTGGACCTGGCCTGGAGATGGCGAAGGTTGAACAGTTCCCACTGGTTCTGTAGTTTAGCTCCACTCCAGCGGGGAGCTTATCAACTGTGAGATGGAGCATGACAGCAAGGAAGATTGAGAAGAGGGTTGGGGCGATGACGCAGCCCTGTTTGACCCCGGTCCGGACGTGAATTCGGTCTGTGATGGATCCGTTGGTAAGGATCACAGCCTGCATGTCGTCGTGGAGCAGGCAGAGGATGGTGACGTACTTTTGGGGGCATCCGAAACAGAGGAGGACACTCCATAGACCCTCGCGGTTGACCGTGTCAAAGGCCTTTTTAAGGTTGAAGAAGGCCATGTATAAGGGTTGCCGCTGTTCCCTGAATTTTTCCTGCAGCTGTCGCGCTGCAAAAATCCTGCCCGTTGTGCCCCGGAGGGGATGAAATCCGAACTTCGACTCCGGGAGGAGCTCCTCGGTCACGGGGAGAAGACGGTTGGAGGACTCTAGCGACGACTTTCCCAGTGGCTAGTAACACAGAGATTCCGCTGTAGTTGCCGCAGTCGGACTTATCCCCTTTTTTAAAGATGGTCATGATCACTGCATCTCTAAGACCTCCCGGCATGCTCTCCTCCCTCCAGATGAGAGAGATGAGGTCATGTATTCGCGCCAGTAGTGCCTCTCCTCCATACCTCAGTGCCTCAGCAGGGATTCCATCTGCTCCCGCAGCCTTGTTTTTTAGCTGTCTTATGGCCTTTTCTGCCTCGTGCAGTGTTGGGGTCTCACTGAGGTAGTGGCGGGTAGCATGCTGCGGAATGGAGTCGAGAACAGAGGATTCTTCACCGCAGTCAAGGCCACATACGGACCAAACTCCCAAGGCCCCACTCCACTCCTAGCCAAGAATGGGGAAACACTCATCAAGGACACCGAGGCAGTCAAGGCCCGCTGGAAGGAACACTTCGAAGATCTTCTCACCACTTACACTAATGTGTTGAGAGGCAGAGTATAACTCTTTGATCTCATCATAAAGTTCAAAATGTGAGAAGGCCAGCTGGCCCATCCAATCGGTTCCTGCCATGAGCTGCAGTCACAGAATCATACAGCACATTCGACACATCGTGCTTGTGCTAGCTCTTTTGAAAGAGTTATCCAATTAGTCCCACTCCCCTGCTCCTTCCCCATAGTCCTGTAAATTTTTCCTTTTCATATATTCAATTCCCCTTTGAAAGTTACTACTGAATCTGCTTCCACCACCCTTTCAGGCCGTGTGTTCCAGATCGTAACAACTCGCTGCGTAAGAAAAAAAAAAATCCTCCTCTCTCCCTTGGCTTTTTTGCCAAATATCTTAAGTCTGTGTCTCTGTTTATCAACCCTCCTACCACTAGAAACAGTTTCTCCTTATTTACTCTTATTAAAACCCTTCATAAATGTGAACACCTCTATTAAATCTCCCCTTAAACATTCCCTGCTTTAAGGAAAACAACCCCAGCCTCTCTGGTATCACTCTGGTCAATCTCCTCTGCACCCTCTTCACGGCCATGACATCCTTCATAAAATGTGGTGCCCAGAATTAGAGACAAGTGTCCAGCTGAAGCCTAAACCAGTGATTCATAAAAGTTTAGCATACCTGTTTAGCATTATTAACACTTGTCTCTCTGACTTACTCCCACAGGCTGTACACCTTACTCATGCAAGTTTCCAGATCGAGGCCTTTGGATCCACCTTTATCCTAGATATTACACTGAACCAGTAAGTACCAACTCCCATACAGACATGGGCTGGGATTCAGTGGGTTTAATCAAAGGCTTTTTTTCCCCAACAGCCTTGAAGAATACCAATGACTTTGTGGAACTACGGGTTATGTGAGGTTTCGACCGGAGATTTTTAAATTATAGAACTGCTATTCTTGTATCTCCATGAAGGTGGCTTTGGAAGCCTATTTAGTGCAGGGGGGTTTAAAGTATTTTAACAATACAATAGCAAAATACTACGGATGCTGGCAATCTGAAATAAAAACTAAAAATGCTGGAAATACTCAACAGGTCAGACAACATCTGTGGAAAGAGAATCGGAGTTAATGTTTTAGGTCAATGACCTTTCATCAGAATTGGAAAAAGTTAGAGATGTAACAGATTTTAAGCAAGTACAAAGACAGGGAAAGAGTGGGGGGGGAAGATAAGTCTAGCAGATGTGTAAATGGGAATAGCAGAATCATCAACAGCTGGTGTCTAAAAAAAAAATGACGGCAGAGGTTATGATCTGAAATTGTTGAACTCAATGTTGTGTCCATTGTTTAAAAGTACTTAATTGGCTGCATAGAGCATTGGGATATCCTGAAGTTGTGAAAGGTACTATATAAATGCAAGTCTGTCTTTCTTTTATGTTGAAGCAAGCAGGTTACACGAACCATGACCAAAGCAAGGTGAGGATAAAATGATCAAGATTTAAGTTAGATTAGAGAGAACTTTTATTTCCCCTCAGAGTTGTGGGTATGTAGGAATAGATGGAGCAGCTAAAGCTAAGTGTCAATTAGCACCTTAATAGAAAGAGTTGACTTGGAGTCCAGCCTCTGTATGTGCGCAGTCGCAGGCGTCGTCCGCGTACTGTAGCTCGACGACAGAGTTTGGGATAGTCTTGGATCTGGTCTGCAGATGACGAAGGTTGAACAGGTTCCCACTGGTTTAATTCCATTCCAGCGGGGAGCTTGTTGAGTGTGAGGTGGAGCATGGCAGCGAGGAAGATTGAGAAGAGGGTTGGCGCGATGACACAGCCCTGCTTGACCCCAATCTGGACGTGGATTGGGTCTGTAATGGATCCGTTGGTAAGGATCACGGCCTGCATGTCATCGTGGAGCAGGCGGAGGATGGTGACGAACTTTCGGAGGTATCCGAAACGGAGGAGGACGCTCCATAGTACCTCGCGGTTGACTGTGTCAAAGGCCTTTATAAGGTCAAAGAAGGCTATGTACAAGGGTTGGTGCTGTTTCCTGCATTTTTCCTGCAGCTGTCGCGCTGTAAAAAAAAAAAAACCCACCTCAAGTCGCTGGAGAAATACCGCCAATGATATCTCCCAAGATCCTACAAATCCCCTGGGAGGACCGACGCACCAACGTTAGCGTCCTAGACCAGGCCAGCATTGAAGCACTGACCACACTCGATCAGCTCTGCTGGGCAGGCCACATTGTTCGCATGCCTGACACGAGACTCGCAAAGCAAGCGCTCTACTCGGAACTCCTTCACAGCAAACGAGCCAAAGGCGGGCACCCTCAAAGCCTCCCTGATAAAGTTCAACATTCCCACCGACACCTGGGAGTCCCTGGCCAAAGCCCGCCCTAAATGGAGGAAGTGCATCCGGGAGGGCGCTGAGCACCTCGAGTCTCATTGCCAAGAGCATGCAGAAATCAAGAGCAGGCAGCGGAAAGAGCGTGGGCAAATCAGTCCCACCCACCCTTTCGCTCAACGACTGTCTGTCCCACCTGTGACAGTGACTGTGGTTCTCGTATTGGACTGTTCAGTCACCTAAGGACTCATTTTTAGAGTGGAAGCAAGTCCGATTCGAGGGACTGCCTATGATGATGAGAAAGAGTTGGATGAATAGCCAGTTGGAAATGAGGTAGATTATAAGGATAAGGACGAGATAGAATTAATCAAACAATGTATGAAACTTGATGGCCCCTTAGGGGCTGTGAGTGTGGAAACTTCAGTGTGCTGGCCTGGTGCATAGCTTTTAGGCGGCAACACAATCCAATATTTCAGGCGATGTAATACATAGAGCAAGTGATTAACTGTGAAGTGGTTTGCAATGCCCTGAGGTCATAAAGTGTTTTATAAATGCAAGTTCTACCATCTTCCCTTCCCCCCCATCTCCCCTCCTCCCACTCCCCATCTCCCCTCCTCACCCTTCACATCTCTCCTCCTCCCCCTCCGCATCATTCCTCCCCCTCCCTCTCCCCTCCTCCTTTCCCCATACCCCCTCCTTCCCCTCTCCCCTCCTCCCTCCCATCCCCCTCACCATCTCACCTCCCCCTCCCCCTTCCCCCCGCCCCCCCACTAGACAGAGCGAGAGGTAGCAAGACACGAAGATAAAACCTGTCCTGTGTTTGAGTGCCAAATAATAGTAGAACATTTATAGACTCAGAATATTGGGAATTAACAATAAGCATTTATATTGGGCTGCATCTTACTGGAGCAGGGCATCTCACGGCATATGCTGTTAGACTTTTTCATGTACCCTTCAGCACAAAAATATTTTGTTTGTAACTTGTTGGAAGTGCGGCTGATAACGGCTGGATGAGGCGAGGGTAACCAGGTATCTGGGACCTCTGTGAACGACAGGATCAACATCTATCTCCTTAATCAATGAGATTGAAGGATTGAAAAAGAAACAGAGGAATGGTGGAGAAGGAAATAGGGTTAATTAAAGTCCAATCAGGTACAGAAAGAAAAATAAAGAGAGGGAAAAAAGAGACACAGGAAAAGCAAGAAAATTGAAAAAATAAAAAATTTAAATTTTAAAAATTGAAATGAAGAATTTACTACATTCATGAATGAGATTGAACAGTTTAAATTGTTCCCTTTCTGGGCTGGGGAGATTGGTTAGCACTGCATTAATAATTATCACCTTGTTAAAAATGTACTTGCACTCTTAATTACCAGCCGTAACTTTTTGTGGCAAGTTTAGTGGACAGTTAATGTGCAAATCCAGGAAGTTCTTAAAAATAACAGGGAGGCTATGGGCGGGATGCCGTTTGTGCCTATCAAACGATGGAGCAGCGTAAACCAGCTAGTTCTGGAGGTTCGCAACTCATGGCGTATCTCTTAATCCTCTGAACGTGCTGACTGATTTGTGCTTTAATAACGGCACACGTCGTTAATACATTGTTAGTTTCCAGCAAGATCCCAGCCAATTTTAAAAAGAGAATAACACATAGAGGCCTGAAATTCCTCCCCTCCTGCACCTGGGCGTTCAATCATGTGGCCAACACACAATGACAAAACACCAGTAAAGGTGATCAAATTGAGGCGCTTAAGATGATTAAAGGATTTGACAGGGTAGATAGAGAAAAACTATTTCCCCTGGTGGGGGAGTCCAGAAAAAGGGGGCAAAACCTTAACATTAGAGCTAGGCCGTTCAGAGGTGATGTCAGGAAACACTTCTTCACACGGCGGCCAGTGGAAAGCTGGAACTATCTCCCCAAAAAGCTGCTGAGTTTGGAGGTCAACTGAAAATTTCTAAACTGAGATTGATTTTTTGTTAGGTAAGAATATGAAGGATATCTAACCAAGGTTGGTAGATGACGTTAAGATCCAGATCAGTCATGATCTAATTGAATAGCACAACAGGCTTGAGGGGCTGAATGGTCCAGTCTTGTTCCTATGTTCCCAGTATGAATTAATGTTACATCATAAGTGGAGTATTCTGAATTCAGGTCCTGGGGGGTCCCCAGTTGCAGACCCCCACTCCAGCTTTGGTTTCGGGCCTACAGCCGGGAGTGGGGGGAACGAATGTGCAAATCCAGCCGCTGCTATGAGCCAGTATGGCCTCCAGTGGCAAGAATGGTCCTCCAACCTGGGATCCATTGGAGATCTGTGGTGGGGAAACAATGCCACATAACCTTTTCGACCTACCTTCACCTTACTGTCTTCCCCTCTAAGTTTCTCCAAAGTGCTGTCTTCTGGGTGCCCCATGCATCTGCCCACAAATTGACATCCAGCACGAAAATGAGGTAGGCCAAATTAGTCCTTCAGGAAAATTGCCCCTTCTTCACCTATGTACTGGATGTTGTGGAATTCCAGGAATAGCACGGATTGGATGCAGAGTAAAGTGTTTTCTTCCCTTACCTAAAAAGATGTACCAGCTATGACTCCGTGGGTATCACTCTCGCCTCTGAGTCTGTGGCCGAGATTATGATCACCTCGGCAGGTCACAACCTCGCTACTGGCTCCATCCCGCTCTGGAAAATTAACTTTTCTTAATGGGGCTTGTTAAGCCCAACAAGCGCGTTACCCAGTCCAATAAGGAGCGGGTCTGGTGACATCCGTGATGCGTCTTGAGCCGGTTTCCTTAAAGGGACCATGGCCACCTTACATTTAACATTTGTGCTGTCCGTGTTCTACAGCATTGAGGTGCAGAAAACACTGACAATCACTGCACAGAGGTGCAGGGCTGCACCCAAGCTCTCCCATGACTCCCTCCACATGCTTATGGAGGAAGTCACAACACGCATAGACAGAAGAGGCCTCCCCAGGAGACCAAGACAGCCTGGTTGCACATTGCACAGGAGGTCACAAGCAGGGATGTCGTCAGGAGGACCTGGGTGCAGTAGCACAAATGTTTCAATTATCTCATTAGATCAGGAAACATTAGTACAAAGCCACATTCACCTTCATCCTGCTGTGCCTCTCAGCACATCCCAATCACTCTGCCTTCCCTACCCTACTCCTGCACATCCTTACACACCAACTTTCCTTGCACCTCCGCCTATCCCTCTCTATCTACATTATCACATCCCCATCTCTAGCCACCCCTCGCACTCACCTTCAGCCTAGTGCAATCCTAACAACTAACAACACACAAGGGTAGGCACTTGGGTGTTTTATCCAGTGTTCATGTACAGTTCCTGTTAATATTGTGTCAAACATTAAAATCTTTGCGTTCTTGGACAGATTTGTGTGCACCTTTGGAAGTGGCTTAGTGAGTTGCAGTGAGACATAATGGTACCCCCTGCAATGCTGATGAGCATGAAAGGAATGGCTTGGACATTGCAGGGATGCTTTATGGTGTTGGTGTGGGGTGGTGCCAACCTGACGCATCATGTGGCATCCGGGGTGTTCAACTTCAAGTGAAGTAAATCTGGCCACAGTGAGGCCATCCCTGGCCTTCCGGGTAGCAATGTGCTCGGGTGCTGATGCTCTCTGTCCTGTGCAGCATCAGGTGATTGCGGAGAAGGTTGGTGTTGTTGGTGCCGCTGGTGTGCCTTGTACTGCTGGTGTTGGGTCTCATCGTGGTTAGATTCTGAGGACCAAGGTGAGACAGTATAAATGGCACCCATGTTGATGGAATAGATGGTAGGTGAAGTTCAGATGACAGAATGGCCACTGAACTCGCACTTCGTGGTGACCGCCGTGGTCCCCCAACAGGGTGGTTCTCGTGACCATGCAGTTAAAGCCAAAAAGAAAGATTTAAAAAAGCTTGTTAAGCATCTGTCAATTAGATGCTCATGATTTCAATTGGGTCGCCCCCCGCCCCGCCCACTGCCGCTTGTGTTTGCTCAGCATTAAAAAATCCGACATTGGGAAAGGCGCATTGCGGCGGGATTCCAGTGGGTTCCTGACCCGCTGTCAAAAAAAAATATTTTCCCACTGACCCGCCACCGATCCCGGCCAGTAACTCCTCTAAAATCTCAGCCTGTGTGTTCAAGGTCCACATCGCTTGAGCATAAAATTTAGGCTGGCACTCCAGGGGTGCCGTCTTTCAGATGAGACGTTAAACCGAGGTCCTGTCTTCCCTCTCAGGTGGACGCAAAATAAATTTTTGAAGAACTGACGAGTTCTCCCGGGTGTCCTGGCCAACACTTAGCTTTCAATCAACATCTCTAAAACAAATGATCTGGTCATAATCTCATTGATGTTTGTGGACCTTGCAGTGCACAAATTGGCTGCCGCGATTCCTATTTTATCACAGTGACTTCATTTTAAAACTATTAATTGGCGGTAAAGCGCTTTGGACATCCTGAAGTTCTGAAAGGAGCCTTATAAATGCAAATATTTCTTTCTTAATGCCCCAGCCCTAACTTCAGTGTACTCCCTTTTACATTTGATTGTCACTTCTGCTTTGCATGCAGTTGCCCTCGATGACTTGCTGAGTGACACTGTCCATACTGTGCCAGTTAGGGTCAAGATTCATGGCGAGGCCCATTGGCGGCAGCCAATTTGTGCACAGCAAGGTCCACAAACATCAATGAGATTATGACCAGATCATTTGTTTTAGAGATATTGATTGAAAGCTAAGTATTGGCCAGGACACGCGGGAGAACTCGTCAGTTCTTCAAAAAATTATTTTGCGTCCACCTGAGAGGGAAGACAGGACCTCGGTTTATCGTGGACCATTTCCCATATCTCGGGAGCCTCTTATCAACAGAGGCAGATTCAATATCACCTCCAGTGCGCCAGTGCAGCCTTCGGCCGTCTGAGGAAAAGAGTGTTCGAAGACCAGGCCCTCAAATCTACCACCAAGCTCATGGTCTACAGGGCTGCAGTAATACCTGCCCTCCTGTATGGATCAGAGGCATGGACGATGTATAGAAGGCACCTCAAGATGTATCACCAACGATGTCTCCAAGATCCTGCAAATCCCCTGGGAGGACAGGGGCACCAACATCAGTGTCCTCGTCCAGGCTAACATCCCCAGCATTGAAGTATTAACCACACTCGATCAGCTTCGCTGGGCAGGCCACATAGTTCGCATGCCAGACACGCGACTCCCTAAGCAAATGCTCTATGCGGAGCTCCTTCATGGCAAACGAACCAAAGGTGGGCAGCGGAACCGTTACAAGGACTCCCTGGTAAAGTGCGACATCACCACTGATACCTGGGAGACCCTGGCCAAAAACCGCCTTGGGTGGAGAAAGTGCATCTGGGAGGGAGTTGAGCTCTTCGAGTCTCAACGCTGAGAGCGTGAAGAGGTCAAACGCAGGCCACAGAAGGAACGCATGGTAAACCAGTCCCACCCACCCCTTCCCTCGACAAATGTCTGTCCCACCTGTAACAGGGTCTGCGGCTCTTGCTTTAGGAGTGGAAGCAAGTCTTCCTCGATTCCGAGGGACTACCTATGATGATGGGTGGTTTTGCGATTGTAGGACCCAAACTGCCAGAGAATGAGCATTTCAACCCATTGGACTAGCATGAGTTCCAGATGCCAGTGGTATCAATCCCCAAGCACTCCACCTTTCATTTACTTCCCCAATGTAATGACTTTTCTCCCCAGCAATGGCTCCACTATTCTGTACATTAGCCAAACATTAGACCCAAGCCTCAGAAGGGATTGGAAGTGGGGCCCTTCCATCCCTTTAATCCGCAGCATATAGCATATTCTGTCTGATCTGCTGTGAAAGCAAATTTTAAAAATCTGTCTACGCAGAATTTTCTCGATAGTTATAGTGCAATGGATCACCTTTATGATCATTACTACCAGTGGAAACAGAAGGCTATTAAACGGAATGAAGAAAAAGAACCTGACAACTGCAAATGCTGACCTAAAAAGGTTCTAAGATTGATGAGTTCCCAGTCTCTTCCAGCCAGTCCTGAGGTGGAGTCAGGAATTAGCCTTAGGAAGGACCAGATTTAGAAGCACTATTCTGCCACCACTGCGCATCCCATATTGGTGAACTTTTCTATTGCTCCCCAATGGACCGCTTACCCTTTATTAGACAACACTTGCAACACAAGCCTTGGATCATTCTTTGTTTCTTTTTGCTTTTTTAACATCCATTTTTTTCTCAGCCTCGCCCCACCTGGCTACCAGCCACTCTTCAAGAGTAAGGCTATTCATCGAGGAACCTATCAGAGATAAGCACCATCCTATTCTTACCTGAATGTTGTTGGAGCGCTCAAAGGCTGAGAGGATAGTGAACAGGAACAGAAACCCTGGCTCGCCTGTCTCCTCCCTCGCCCAAGGGGTGTTGAGTCCAATTTTAGCATCCCAAAATGCTAGCCCAGTGAATTGCTAATACCAGGAGTTTGAATTGATCTTCCACTCTGTATGGACTTATTGATATACTGGGTAGCACCTTTCCCTAATTTGCCATCAGGGGAATGTTTTATTATTTATCTTTCTCTTCCTTTAAGACGCTCCTGAAAACCTACCTCTTTGTTCAAGCTTTTGATTACCTGTCCTAATGTCTCCTTCTTTGGATCAGTGCCAATTTTTGTCTGAAAGAAGATGCATTTCTATAGTGCCTTTCACGCATCCAGGACATCCCAAAGTGCTTTATAACCAATGAAGTATTTTTGAAGTGTAGTCACTGTTGTAATGTAGGAAATGTGGCAGTCAATTTGTGCACAGCAAGCTCCCACAAGCAGCAATGTGATAATGACCAGCTAATCTGTTTGTGATGTTGGTTGAAGGATAAATATTGGCCAGGATACCAGGGAGAGTTCCCCTGCTCTAGTTCAAAATAGTGCCATGGGATCTTTTACATTCAACTGAGAGGGCAGACAGGGTCTCTGAGCTGTCCTTACTATACAGTACAAATGTACACGAGGCCCATACTTGAGAGAAGGTCACTCTGTGACTAGTTACCTTTATTACCAAGACCTCAAGTGATGAAGGTGGGTGGAGCTTCCCCTTTTATACCTGAAGGTCCAGGTTAGGAGTGTCTCCCACGAGTTTGCCCCTTGTCAATGTTCTCAAGGTGTACAACTTAGGTCAGCTTATACATGGATTAGCATGATAGTTGAATACATGACATCACCTCCCCCCCCCGCCAAAGTCTTATTGGGATCACAGGTTAAGTCTCTCTGGTGGTTTACGTTCCCTTGTAGTGCGCCTGAGTTGGAGCTCCGGTTGTTGGGCGCTGGCCTGAGTGTCTGCTGTTTGGGGTGCCTCAGGCCTGTCCGGACTGCCCACAGTGACTGGGCTCTCCTCCACTTGGTTCTGGTGTTCGGTCACCTGTGGTGGAGTAAACTCTACGTCGTGTTCTTCCTCTGCTTCTTCTATGGGGTTGCTGAACCTCCTTTTAGTTTGATCCACATGTTTGTGGCAGATTTGTCCATTGGTAAGTTTAACTACCAAAACCCTATTCCCCTCTTTGGCAATCACAGTGCCTGCAAGCCATTTGGGCCCTGCAGCGTAATTAAGGACAAAAACAGGGTCATTGACATCAATACATCACGCCCTCGCATTCCTGTCATGGCAGTCACATTGTGACTGACGCCTGCTCTCAACAATTTCTTTCATAGTAGGGTGTATAAGGGATAACCTCGTTTTGAGCGTTCTTTTCATTAGCAGCTCTGCGGGTGGAACCCCTTTGAGCGAGTGTGGTCGGGATCTATTGGCCAACAGGAGGCGTGATAAGCGGCTTTGTAGGGAACCCCCTTGGATTCTGAGCATCCCCTGTTTGATTATCTGCACTGCTTGTTCCGCCTGGCCGTTTGAGACCGGCTTGAACGGTGCCGTTCTGACATAGTTGATTCCATTGCCTGCCATGAAGTCCTGGAATTCAGTGCT
The DNA here is from genome assembly GCF_044704955.1 of Pristiophorus japonicus. Taxonomy (NCBI): domain Eukaryota; kingdom Metazoa; phylum Chordata; class Chondrichthyes; family Pristiophoridae; genus Pristiophorus; species Pristiophorus japonicus. The sequence goes on along the minus strand of NC_091979.1, from coordinate 196,581,462 downwards.
TGTGAAGCACGGGCCATTGTCGCTGACCAAGACATCCGGTAGACCATGGGCGGCGAACATTGCCCGTAGACTTTCTACCGTGGCAGAGGATGTGCTTGAATTTAAAATGTCACACTCAATCCATTTGGAGTAGGCGTCCACTACAAACAAAAATATTTTTCCCATGAAAGGATCTGCGTAGTCCATATGGATGCGTGACCATGGCTTGGCGGGTCAGGACCAGGGGCTAAGGGGGGCTTCCCTCGGTGCATTGCCCAGCTGAGCACACGTGTTGCACCTGCGAACACAAAGTTCCAGGTCTGCATCTATCCCTGGCCACCAAACGAGTGACCTGGCAATTGCCTTCATCATGACAATGCCTGGGTGCTCATTGTGAAGTTCTCTGATAAACACCTCTCTGCCCATCTGGGGCATGACTACGCGGTTTCCCCACAGTAGGCAATCGGCCTGAATCGAGAGTTCATCCCTGCGCCTGTGAAATGGATTAAATTCCTCAGGGCATGCCCCGTACGTGGCTGCCCAGTCCCCATTCAGGACACATTTCTTAACGAAAGACAGTAGCGGGTCTTTATTTGTCCAGACTTTAATCTGACGGGCTTTAATCTGTCACAGGTGAGCCTTCGCTTTCGAAAGCTTCAACAGTTCTGACCATCTCAGCATCATGCTCAGTTGCCCCCTCAGTGGTGGCTAGTGGGAGCCTGCTGAGTGCATCGGCGCAGTTTTCAGTGCCCAGTATGTGCCGAATTGTTTAATCATAGGCGGCTAATGTAAGTGCCCACTTCTGTATGCGGGCCAATGCATTCGCATTTATGGCCTTGTTGTTGGCCAAAAGGGACGTTAGTGGTTTGTGATCTGTCTCCAGCTCAAATTTCCTGCCAAACAGGTACTGGTGCATTTTTCTTACTGCATATACACATGCTAGCGTTTCCTTTTCTACCATCCCGTAGCCCCTTTCTGCCTGGGACCGACTTCTGGAGGCATAAGCTACCGGCTGTAATTGACCCTTGGCATTCACATGATGCAACACACACCCGACCCCATAGGACGACGCATTGCACATTAACACAAGTTTCTTACACGGGTCATATAACGTTAACAGTTTGTTAGAGCATGCAACTGGTTATGCTCCATCAAAAGCCCTTTCCTGGCTGTCCCCTCAGACCCAATTGCGACCTTTGCGTAGGAGCACGTCTAGTGGCTCTAACAGCGTGCTCAATTTGGGAAGAAAGTTACCAAAATAGTTCAGGAGCCCCAGGAACGAACGCAGCTCCGTCGTGTTACGGGGTCTGGGTGCTCTCTGGATCGCTTCCGTTTTGAACGCAGTAGGTCTGATCCCGTCAGCTGCTACCCTCCTCCCCAGGAATTCTACTTCTGGAGCTAAGAAGACGCACTTCGCCTTTTTCAGTCGCAGCCCTACCCGATCCAGTCTGCGTAGCACCTCCTCCAGGTTGTGGAGGTGTTCTTCAGTATCGCGACCCATGATGAGGATGTCGTCTTGAAAAACCACCGTTCTTGGAATCGACTTGAGGAGGCTTTCCATATTTTGCTGAAAGATCCCGGCGGCCGAACGAATCCCGAATTGACATCTGTTGTTCTCAAACAACCCCTTGTGTGTCGTGATAGTGGTCAGCTTCTTCAACTCACTCGCCAGCTCCTGGGTCATGTAAGCTGAGGTCAGGTCCAATTTTGAGAAAAGTTTGCCACCGGACAGCGTCGAAAAGCGGTCCTCTGCTCTTGGTAGCTGGTACTTGTCTTGGAGTGACACCCAATTGATGGTGGCTTTGTAATCACCACATATCCTGACCGACCCATCCGCCTTGAGCACCGGCACGATCGGGCTCGCCCAGTCACTGAATTCGACTGGCGAGATGATGCCTTGCCTCAGCAGGCGGTCCAATTCGCATTCTATCTTTTCCCGCATCATGTACAGCACCGCTCTGGTTTTGTGGTGTACTGGCCTGGCTTCCGGGTTTATGTGGATCACGACCGTGGCCCACATGAAAGTGCCGATGCCGGGTTGAACTAATGAGTCAAATTTGTCCAGGACCTGTGAGCATGATACTCGCACCACAGAAGAAATTGCATTGACATCGCCCCATTTCCAGTTCATGACAGCAAGCCGACTCTTCCCCAGTAGTGCGGGACCGTCCCCCAGGACAATCCAGAGTGGCAACCTGTTCTCTGAATCTTTGTGGGTCACGACTACCGTGGCGCTGCCTAGCACCGGAATGATCTCTCTTTTGTATATGTCCGTAGCTGTGCATCAATCGGCAATAATTTTGGCCTCCTGGCTTTGGACACCCACAATCTTTCGAACTGTTTGATACTCATCAGGGACTGGCTGGCCCCCGTGTCTAGATCCATTAATACTGGGATGCCATTGAGGAGCACTTTCATCATTATCGGTGGCATCCTGGTGTATGAACTGTATATGTGCTCCACATGAACTCGCTGAACTTCAGCTTCCAGCGATTTCCCCCAGTATTCATTTGGCCTCGTAGGGCTTACATCAGGCCCGTCCTCCTCATAAGTCAACCTGGCTGCAGGCTTCCTGCACATACGCGCCAAGTGATCGCTGACGTTGCAGTTTCTGCAGATATATTGCTGATACCTCCAAGCTCTAGCTGGGTGTTTTCCTCCACGCCTCCAGCATGAGCTGGAGGCCCCATTGTTGGAAACAAAAGGTCCATTACCAGTCGATTCTCTTTGACTGTCTCTGTGACTGTCCTTAAGCGCAGCATTAACAGGCCCCATTACTGGCCGCATTGTCCATTGCGATGGCATGAATCGCTGTTCAGCTAGCCATTGTCTCTGTTGAATTCCCCCTTTGGGTTCGACTACATGCTGGGGCATGTCCGATTTGCCCTTGTCTGCTAGAGAACTGTGTGCCGTGTTAACAATGTTGACTGCCTGGTCGTTCACCCCATTTGAGCCAAGATTTTTGTCATACATCATTCTGGTCTCTTACTCCCCTGAGATAAATGTCATCTATCAGAGCCGCCGCTTCCAAGGTCAAGTCTTTGGTCTCAATCAGTTTCCTGAAAACCCCAGCGTGCCCGATGCCCTCAATAAAAAAAAGTCTCGCAGCATCTCCGCTCTGCTTGCATCTGGGAACTTACATAGGCTCGCCAGTCGCCGGAGGTCTGCCACGAAGTCCGGAACGCTTTGCCCTTCTCGCCGCCGGTGTGTGTAAAACCGGTGTCTCGCTGGTTTAAGGTGTTCCCCGATCAACTTACTGAGCTCTTCGAACGTCTTGTCCGCCGGCTTCTCTGGCACTAGTAGGTTCTTCATCAGGGAGTACGTTCTGGATCCACAAACCGTCAGGAGATGAACCCTGTGTTGTCGGCCGAATCCTGTCCCAACCATTCCTTAGTGACAAAACTTTGCTGTAGTCTCTCAGTAAAGTCGTCCTAATCATCACCAACACAGTACCTCTCTTCTGTGCTGCTAGTGGCCATACTTGTGTGGGTTAAATCCCAGTTTCTCGTCGCCAATGGTATGTCCTTACTATACAGTATAAATGCACACGAGGCCCATACTTGAGAGAAGGTCACTCTGTGACCAGTTACCTTTATTACCAAGACCTCAAGTGATAAATGTGGGTAGAGCTTCCCCTTTTATACCTGAAGGTCCAGGTCAGGAGTGTCTCCCACGAGTTCGCCCCTTCTGGTCAATGATCTCAAGGTGTACAACTTAGGTCAGCTTATACATGAGTTATAATGATAGTTGAATACATGACAGTCTCGGTTTAACATCCCATCTGAAAGACGACACCTCCGACAATGCAGCTTTTCCTCAGTATTGTACTGGAGTGTGTTTTGATGGATTGCAGCCAATGCATCCATGGTCCCTGCCTCTCTTTCTCTTGAGATTCTGGGATGTAGGCCATTGGGTCCAGGGGATTTGTTTGCCTTTGGTCCCATTGTCTTGCTGTGTGCTGCCTCCTTGGTGGTTGTGGTTGTGTTGCGTTCCTCCCCTCCCGTGGCCCCTAGACTGTCCACTGCCGGATTGTTGTTGGTGTCCTCTACCGTGAAGACTTATGCAAAGTGTTTGTTGGGAGTTTCTGCCATCTCCATGTTCCCCATTGCTGATTCCCCAGTCTCGTTCTCGAAGGGACCAACATTTACTTTAGCCACTCTTTTCCTTTTTATATACCTGTAGAAACTCTTGCTATCTGTTTTTATATTTTGCACGAGTTTACTTTCATAGTCTATCTTCCCTTTTTTAATCATTTTTTTAGTCGCTCTTTGCTGGCTTTTAAACACTTCCCAGTCTTCTGTCCTCTCTCTCGTTTTGGCCACTTTGTATGCCTTTGTTTTTAATTGGATACCATCCTTTATTTCTTTAGTTAGCCACGGATGGCTATCTCTTACACCCTTTCCTCCTCACTCGAATATATTTTTCTTGAGAGTTGTGAAATATCTCTTTAAATGTACACCGCTATTCATCAACCTTCCTACACTTTAATCTATTTTCCCTGTCCACTTTACCTAACTCTGCCTTCATACCTTCATCGCAGCCTCCCGACCTGCGAGAGAACAGCTCTGCAGGTCGGGCTATATAAGAGTTGGAGCGGCATACCATTTCAACCTCCAGCACGAGCTGTTCCAAGTGTGCGACGTTTTTGAGATGGGCGACAGGGTGACGTCATCAAAACCCTGGTTGCCGTTTTGGTGCGTGGGCAGGAACATTGGCAGGGACCCAGGTACAGAGGAGTAGGAAGGTCGGGGCGGATGAGCAACGAGTGTTTGTGGCGAGATGCGGTGAATGTTTATGGTGGAGGAGAAGTGAGAGATTGTGGCAGAGGTGCAACAGATGAGGGTACAGTGCCCAGAAGAACTGAGGGCCCAGGGGCAGTACGGGTCAGCCCACACTGCGATATATGTGCGTACTGGGTCCGTGCAGCAGAGCAGGTCTCCAGTAGTCTTGGTTTACCCTTGCCACTCGATAAAGGCCAGCTCTGTCAAGCCCGTGTGGTGGCTGCTGTGCAACAGTCACCACACATTAAAAAAATTCACGCACAGGCCTCTTCCACCCCCTCAATTGGAGTTCAGGACTGGAACAATGGGTCCTTCATCGAAACACCTGTGAACTCGTGGAAGCAAGTCATCCTCATTCGAGGGACCGCCTATGATGACTGGAGTATCATCCTAGATTTTTGTGCTCAAGTCTTTGGACTGGGACTTGAACCCACACCTTCTGACTCAGAGGCAAGAGTGCTACCAACTGAACCACTGAAAAGGCGTGTAGTGAAATGAGTTTGGGCAATACGCATTCCATTTTCTTGTGCAAGCACACTAATCTATAACATAAAAATGCCTGTCATTTGAAACTGATAGTCAGTCTCGATCAGAGAGTCACAAAGACAGCTATTGAGAAAATAGAAATGTTACATTGATGTAATGGGTAATCATAAGGGAAATTGCTGGGAAGTAGAGCTCATATTTATGTAACACTCAAGTCTCAAGCACTTTACAATGGGTGCGCATTTGGGTGGATGTAGAATGTCCTGTGTATTTATGTCCATAGATTGGCATAATGGTGTAAAAGACCAAGCAAACTCAGACACAAGTGTGTGATGCAATTTCCATGCAAGTTTCCTGCAATTATGCCAGTTCAAAATGGGTGTAAAATTACGGCCATAATTTTAACAAATTTAACCAAGGCCAATTACACTAGTATGAGTGGCGAGTTGGTTAACGTAGATTTGGAAATTAGATGTAGTAAACGTGGGTCCCTTCGAGGCATAGACAGGAGAAATTAACCTGGGGAATAAGGAAATGGCAGAGACATTAGACAAATATTTTGGGCTGAATAATAACCCCCCCCCGCCCCAAAAAAAGGATGGATTGGGGTTAGGTGAGATGTTAAAACATTGAAAATCTCAAACCCGGACCCCAACCCGCCTCCAAAGAGATGGGATAAGGGGTAGGCAGCCAATCCACACCTAGGTGGCGGGTTGGTAACTTTAATATTTTAATGAAGCTGGCAGCCTCTGATGTAACCTTTACAGGCTTAACCCTGGCCAGCCGGATTACCCAGGCCTCAGGAAATCCTGGAGCTGAAGGAAGGGAGGACAGCTTTGGAGAGAAGATAAATACTTCCCCCTGTCCCCACAAACTCCCATCCCATTAGAACCCCCCCCCCCCCCCCTTCCATACACCACCCAACTGTCTTGTCAAGACTTGTGGACACTAAGGGAATTGAGGGATAGTGCGAGAAAGTGGAGTTGAGCTGGAAGATCAGCCGTGATCTTATTGAATGGCAGAGCAAGCTCGAAGGGCCAAATGGCCTACTGCTCCTATTTCTTGTGTTGTTATTTCTTATGTTCCTATAATTTTAGATGATGCAGTCATTTTTCTGGGGTTGTATTGTGATTTCTATTTTACAGCGTTTAAAAATATATATTTATCCTCCGTGAGACCTGCTCTGTAATTTCTGTTTCTTTGAATGTGTTTTTATGGCTTCAGTATGAGTCACATTAAAAATTGAAAAGCTTCCCGAATGCCTGTTGTTAACCTTGCTGAGCTTAATGTGCATAAATGATGATTAGATGGCTTGCTAACTTTTAATTTTCATATTTAAAGAAGGAATGTACGATGGGAGTTCCACATTTCCCTCGGGCTCGCATTGCTTGTGTGATTTAAAGGTAAATTGATGTGGACAAAATGGGTGTAACTGTCCGATTACGCCCCACAAGAAAATCCATCCGTTGGTGCCAATGGTGTTGATTTAAAATCAAGGGTTAACTACTCCATTAAAGTTGCACATGGATCAATTTTATTATAAGCAGGTTAAATGGAGCTGTTAAAAATAGTGCTCAGAGTAATTCCTGTTCCCTAAGTACATTCCCAGGACATCGCTCCAAGAGTTCCTCAGGGCAGTGTCCTAGGCCCAACCATCTTCCGCTGCTTCATCCCTCCCCTCCATCATAAGGTCAGAAGTGGGGATGTTCGCTGATGTTTGCACAGTGTTCAGTGCCGTTCGCAACTCCTCAGAAAATGAAGCAGTCCGTGCCCGCATGCAACAAGACTTGGACAAACATTCAGGCTTGGGCTGGTAAGTGGCAAGTAACATTTGCACCACATAAGTATCAGGCAATGACCATCTTCAACAAGAAAATGTCTAACCATCTCCCTATCACTTTCAATTACATTAGCATCACGGAATCACCCACCATTAACATCCTGGAGATCTCCATTGACCAGAAATTCAACTTGACCAGTCACATATATTCTGTGGTTATTAGTAGAGGTCAGAGGCTGGGTATTGTGTGGTGAGTGTCTCACCTCCTGACTCACCAAAGCCTTTCCACCATCTACAAGCCACAAGTCAGGAGTGTGATGAAATATTCTCCACTTGTCTGGATGGGTGCAACTGCAAGATTCAAGAAGCTCAACCCTATCCAGAACAAAGCAATCTGCTCGATCAACAGCCCAACTTAAACATCAACTCCCTCCACCATGGCTGCAGTGTGCCCTATCTACAGGATGCACTGTATTAACTCATCAGACTTCTCCGACAACATCCCCCAAACCCACGATCTCCACCAACTAGAAGGACCAGGGCAGCAACTGCATGGGAACACCAATACCTCCAAGTTCCCCTCCAAGTCTCACACCATCCTGACTTGGAACTCTATCGATGTTCCTTCATGGTTGCTGGATCAAAACCGCTATCCAACAGCACTGTGGGAACAACTTCACCACACGGACTGCAGCAGTTCTCCACTGCCTTCTCGAGGGCAACTAGCGATGGGCAATAAATACTGGCTATGCCAGCGACATCCATATCCTAATAGTGAACAAAAAGAAAGACCGATTCAAACAAAGAGGAGGCAAGGGAGTTACACAACACTGCAACCAGTGCAATGCTAAACCACTTGATATAACGTCCAGAGATATCTTGTCTGTCCACCTTCGTTGGAAGTATACAATAAAGGGAAGCCAATATTACCTTTACGAACATCTGAAAAGATGGACAGGGAAAAGCCAACTGTTTCCTCAAGCTTGTCGCAATCAGTCATTATGATAGCAAAGCATGGTGACTCCCAGGTTTCACACCTACGTGTAATTACATAATTTCCTGACAGAGGCAAAACAAAATTTAAACTCCTAGATCAATTTGGGGGAAAAACATCTGGGTAGTTACACTCTGACCCCTCCCAAGGCAATCTGAAACAAGTTCCAGTAGATCAATGACTATGAGCTACACACCCTAGTCCCACTACCTTCTGTACGCAATTATATTAGCCACAGCTAAAAACATCAGATAACTTCTTCAAGTGTCGTTCAGTACAGTACAAGGTAGATTCAGATGACGAAAACCTTTCAAATCATTTGATCCCATCCTATCAGAATACCATCCCTACTATCTCCCCATTACGATATCTAATTGTTGCTTAAATGATTGCAGTGTCCTAGCCTCGGTCACCAATCTTAGCAACCTGTTCCAGACGTTAGTCACACTCTTATGCAAAATAATCTCTGCCTCCTCTCAACGGGCTCCATTTTCCCCAGTGATTTGCACTCTTTTTTTTTTGGAGCAGGCTGATCTTTTTGGCCTAAGTTGAAAAACCACAGTTTCCCCAATCAGTTTGCACCAGCGTAACTCAGTTACGACTTTTTTAGGTCAGTTTTTTTTCAGCTAAATGGGGCGTAACCAGCCACCTACGCCAATTCTGGCCATTTAGGGAAGTTTGGCCAGCTGAGAGTTACTCCAGTTGTGCTTAGGCCAGCGTATGTGGCCTCTGCAGAAAAACCTTCTGGAGAGTTAAGGAAATCGGTGCAGGTAAGGAAATCGGCGCAGCAGATGCCTGGACACATTAAAAGAATTGAAAAACATATAGCAGCAACATACCTCCAACCCCGCCTGAAGGCTGTCCGGTCCCATTCTAGGACCCCGTTCTCCTGGTCCGGACCCATTCTCTGTCCCCGGTTCACACATACACTAGAGAGAGAGAGAGAGATAGAGAGAGAGAGGCAGAGAGAGTCCGGGCACCGAGAATGGGACCGGACCAGGAGAATGGGGACCGAGAATGGGACTGTACCAGGAGAATGGGGACCGAGAATGGGATCGGACCGGCAAGCCCTTCGGGCGGGGTTGGAGGTAAGTTGCTGCTCTGTGTTTTTCAATTCTTTTAGTGTGTTGGGAGCTGACTGTATGCTTCACTTTGCAGCCTCAGCTCGCATTGTATCCCTGGTTACCATAGCAGCCGGATCCTTTTGGCGCAGATCAAGGCTCCACCCCAAAAACTAAAGGTCAGGTTATGCCACGCCAAAATGAAGAAATCCAACGGGGAAACTTAGAATTTTTTTTTTGGCATAGTTCGGCCCCCAAAAATCAGGCGTAACTCTTCCAAGTACGCGAAAAAAAATGCTTTGAGGAAAATTGAGCCCAACGCCACTGATACTTGGTCCTATCATTACAGTTCTAATGAACAGAAGAATTAAACAATCTCAGTCTTCACGTATCTGGAACCCTGCTTTCACTTGGTGTTCTGTGTGTCTGTATGAGGCCCATTCTCCATTTAGAATGCACTCAGAGATGAGTGTCATTTTACTTATATTTATCATCATCATCATAGGCAGTCCCTCAGAGTGCTTCCACTCTTAACATGAGTTCTTAGGTAGCTGTACAGTCCAATATGAGAACCACAGTCCCTGTCACAGGTGGGATAGATAGTCGTTGAGGGAAGGGGTGGGTGGGACTGGTTTGCCGCACGCTCTTTCCGCTACCTGCGCTTTATTTCTGCATGCTCTCGGTGACGAGACTCGAGGTGCTCAGCACCCTCCCGGATGCACTTCCTCCACTTAGGGCGGTCTTTGGCCAGGATCTCCCAGGTGTCGGTGGGGATGTTGCACTTTATCAGGGAGGCTTTGACGATGTCCTTGTAATGTTTCCATTGCCCACCTTTTGGCTCATTTGCCGTGAAGGAGTTCCGAGTAGAGCGAATGCTTTGGAAGTCTCGTGTCTGGCATGTGAACTATGTGGCCTTCCCAGCGGAGTTGATCAAGTGTGGTCCGTGCTTCAATGCTGAGGATGTTGGCCTGGTCGAGGACACTAACGTTGGTGTGTCTGTCCTCCCAGGGGATTTGTAGGATCTTGCGGAGACATCGTTGGGTATTTCTCCAGTCTACTGTACATGGTCCATGTTTCTGAGCCATATAGGAGGGCAGGTATTACTATAGCCCTGTAGACCATGTGCTTTGTGGCAGTTTTGAGGGTCTGGTCTTCAAACACTGTTTTCCTCAGGCGGCCGAAGGCTGCACTGGCGCACTGGAGGTGGTGTTAGATCTCGTCAGCAATGACTGCTCTTGTTGATGGGAGGCTCCCGATATATGGGAAGTGGTCCACATTGTCCAGGGCCGCGCCGTGGATCTTTATGATTGGGGGATAGTGCTATGCGGCGAGGACAGGCTGGTGGAGGACCTTTGTCTTGCTGATGTTTAACGTAAGGCCCATGCTTTCATATGCTTCAGTAAATACGTCGACTATGTCCTGGAGTTCAGCCTCTGTATGTGTGCAGATGCAGGCATTGTCCACGTACTGTAGCTCAACGACAGAGGTTGGATTGGTCTGGTCTTGGACCTGGCCTGGAGGCGGCATAGGTTGAACAGCTTCCCACTGGTTCTGTAGTTTAGTTCCACTCCAGCGGGGAGCTTGTTGATTGTGAGGCGGAGCATGGCAGCGAGGAAGATTGAGAAGAGGATTGGGACGATGACACAGCCTTGTTTGACCCCAGTCTGGACGTGGATAGGGTCTATAATGGATCCGTTGGTAAGCAATACGGCCTGCATGTTGTCATGGAGCAGGAGGAGGATGGTGACGAACTTTTGGGGGCATCCGAAACGGAGGAGGACGCTCCATAGACCCTCACAGTTGACAGTGTCAAAGGCCTTTGTAAGGTCGCAGAAGGCCATGTATAAGGGCTGGTGCTGTTCCTGGCATTTTTCCTGCAACTGTTGTGCCCCGTAGGGGACGAAATCCCCACTGCGACTCCGGCCACAGGGAGAAGACAGTTGAGGAGGATTCTAGCGACGACCTTCACAGTGGCTGATAACACGGAGCTTCCTCTGTAGTTGCTGCAGTTGGACTTATCCCCTTTTTTAAAGATGATCTCTGAGATTTCCCGGCATGCTCTCCTCCCTCCAGATGAGAGAGATGAGGTCATGTACTCGCGCCAGTAGCGCCTCTCCACCGTACTTCAGTGCCTCAGCAGGGATTCCATCCGCTCCCGAAACCTTGTTTTTCTTAAGCTGCCTTATGGCTTTTTCTACCTCATGCAGTGTTGGGGTCTCACTGTGGTGGTGGCGGGTAGCATGCTGCGGGATGGTGTCGAGAACACTCGAGTCAAAGGCTGAGTCTCGATTGAGGAGATCTTTTGAAGTGCTCCTTCCAGCGGGCCCTGACTGCCTCGGTGTCTTTGAGTTTGTCCCGTTTTTGGCCAGCAGTGGGGTGGGGCCTTGGGTGTTTGGAACATAGGTGGCCTTGACTGCGGTGAAGAATCCTCGCACATCATGGCTGTCGACTAGCTGCTGTATCTCCTGTGCTTTCTCCATCCACCACCTGTTCTTTCGGTCTGGATTTTTTGTTGGACCTCAGCCTTGAGCCGTCTGTAATGCTGCTTTGCTGCTCCTGGGTTGGGTTGTTGTTTTAGGTTCAGAAATGCCCTGCGTTGCGATCTATTAGCTCTTGGATCTTCTGATCACTCGCATCAAACCAATCCTGGTGTTTCCTGGTTGAGTGACCGAGCGCCTCTTTGTAGGCACTGGTTATGGAGGCCTGGAGGGCAGACCAAGCGCTGTGGGCATTCTGCGTCTTGGGGTCATCAAGGCACGCCAGGTTAGCTGTGAGGTGCTGACTATATAGGGCTCTCTTAGCTGGGTCTTTAAGTGCCCCGGCATTGACTTTTTTGTGGCACTGCTTCTGCTGTCCCCTCCGCTTTGGGGCTATGTTGATGTCAATAACGCATCGGATTAGGCGATGGTCCATCCAGCAGTCGTCAGCTCCTGTCATGGTGTGGGTGATGCGCACATCCTTGCGATCCCGGTCTCAGACAATGGCATAGTCGAGCAGGTGCCAGTGTTTGGAGTGAGGGTGTTGCCATGATGCCTTGTATTTGTCCCTCTGGCGGAACAAAGTGTTGGTGATGACAAGTTCATGTTCTAGACATTTTGTCAGGAGTACGGTACCGCTGGAGTTGGCTTTCCCTACCCCCTCTCTGCCAATCACGCCTCCCCAGAGGGCTGTGTCCTTGCCGACCCTGGTGTTGAAGTCGCCGAGGAGGATCAGTTTGTCATCTGCGGGGTCGCGGGACAGGGGACTTTTTGAGGTTGGTTTGGTCTCATCTTTTGCATCGAGTGTTGGGGCGTACGCACTGACGGCTGTGCCGCATTGATTCCAGGACAGAGTGAGCCGAAGAGTCATGAGGCATTCGTTAGTCCTGCAGGGGGAGTCTTTGAGGCGGTTGACCAGCTCGTTTTTGATGGCGAAGCCTCCATAGAGGTGGTGGTCTTCCTCTTGTTTCCCTTTCCAGAAGAAGGTGTAACCTCCACCTTGTTCCTTGAGCTGGTCTTCCCCTGCCCACCGGGTCTCGCTTAGGGCGGCGATGTCGATATCAAAGTGTCTAAGTTCCCGGGCAACTATGGCGGTGCGGCGTTCCGGGCTGTTGCTGTTGGAGTTGTCCATGCGGGTCCTGACGTTCCAGGTCCCAAACTTCATGTTAGAGGAGTGAAAGGTGCATGTGCGTGAGTTCCTTTAACGTGGGGTGGCCATTGCACACCGGCTATCACACGGGCTTAGCTGAGCAAGGTCTTGATCCAGTGGTAAGGGGGTCCAAGGTGACTGGAGACCAGGCACTGCTATATGGGCCTAATTACCTACGGCGAGATTTTGGCCGCAGGCCCGGCATTGAGTAGCGTCCTTGATGGTAGGTGGTCCGAAGCTTGGCTGGGGGCAGGCATTGGGAGGGTCAGTGGCCCACTGGGGTTCAGAGTGGAAGGTCAGGGGGGTCACAGCCATGATGCTCACCACGTGCTGGAGGAGAAGAAAGAGAGCTCCAGTCATCGCTGGAGGAGGCGGTCACCTGTAGGGAAGAAGAGGTCCAGCCATTGTCGAGGAGTGGCCCGATCGCCGCTGGAGGAGTGAAGGCCCGCCGCCATTGGAGGAGCGGGCCCGCCGCTGGAGGAGAGAAGCCCTGCCGCTGGAGGAGTGAAGCCCCACCGCTGGAGGAGAGAAGCCCCGCCGCTGGAGGAGAGAAGCCCTGCCGCTGGAGGAGTGAAGCCCCACCGCTGGAGGAGAGAAGCCCCGCCGCTGGAGGAGTGAAGCCCCACCGCTGGAGGAGAGAAGCCCCGCCGCTGGAGGAGAGAAGCCCCACCGCTGGAGGAGAGAAGCCCCGCCGCTGGAGGAGTGAAGCCCTGCCGCTGGAGGAGAGAAGCCCCGCCGCTGGAGGAGAGAAGCCCACCGCTGGAGGAGAGAAGCCCCGCCGCTGGAGGAGAGAAGCCCACCGCTGGAGGAGAGAAGCCCCGCCGCTGGAGGAGAGAAGCCCCACCGCTGGAGGAGAGAAGCCCCGCCGCTGGAGGAGTGAAGCCCCACCGCTGGAGGAGAGAAGCCCCGCCGCTGGAGGAGAGAAGCCCTGCCGCTGGAGGAGTGAAGCCCCACCGCTGGAGGAGTGAAGCCCCGCCGCTGGAGGAGTGAAGCCCCGCCGCTGGAGGAGAGAAGCCCCGCCGCTGGAGGAGAGAAGCCCCGCCGCTGGAGGAGAGAAGCCCCGCCGCTGGAGGAGAGAAGCCCTGCCGCTGGAGGAGAGAAGCCCCGCCGCTGGAGGAGAGAAGCCCCGCCGCTGGAGGAGAGAAGCCCCACCGCTGGAGGAGAGAAGCCCCACCGCTGGAGGAGAGAAGCCCCACCGCTGGAGGAGTGAAGGCACTGCCGCCGCTGGAGGAGAGAAGCCCCGCCGCTGGAGGAGAGAAGCCCTGCCGCTGGAGGAGTGAAGGCCCACCGCTGGAGGAGTGAAGGCACTGCCGCCGCTGGAGGAGAGAAGCCCCGCCGCTGGAGGAGAGAAGCCCCGCCGCTGGAGGAGAGAAGCCCCACCGCTGGAGGAGAGAAGCCCTGCCGCTGGAGGAGAGAAGCCCCGCCGCTGGAGGAGAGAAGCCCTGCCGCTGGAGGAGAGAAGCCCCGCCGCTGGAGGAGAGAAGCCCCGCCGCTGGAGGAGAGAAGCCCCGCCGCTGGAGGAGAGAAGCCCCACCGCTGGAGGAGAGAAGCCCCGCCGCTGGAGGAGAGAAGCCCCACCGCTGGAGGAGAGAAGCCCCACCGCTGGAGGAGTGAAGCCCTGCCGCTGGAGGAGTGAAGGCCCACCGCTGGAGGAGAGAAGCCCTGCCGCTGGAGGAGAGAAGCCCCGCCGCTGGAGGAGAGAAGCCCCGCCGCTGGAGGAGAGAAGCCCCACCGCTGGAGGAGAGAAGCCCCACCGCTGGAGGAGTGAAGCCCCACCGCTGGAGGAGAGAAGCCCCACCGCTGGAGGAGAGAAGCCCCACCGCTGGAGGAGTGAAGGCACTGCCGCCGCTGGAGGAGAGAAGCCCCGCCGCTGGAGGAGTGAAGCCCTGCCGCTGGAGGAGAGAAGCCCCACCGCTGGAGGAGAGAAGCCCCACCGCTGGAGGAGAGAAGCCCCACCGCTGGAGGAGTGAAGGCACTGCCGCCGCTGGAGGAGAGGGCCCGCTGCCTTACATTTATATGATGCCTTTCACAACCTCAGGAAGTGCCAGTGCGCTTTATAGCCAATGAATTACTTTTTAAAGTCACTGTTGTAATGTAGGAAATGACCCAGTCAATTTGCACACAGCAAGGTCCCACACATAGCAATGCGATAAATGACCAGATAATCTCTCTTTTTTCATAATGTTGGCTGAGGGATAAATATAGCCCAGGACACCAGGTAGAGAACATCCCTGCTCTTCTTCCAAATAGCGCCATGGTATTTTTTACATCCACCTGAGGGCAGACAGGGGCCTGGGTTTAACATGACTCTCTTACAGTGCAGCACTCCTTCAGCACTGCACTGGAGTATCAGCCTAGATTTATGTGCTCAAATGTCTGGATTTGGACCTGAACCTACAACCTACTGACTCAGAGGCCAGATTGTTACCCACTGAGCCATGGCTGATATCTCGGCTGGAGCTGTTGTGTTAACTGATTTATGAAGAGTAGAATGCATTGTTCAAAATGCTGCTGCGTGGAAGAGGACGAGACATTAACAGCCCAGTCCCGAAGTTGTCGCACCAGAGTATCCAACAAACCTCACAACTGAGCTTCTGTGCTGATGCAAACTATAAAGCCAAGCGAATGGGGTCCACCTAGAATTAGTCAGCTGTGGCTCAGCTCAGCACGAACGGGACGATCCACTCTGTGAGGTACAGGGGATGTAAGAATCCTCAGGAAAAACCCAGGGTGAAGGATTTGATAAGTGACTCAAATCCTCAGGTGGAAAACATGATGAGGTCAGGGAAGATCATGGAAAAGTAATAGATGTAGCTGTCATTGGGATTCCACCCAAAGGGGTTGAAGATACCCATCTGTTGACAAGACTAGCCTAATTAACTGAAGTGATATGTCTGTTTGTGGCAGTCCATTTACATGTGTCAATGGGTTTTTATCAATTCAGGTCTTAGTTTATAATTTTGTTAACAAATAGCAACTTAAATCAAGTTAAAGGCCATTAGGAAATAGAAAATGACAAGTGTACACATTAAGCAAGCGACCTGCAGTGACGAATGAAGTCGAGAATAATTAATTGCTGAATTGTGAACTGGAGCTAAAATGTTTCTTTTCCCTTTATTTTCTCTCCTTCCCTATTATAATGACCACGGTTCTTTTAGGTAATGGCATATCTCGCCAAAGCCACCATTACCATGTGTGGTCTTGCATTGTAAGTGTTAGCAGGTTACTCAATGGTTGGGGTAAGGGCTTAGCAATCAAGCCAGGCTTTGTCCTTATCTGTTGGCTCATACCACTTTCCCGCAGTTCTCGAGCCCAGGAACCCAGCTAGTGGGTTATCTTTTTGCTTCCTTAACTCAGGGACGCCAAGGGCAATTATAGTGGGCCCTAAACTAACTCAGCACAAAGCAAGAATTGAAACTGAGATCTTGCTGTTGTATTCTGCTCAGCACTTTAACAAATGGTGCATTAAACCACTGAGCCAGCACAATAACCAACTAAAGGTTTTTGATTTGCTAAATTTGCTGACTTGTTTTATCATTCTTTGGTGTCTAGATTTTAAATCTCTCTGTGACCTCGCCCCCCTCCCTATCTCCGACCCTACAACGCTCTGAAATCTCTGTTCCTCCAATTCTGGCCTCTTGCGCATCCACAATTTCCTTCACCCCACCATTGGCGGCCGTGCCTTCTGCTGCCTGGGCCCTAAGCTCTGGAATTCCCTCCCTAAACCCCTCTGCCTCGCTGCCTCTCTTTCCTCCTTCAAGACACTCCTTAAAACCTATCTCTTTGACCAAGCTTTTGGTCACCTGTCCTAATTTCTCCTTTATGTAGCTCAGTGTCAAATTTTGTCTGATCACACTCCTGTGAAGCACCTTGGGATGTTTTAATATATTAAAGGAGCTATATAAATGCAAGTTGTTAATTCAAGAAAGGAAAGGATTGGTGCCAAAGCCATGTCTGAAATTTATCAGCTTTTCAGTTTTGGAACGGGTATTGGAGTCTCTGAATTATACTGCAATATGCATTTCTGCACAAGTACATTATGTGCAAGTATAGGCTTAAAGACACAAGGAAATATTGAACATCAGACACCGACTATTTTTAGAAGGTGGTGTTTATTTCTACACCAGTGTGTCTCCATTACTAAACGTATCTAAAGATATTGCCTATAATGCTGAGATAGGCATAACCTGCTGTTTGAACTCTTGGGTATACTGAATGACAGCACTGGCTTCTCTTATCTCCACCCACAGAATTTGCCATTCATTTACACTCAAAGGAAAAAGGGGGCGGCCAGCAGATCCAACTGAAGCGATGATTCAAAGTTACAATTACACGTCTATGTTAATTTCATAGAGTCATACAGCACAGTAGATGGCCATTTAGTTTACTTTGCCTACACTGGCTCTTTGAAAGAGCTATCCACACAGTCCCACTGTCCTGCCCTTTCTCCATAGCCCTGCAAGTTTCTCCATTTCAAGTATTTATTTCATTCCCTTTTAGTTACTATTTAATCTGCTTCCACCACCCTTTCAGGCAGTGCATTCATGATTTTGAACACCTCTATCAAATCTCCTCTTAACCTCTGCTCGAAAGAAGACAATCCCTGCTTCTCTAGTCTTTCCACGTAATGTCTCTCCTTCATCCTTGATACCATTCTGATAAATCTCCTCTGCACCCTCTCCAAGGCCTTGACATCCTTCCTAAAGTGTAGTGCTCAGAATTGGACACAATACAGCTGAGGCCAAACCAGTGTTTTCTAAAGAGTTATCATAGCATCCTTGCTTTTGGACTCTATTCCTCTTTTAATAAGGCCAGGTGACCTATCCACTTTAAGTACTGCCAGCCTTTCTAGTACCCTCTTTATTTTTATTTCATCTAGTATCCTGACAACCTCCTCGTTTTCTGCAGCTTTGACAAAGTCTTCTTCCTTGGTAAACACCGAGACAAAGTACTCATTTCGTACCTCAGCCATGCTTTCAGCATCCATTTTGCCCATAATTGGCCCACTGCACCTCTGACAATCCTTTTACTGTTGATATACCTATAGAAGACTTTTATATTAGCTGCCAATCTAATCTCCTACTGTCTCTTTGTCCCTCTTATTTCCTTTTTCACTTCTCATCTGTACTTCAGCATTAGGGTTAGTGCTGTCTGTCCCTATAAACGTGAACATTAGGGTTAGTGCTGTCTGTCCCTATAAACGTGAACATTAGGGTTATTGCAGTTTATCCCTATAAACGTGAACATTAGGGTTATTGCAGTTTATCCCTATAAACGTGAGCATTAAAGTTAGTGTGGGTTTCCCCTATATGAAGTCCAGAAGTGACACTTCTCATATTTGCGTCCAAAATCTAGTATTATTTAGAGGAATATCAGTGCCAATAAGTTGTTTTGAGAGTGGTAAAAATAATACAAAAAAAAGACTTGCATTTGTACAACGCCTTTCACGACCACCGGATGTCTCAAAGTACTTATACAGTATAAAACAAAATAGGTGTCAGCTGTGGCTCAGTTGTAGTACTCTTGCCTTGGAGTCAAGAAGTTAAAGGTTCAAGTCCCACTTTAGAGACTTGAGCATAAAATCCAGGTTGACACTCCCAGTGCAGTACTGAGGAATGTGACGTTAAACCGAGGACCCGTCTGCCCTCTCAGATGTATGTAAAAGATCTCATGGCACTATTTCAAAGAAGAGCAAAGGAGTTCTCCTTGGCATCCTGGCCAATATTTATCCCTCAACTAACATCACTAAAACAGATTATCTGGTGATTATCTCATTGCTGTTTGTGGGAGCTTGCTGTGCGCAAATTGGCTGCTGCGTTCTCACATTACAACAGTGACTACACATCAAGAAGTACTTCATTGGCTGCAAAGAGCTTTGGGACTTGCTGAGGTTGTGAAAGGTGCTGTATAAATGCAAGTCTTTCTTCACTGGCATCGAAATGGAACAGACTGTATGATTTATGGAGTGTTACTGAGACTCTCTCTGCGTTGCGTTGCGTTGCTTTGCTGACACCACTGCTAAATATAAATTCTAATCTCGGGAGCAGCAGTGGTTCTTGCTGAAGCTGCTATTTGTTGCCTGAGCCTAGGAGTGGCAGCTAACGGACAGATCTGCATCTGCAAACTTCCTTATCAACGTTCCAGAGTAGCAATCAAAGCGGTTCCTGCATTCACATCTTAGAGCAACAAAAAAAATCAAATAAGTCCCTAGCCGGAGTCATTGCATCGAATTAATTTGAGGCAATCGTCTAAATAGCAGCTGTTATGATCCCTGATAGGTTCCCTGGTTCTGTGCAGCCAATTATTTTTCCCTCAGAGAGTCTACAGTGATTTTCAAATAGTGTTTGCTCAGTATGAAGAGACAAGAGATTGAAAATAGCTCTGAACACAATAGCCCTTTATATCAGCTCTATACCTGCTAAGTTTTTTATGTCTATTTTCCACCTATTTCTAGCTTATTTGGCGCTCCCCTATCCCCTCTTCCTGACCAACAGGACAGGTAGTCGATTGGGCCACTGTTCATCTGCCAACCACACTCTGCAGACAATAGGGAGGTACATGAGAGTGGCCTCAGGTGGTTTACTCTTGATTTATTTTTGTAAAATAATCCCGAAACGCGACCCCAACCCGCCGTGTACGCATCTGCCGCCATATTTACAGTGGTGGATTGCATGGCGGGCCTGTGTCCTGTCTGGGAGACACCTCATTTAATGTTCCCTCTAGTCTGTATTTGGGTGTGCGGCCCCTTTAACGGGCTGCGCGACCCATTCAAATCTTTGTGCCTAAGTGGATTTTTCCATTTTAAAGCCGGTGAGCGGTCTGTATGGGATCTCCAGACAGCTGCGCAATTTAACGGGAACATTGACCTCATTATAATATTTAAATTAGGCTTCCCACAGTGCACTTGGGAGCTTGAATTCAATATAACGGTTGCCGCCTGGATTTCCCAGGGCTCGGCAATGAAATGGAGTTGGGAGTAGCTGGTTTGCAGCAGATTAGTGCTTTTTTAGAGCACTGCTTGTGAGCCAGGAGGAGCAGGAGTGCTCCCCCACCCCACCTCCCCTCCTATACCTGACCCTCAAGCAAACCTTCCGCCGATCGCGGTCCACCAACCCCCGATCTTTCCCAATTGCTGGGGACTGTTCCCAAGGTTCCCCGGCCGCAGGATTCTGCCACTGTCAACTAGCCTGTCAATCTGGCTGGCTGGCTGCCGGCCGGGAAACGGAATCAAAAATAAATGATAATGGGTCCTGCCATTAAATTCGGTAATACCTCCACATTCCTAGGATTTTGGGGTCCCCCCCCCCCCCCCGCCACTACAGACAGGCTCTGCTACTCTCTCCCTGCTTTCCCGTAACTACCGGGGCTAAGATGTCATCCGCGGTTCAGTGGCAGCACTTCACCTCTGAGTCAGAAGGTCGTGGGTTCAATTCCCATTTTAGAGACTTGAGCACATAATCCAGCCTGACACTCCAGTGCAGTGCTGAGGGAATGCTGCACTGTCGGAGGTTCCCTCTTTTGGATGAGACGTTAAACTGAGGCTCTGTCTGCCTTCCCTGGTGGACATCAAATATCCTATTGCACTATTTCGAAGAGGGTAAATAGGGAGGTGGCGAAGGCTTTAAACTAGTAAGACGGGTAGGATCTACAAGAAATGAAACGAGCTTAAATATAAACAAGACAGGAAAGGAGAGTTTCGGGCAGACTAAGGGAGGACATAAATGGCTAGGGAATAAACAGTTATAGAATAGGAGTGTAAAAAAAAGGTTAAAAATAACGAGAGAGGAACTGCTATTAAAAATGTGCTAAATTATCTGAACAGCAATGCACACAGTGTCCATAATAAAACAGGAGAACGGGAGGCAATTGCACATTGCAAGGAACCAGATATAGTAGGGATTACTGAGACGTGGCTAGAGATAAATCAACACTGGGAATTGTAGAAAACATATTTAGAAAACGCTGAATAGGAAAAAGGGGAGGTGGAGTAGTTATTAGAGATAACATAATTGGTGTAGAAAAAATGACGCAGCCATCAGTAAGAAAGAAATCAAATCCATGTGGCTAGAGATAATAGATAATAAAGGATTAATCACACTAATGGGGGTATTCTACAGACCACCTAATTCAAACAAGTTAGAGAAATGAGGAATTGCCAGAAGAGGTAGGTAGCGGGGATAAGGTAGGTGTGGCCAATTATTTGGGCTGGAAGGCCACTTAACAAGTTTTGGTGAGCTATTGAAGGTTGCACACAGAAAATGAATTGTGTTAACAGCTACCATTAAAATTTGTTATGGGGCTGGATTTTCGGCTCGCTTGCGCCTCTGTTAGCACCCCGGTAGGGCAGTAAAGGATGGTTTCTAGACATTACGGCAGGTGTCCAGCTTTTACTGCCCGACCGGCAAATTTGGCTCATGGTTTGTGTTGTGTATGGAGAAAGAGTCAGACTGAACACTGAACTCAACGTAAAGTGTGACCTTAGTCTTTCATTTCAGGTCTCCAGAGTACCTCTCCAACCTGTGAAGCCTCCTTAAATACCTGTGCTCCCAAGGGATTATGGGATCACTTGGGACTCCAGGGGATGAGCCCTCTGGTGGCTGTACAGAGTAAATACAAGTCCACATATATAACAACATTCCCCGCAAAGTCAACAGTGTAACTATTTACAATGTGAGTCGATCTGGGGCCCTTCTTGCCCTGGTTGATCGTCTTGGTGTGAAAGCTGGTGTTGTTGAATCATTTGTTGGGCCCTCGTTGGGCTGCTGTGTAGCTGGCCTTGCTGGGCTGCTTGGTGTGTTGGGCCCTGAAGGGCTGCTGTAGATGATGGGTTCTGCTTCGTGGTCAACCATGGTGTCAGTTGCCACTGGTGTGTGAGTTGGGGGATCAAAAAAGGTAGGGTCCAAGGTGGGTTGCTCAGGATAGTCCATGAATCTGAGTTTGATTTAGTCCAAGTGTTTCCAGTGGATGAGTCCATTTGAAAGTTTGACCCGAAACACCCAGCTCCCCTCTTTGGCCACGACAGTGCCGGTAAGCCACTTGGGACCTTGTCCATAATTTAATACAAGTACAGGATCATTGAATTCAATCTCGCATGACACATTTGCGCGATCATGGTATGTACTTTGTTGAAGCCGCCTGCTCTCTACCTGTTCATGTAGATCAGGGTGAACTAACGAGAGCCTTGTCTTAAGTGCTCTTTTCATGAGCAGTTCAGCAGGTGGGATCCCAGTGAGTGAGTGTGGTCTCGTGCGGTAGCTAAGCAGGACTCGGGATGGGCGAGTCTGCAGTGAGCCTTCAGTTACCCACTTCAAGCCTTGCTTGATGGTTTGCACTGCTCTCTCTGCCTGACCATTGGACGCTGGTTTAAACAGGGCAGATGTGACATGTTTGATCCCGTGATGGGTCATGAATTCTTTGAACTCAGCACTGGTAAAACTGGCCTGTTGTCGCTCACCAGGACATCGGGTAAGCCGCGTGTGGCAAACATGGTCCGCAGGCTTTCAGTGGTGGCAGCGGACATGTTAGCTGACATTATCTCACATTCAATCCACATGGAGTACGCGTCTACAGCCACAAGGAGCATTTTACCCAAGAATGGGCCTGCATAGTCGACGTGTACCCCAGGCCATGGTTTGGAGGGCCAAGACCATAAACTTAGCGGTGCCTCCCTGGGTACATTACTTAACTGCGAGCATGTATTACATCTGTGAACGCAGGACTCTACGTCCGCATCGATACCGGGCCACCACACGTGGGATCTGGCTATCGCTTTCATCATTATGATGCCTGGGTGGGAACTGTGGAGGTTATTGATGAAGATGTCTCTGGCCTTCTTGGGGACCATTACTCGATTGCCCCACAGAAGGCAGTCTACCTGTATAGACATTTCATCTTTGCGCTGCTGGAACAGCTGTATCTCTTCCTGCATTTCCACTGGGACACTGGACCAGATCCCGTGAAGCACACAGCTTTTGACTAGAGATAATAAGGGGTCCTGGCTTGTCCAGGTTTTGATCTGCCGGGCAGTGACGGGTGATTGCTCACTCTCAAATGCTTCCATAACCATGGCTAGATCTGCGGGCTGCACCATTTCCACCCCCGTGGTGGGCAATGGTAGCCTACTGAGAGCATCGGCGCAGTTTTCTGTGCCTGGCCTGTGGCGGATGGTGTAGTTGTATGCGGACAACGTAAGCGCCCATCTCTGGATGTGGGCCGATACGTTAGTATTTATCCCTTTACTCTCGGAGAACAGGGATATAAATGGCTTATGGTCAGTTTCCAATTCGAATTTTAGCCCAAACAGATATTGATGCATTTTCTTTACCTCATTGACACACGATAATGCTTCTTTCTCAATCATGCTGTCGGCTCTCTCGGCCTTAGACAGACTCCTGGATGCATAAGCAACCGGTTGCAGTTTCCTGAAATCATTAGCTTGTTACAATACACACCCGATGCCATATGACGACGCATCACATGCTGGTACCAAATGCTTACATGGATCATACAACACAAGCAATTTGTTTGAGCATAACAATTTTCTCGCTTTTACAAAGGCATTTTCTTGGCTTTTGCCCCAAATCCATTCACCCCCTTTTCGTAGTAAGACATGTAGAGGTTCTAGCAGGGTGCTAGACCCGGTACGAAGTTACCAAAGTAGTTCAAGAGTCCCAGAAACGACCGCAGCTCCGTCACGTTCTGTGGCCTCGGTGCGTTCTCGATTGCCTCCGTCTTCGCGTTGGTGGGCCTGATACCGTCTGCCACAATCCTCCTTCCCAAGAACTTCACTTCAGGCGCCAGGAAAACGTACTTCGAGCATTTTAACCTGAGCCCCACGCGGTTGAGTCGACTAAGAACCTCCTCCAGGTGCTGCAGATGCTCGACCGTGTTCCGACCTGTGACCAAGATGTCGTCCTGGAAGACCACAGTGTGCGGGACGGATTTCAGTAAACTTTCCATGTTTCTTTGGAATATCGCCGCCGCTGATCAGATTCAAAACGGGTATCTGTTATAAACAAATGTTGATGCAGGTGAGGGCTTTCCATGATTCCTCCAGTTCCTGCATAGAAACATAGAAACATAGAAAATAGGTGCAGGAGTAGGCCATTCAGCCCTTCTAGCCTGCACCGCCATTCAATGAGTTCATGGCTGAACATGCACCTCAGTACCCCCTTCCTGCTTTCTCGCCATACCCCTTGATCCCCCGAGTAGTAAGGACTTCATCTAACTCCCTTTTGAATATATTTAGTGAATTGGCCTCAACTACTTTCTGTGGTAGAGAATTCCACAGGTTCACCACTCTCTGGGTGAAGAAGTTTCTCCTCATCTCGGTCCTAAATGGCTTACCCCTTATCCTTAGACTGTGACCCCTGGTTCTGGACTTCCCCAACATTGGGAACATTCTTCCTGCATCTAACCTGTCTAAACCCGTCAGAATTTTAAACGTTTTTATGAGGTCCCCTCTCATTCTTCTGAACTCCAGTGAATACAAGCCCAGTTGATCCAGTCTTTCTTGATAGGTCAGTCCCACCATCCCGGGAATCAGTCTGGTGAATCTTCGCTGCACTCCCTCAATAGCAAGAATGTCCTTCCTCAAGTTAGGAGACCAAAACTATACACAATACTCCAGGTGTGGCCTCACCAAGGCCCTGTACAACTGTAGCAATACCTCCCTGCCCCTGTACTCAAATCCCCTCGCTATGAAGGCCAACATGCCATTTGCTTTCTTAACCGCCTGCTGTACCTGCATGCCAACCTTCAATGACTGATGTACCATGACACCCAGATCTCGTTGCACCTCCCCTTTTCCTAATCTGTCACCATTCAGATAATAGTCTGTCTCTCTGTTTTTACCACCAAAGTGGATAACCTCACATTTATCCACATTATACTTCATCTGCCATGCATTTGCCCAATCACCTAACCTATCCAAGTCACTCTGCAGCCTCATAGCATCCTCCTCGCAGCTCACACTGCCACCCAACTTAGTGTCATCCGCAAATTTGGAGATACTACATTTAATTCCCTCGTCTAAATCATTAATGTGCAATGTAAACAGCTGGGGCCCCAGCACAGAACCTTGCGGTACCCCACTAGTCACTGCCTGCCATTCTGAAAAGTACCCATTTACTCCTACTCTTTGCTTCCTGTCTGACAACCAGTTCTCAATCCACGTCAGCACACTACCCCCAATCCCATGTGCTTTAACTTTGCACATTAATCTCTTGTGTGGGACCTTGTCGAAAGCCTTCTGAAAGTCCAAATATACCACATCAACTGGTTCTCCTTTGTCCACTTTACTGGAAACATCCTCAAAAAATTCCAGAGGATTTGTCAAGCATGATTTCCCTTTCACAAATCCATGCTGACTTGGACCTATCATGTCACCATTTTCCAAATGCGCTGCTATGACATCCTTAATAATTGATTCCATCATTTTACCCACTACTGAGGTCAGGCTGACTGGTCTATAATTCCCTGTTTTCTCTCTCCCTCCTTTTTTAAAAAGTGGGGTTACATTGGCTACCCTCCACTCGATAGGAACTGATCCAGAGTCAATGGAATGTTGGAAAATGACTGTCAATGCATCCGCTATTTCCAAGGCCACCTCCTTAAGTACTCTGGGATGCAGTCCGTCAGGCCCTGGGGATCTATCGGCCTTCAATCCCATCAATTTCTCCAACACAATTTCCCGACTAATAAAGATTTCCCTCAGTTCCTCCTCCTTACTAGACCCTCTGACCCCTTTTATATCCGGAAGGTTGTTTGTGTCCTCCTTAGTGAATACCGAACCAAAGTACTTGTTCAATTGGTCTGCCATTTCTTTGTTCCCCGTTATGACTTCCCCTGATTCTGACTGCAGGGGACCTACGTTTGTCTTTACTAACCTTTTTCTCTTTACATACCTATAGAAACTTTTGCAATCTGCCTTAATGTTCCCTGCAAGCTTCTTCTCGTACTCCATTTTCCCTGCCCTAATCACACCCTTTGTCCTCCTCTGCTGAGTTCTAAATTTCTCCCAGTCCCCGTGTTCGCTGCTATTTCTGGCCAATTTGTATGCCACTTCCTTGGCTTTAATACTATCCCTGATTTCTCTAGATAGCCACGGTTGAGCCACCTTCCCTTTTTTATTTTTACGCCAGACAGGAATGTACAATTGTTGTAGTTCATCCATGCAGTCTCTAAATGTCTGCCATTGCCCATCCACAGTCAACCCCTTAAGTATCATTAGCCAATCTATCCTAGCCAATTCACGCCTCATACCTTCAAAGTTACCCTTCTTTAAGTTCTGGACCATGGTCTCTGAATTAACTGTTTCATTCTCCATCCTAATGCAGAATTCCACCATATTATGGTCACTCTTCCCCAAGGGGCCTCGCACAATGAGATTGCTAATTAATCCTCTCTCATTACACAACACCCAGTCTAAGATGGCCTCCCCCCTAGTTGGTTCCTCGACATATTGGTCTAGAAAACCATCCCTTATGCACTCCAGGAAATCCTCCTCCACCGTATTGCTTCCAGTTTGGCTAGCCCAATCTATGTGCATATTAAAGTCACCCATTATAACTACTGCACCTTTATTGCATGCACCCCTAATTTCCTGTTTGATGCCCTCCCGAACATCACTACTACTGTTTGGAGTTCTGTTCACAACTCCCACTAACGTTTTTTGCCCTTTGGTGTTCTGCAGCTCTACCCATATAGATTCCACATCATCCAAGCTAATGTCTTTCCTAACTATTGCATTAATCTCCTCTTTAACTAGCAATGCTACCCCACCTCCTTTTCCTTTTATTCTATCTTTCCTGAATGTTGAATAACCCTGGATGTTGAGTTCCCAGCCCTGATCATCCTGGAGCCACGTCTCCGTAATCCCAATCACATCATATTTGTTAACATCTATTTGCACAGTTAATTCATCCACCTTATTGCGGATACTCCTTGCATTAAGACACAAAGCCTTCAGGCTTGTTTTTTTAACACCCTTTGTCCTTTTAGAATTTTGCTGTACAGTGGCCCTTTTTGTTCTTTGCCTTGGGTTTCTCTGCCCTCCACTTTTCCTCATCTCCTTTCTGTCTTTTGCTTTTGCCTCCTTTTTGTCTCCCTGCATTGGTTCCCATCCCCCTGCCATATTAGTTTAACTCCTCCCCATCATGGGGAGCCTGCATCATGCAGGCTGAAGTCAGATCCAGCTTCGTGAACATCTTTCCTCCTGCCAGCGTTGCAAAGAGTTCGTCAGCCTTTGGTAGTGGGTATTGGTCCTACAGGGAGAAACGATTGATAGTTACTTTGTAATCGCCACAGATTCTGACGGTGCCGTCTCCCTTGAGGACTGGGACAAGAGGACTCGCCCACTCGCTGAACTCGATCGGTGACACGATGCCCTCTCTTTGCAGCCGGTATAACTCGATCTCTACCCTTTTTCTCATCATGTACGGCACTGCTCTCGCCTTGTGATGGATGGGTCGCGCCCCGGAATTAGGTGGATCTGCACTTTTGCTCCTTGGAATTTCCCGATGCCTGATTCGAACAGCGAGGAAATTTGTTTCAGACCTGGGCACACGAAGTGTCGTCAGCGGGGGATAGCATCGGACGTCGTCCCAGTTCCAGCAAACCTTTCCCAGCCAGCTCCTGCCGAGCAGCGTGGGACTATCGCATGGTACCACCCAGAGTGGTAGCTTGTGCACCGCTCCATCATAGTAGACCTTTACAGTAGCACTGCCGATTACAGGAATCAGTTCTTTCGCGTAATTTCTTAGTCTCGTGCGAACTGGAGTTAAGACTGGCCTTGAGGCCTTGTTGCACCACAACCTTTCGAAAGTCTTTTTGCCCATGATGGACTGGCTTGTGCCCGTGTCCAGCTCCATTGACACCGGGAGTCCATTTAGTTCAACATGCAGCGTTACTGGGGGACAATTCGTGGTGAATGTGTGCACCCCATGTACCTCTGCCTCCTCGGTCTGAGGCTCTGGTTAGTAGTGATCCTCCGTGGATCTATCCTCTGCAACGTGGTGGTTTGCAGGTTGAACAGGCTTCGCAGCTCGCCTGCACACTCATTGGAGGTGTCCCATTGTTCCGCAGCCCTTGCAAATGTATCCTTTGAATCGGCCTGAATGGAAACGATGATCACCCCCGCAGTGTGGCAAGGTGTTAATGGTCTTGCATTCATCACCCTTGATGGTGGACTCTGAGACATCTGTGGACATGCAGCTGCAGGTATGTGTGACCTACCCTGTATGTTACAATTCGAAAACAACGTCACTTTGTTCATAGTACTTGTAGCAGCACTTGTGTGCTGAGAGATTTGCTTCGTATTGTCACTGGTGACAATGAACGCCTGGGCTATCGCTATGGCGTTGCTCAAGGTTGGGGTCTCTACAGTCAAAAGCTTGCGACGTATGGTTTCGTGGCCAATGCCAAGTACGAAAAAAGTCTCTGAGCATGTGCTTCAAATGTCCTTCAAATTCGCAATGTCCTGCAAGGCTTTTCAGCTCGGTGACATAACTCATCACTTCCTGGCCTTCAGACCTTTTGGAGGTGTAGAACCGGTATATCGCCATCAGAACGTTTTCCTTCGGGTTCAGATGCTCTCGGACCAGTGTGCACAAATTGTCGTACGATTTTTCCGTGGGTTTCGCTGGAGTGAGCAGATTCTTCATGAGGCCATACGTGGTGCCCCACAGACGGTGAGGAGGATCGCTCTACGTTTGGCAGCGCTCTCTTCCCCATTTAGCTCGTTGGCCACAAAGTATTGGTCGAGTCGCTCCTCAAAAGTTTCCCAATCATCTCCCTCTGAAAATTTCTCCAGGATGCCCACTGTTCTCTGCATCTTTGGGTTCGCTATCTGTATCTCGTCGCCAGTTGTTGTGTATGAAGAAAGAATCAGACTGAACACTGTGAGCTCAAAGTAAAATGTGACCTTAAGTCTTTCATTGCAGGTCTCCAGAGTGCCTCTCCAACCTGTGAAGCCTTCTTAAATACATGTGCTCCCAAGGGATTATGAGATTCCTTAGCACTCCAGGGAATGAGTCCTCTGGTGGCTGTACAGTCCACATATATAGCAGTTTGCATAAACTTACCGCCCTGCCCTTTAATTTCACGGAGATCCTGACATCAATTGTCATACAATGCTCGGTAGCAGCCTGATGCAAAATTAGGCTCTAGCACCTCATTAAATGCCCGCCCTAGGAAAAAAACAGGCGTTCCTAGGGTGTAGCAGGAGGTATTGGTGGCGTATTTAAATGGAGGGTGGAGGATCCGATATCGCAAGTCACATTTACTGCAACAGTTGCGCACAGCACGCTGCGTGACGCTCCGACTTGAAAACGGCACTTTTATCTGCCATTACTGTGCCCTTGCAAGGTCAGTGAGAAAATTTAATGGGGGAATTACTAATTCGCCAGCATATCGTGCTCCATACTATTGCCAGATAGCGTCAAGCTAGAAGAAGGGCTCTTGGCCATGTCGGCCCACAGATGAGGAGAGGCCAAAGACATCTGGGGAGGAGAGATTCCCCCCACGGGTTTACAGGCACCAATGCTCATACCTCCAGCTCTCAGAGGAGCAGTGTGTGAGAAGGCTGTGCTTCCGAAAGGAAGTGCTGACAGAGATATGCCATCTCCTACAGGCAGACCTACAGTCTTACAGCGCCAACAGGACTGAGCTGCCCATCGCAGTGAAGGTGACTGTTGTGCTGGCCTTCTATGCTTCCGGCTCCTTCCAGGCAGCCGCAGGGAACATATGCAGCATCTCTCAATACGCTACGCATCGCTGCATTCGGCATGTTACAAAGGCTCTGTTGTCCGCAGAATGGACTTCATAAATTTCCCAATGAGCAGTGACATCAAGAGTGAGCGGGCACTTAGATTTGGTGGAATTGCGTGCTTCCCGAAGGTTCAAGGAGCCATTGGCTGCATGCACGTCACCTTGTGAGCGCCTTTACACAACGCAGAGTTATTCAGAAACCGAAAGGGATACCACTCCCGTAACATCCAGTTGATGTGCGACCACAAGCAGCACATCCTCGCAGTAAATGCCCGCTATCCAGGGAATGCATATGTTGCTTTCATCTTGCATGAGAGCACTGCCTCACGAATGTTTCAGTGACAAAGGGCTGGCTGCTCGGGGACAGAGGATACGGCCTGGCCACCTGGCTCATGACCCCCCTCCGCAACCCCACCACAGAAGCCGAGCAGCAATACAGTGACAGCCATACAGTCGCCCACAACGTCATCAAGCAGACAATTAGGGTGCTCAAGCAGCGCTTCTGATGGCTGGACCGCTCTGAAGGCAGCCTTCAATACTCCCCTCAATAGGCCTCTGAATTCATTGTGGTGTGTGCTGCATGCTGCACAACTTGGCCATCAAGAGGGGCTAGGCATTGCCAGTGGGGATTGCAGGCCAAAATCAAACGATTCAAAAAACAACGTTCTGCTATAAGTAACTCAACAAGTACATTCATGAAAACAGAGAAACATAGAAAATAGTTGCAGGAGTAGGCCATTCGGCCTTTCAATCTGCACCACCATTCAATAAGATCATGGCTGATCATGCAACTTCAGTACCCCATTCCTGCTTTCGCTCCATACCCGTTGATCCCTTTAGCCGTAAGGGCTACATCTAACTCCCTTTTGAATATATCTAACAAACTGGCCTCAA
Source organism: Pristiophorus japonicus (assembly GCF_044704955.1). Lineage (NCBI taxonomy): Eukaryota > Metazoa > Chordata > Chondrichthyes > Pristiophoridae > Pristiophorus > Pristiophorus japonicus. Next base: position 196,551,093 of record NC_091979.1, on the reverse strand, counting down.
CAACTTTCTGTGGTAGAGAATTCCACAGGTTCACAATTCTCTGAGTGAAGAGGTTTTGCCTCGTCTTGGTCCTAAATGGCTTACCCCTTATCCTTAGACTATGACCCCTGGTTCTGGACTTCCCCAACATCGGGAACATTCTTCCTGCATCTAACCTGTCCAATCCCATCAGAATTTTATATGTTTCTATGAGATCCCTTCTCATTCATCTAAATTCCAGTGAATATAAGCCTAATCGATCCAGTCTTTCTTCATATGTCAGTCCTGCCATCCCGGGAATCAGTCTGGTGAACCTTCGCTGCACTCCCTCAACAGCAAGAATGTCCTTCCTCAGATTAGGAGACCAAAACAATACACAATATTCAAGGTGTGGCCTCACCAAGGCCCTGTACAACTGCAGTAAGACTTCCCTGCTCCTGTACTCAAATCCTCTCGCTATGAAGGCCAACATGCCATTTGTCTTCTTCACCACCTGCTGTACTTGCATGCCAACTTTCAATGACTGATGAACCATGACACCCAGGTCTCGTTGCACCTCCCCTTTTCCCAATCTGTCACCATTCAGATAATATTCTGCCTTCCTGTTTTTGTCACCAAAGTGGATAACCTCACATTTATTTACATCACACTGCATCTGCCATGCATTTGCCCACTCACCTAACCTGTCCAAGTCACCCTGCAGCCTCTCAGCATCCTCCTCACAGCTCACACTGCCACCCAGCTTAGTGTCATCTGCAAACTTGGAGATATTACATTAAATTCTTTTGTCTAAATAATTAATGTATATTGTAAATAGCTGGGTCCCAGCACTGAACCTTGCGGTAGCTCACTAATCACTGTCTGCCATTCTGAAATGGACCCATTTATTCTTACTCTTTTCTTCCTGTCTGCCAACCAGTTCTCTATCCACGTCAATACATTACCCCCAATACCATGTGCTTTAATTTTGCACATTAATCTCTTGTTTTTAGCCATTGATTTCTCTGCCCTCCACTTTTATTTTTCTCCTTCCTACCTTTTGCTTCTGCCCCCTTTTTACTTCCCTCTGCGTCCCTGTGTTGATTCCCATCCCCCTGCCATATTAGTTTAAACCCTCCCAACAGCACAAGCAAACACCCAGCCTAGGACATCGATTCCAGTCCTGCACAGGTGCAGACTGTCCGGATTGTACTGGTTCCACCTCCCCCAGAACCGGTTCCAATGTCCCAGGAATTTGAATCCCTCCCCCTTGCACCACTCCTCAAGCCACGTAACTCATCTGAACTATCTTGCTATTCCTACTCTGGCTAGCACGTGGCACTGGTAACAATCCTGAGATTACTACCTTCGAGGTCCTACTTTTTAATTTAACTCCTAGCTCCCTGAATTCAGCTTGCTAAAAACAATTATTTACGTGCGTACTCCGAATACATCAAGGCATCTGCACAAGGTTGTCCCATCCCTTAATGGGACTTGCCCTCAGATTTCCCCCCTTCCCTTCATTCCCCTCCCATGCCTGCTGTTCCTTCATGAGGCCTCCGTGCCTACAGCAAGGCTGTTTTAGTGCTGTTGCGTTGATGGGCCAGACAGTACAGACGGTGTATGACAATGACCTGAACCAGTTCTGGGCCTGGAAGGGCTGGCTACATAGAAACATAGAAAATAGGTGCCGGAGTAGGCCATTCGGCCCTTCTAGCCTGCACCGCCATTCAATGAGTTCATGGCTGAACATTCAACTTCAGTACCCCATTCCTGCTTTCTCGCCATACCCCTTGATCCCCCTAGTAGTAAGGACCTCATCTAACTCCTTTTTGAATATATTTAGTGAATTGGCCTCAACAACTTTCTGTGGTAGAGAATTCCACAGGTTCACCACTCTCTGGGTGAAGAAGTTCCTCCGCATCTCGGTCCTAAATGGCTTACCCCTTATCCTTAGACTGTGACCTCAGGTTCTGGACTTCCCCAACATTGGGAACATTCTTCCTGCATCTAACCTGTCTAACCCCGTCAGAATTTTAAATGTTTCTATGAGGTCCCCTCTCATTCTTCTGAACTCCAGTGAATACAAGCCCAGTTGATCCAGTCTTTCTTGATAGGTCAGTCCCGCCATCCCGGGAATCAGTCTGGTGAACCTTCGCTGCACTCCCTCAATAGCAAGAATGTCCTTCCTCAGGTTAGGAGACCAAAACTGTACACAATACTCCAGGTGTGGCCTCACCAATGCCCTGTACAACTGTAGCAACACCTCCCTGCCCCTGTACTCAAATCCCCTCGCTATGAAGGCCAACATGCCATTTGCTTTCTTAACCGCCTGCTGCACCTGCATGCCAACCTTCAATGACTGATGTACCACGACACCCAGATCTCGTTGCACCTCCCCTTTTCCTAATCTGTCACCATTCAGATAATAGTCTGTCTCTCTGTTTTTACCACCAAAGTGGATAACCTCACATTTATCCACATTATACTTCATCTGCCATGCATTTGCCAACTCACCTAACCTATCCAAGTCGCTCTGCAGCCTCACAGCATCCTCCTCGCAGCTCACACTGCCACCCAACTTAGTGTCATCCGCAAATTTGGAGATACTACATTTAATCCCCTCATCTAAATCATTAATGTACAGTGTAAACAGCTGGGGCCCCAGCACAGAACCTTGCGGCACCCCACTAGTCACTGCCTGCCATTCTGAAAAGTACCCATTTACTCCTACTCTTTGCTTCCTGTCTGACCAGCAGTTCTCAATCCATGTCAGCACACTACCCCCAATCCCATGTGCTCTAACTTTGCACATCAATCTCTTGTGTGGGACCTTGTCAAACGCCTTCTGAAAGTCCAAATATACCACATCAACTGGTTCTCCCTTGTCCACTCTACTGGAAACATCCTCAAAAAATTCCAGAAGATTTGTCAAGCATGATTTCCCTTTCACAAATCCATGCTGACTTGGACCTATCATGTCACCTCTTTCCAAATGCACTGCTATGACATCCTTAATAATTGATTCCATCATTTTACCCACTACCGATGTCAGGCTGACCGGTCTATAATTCCCTGTTTTCTCTCTCCCTCCTTTTTTAAAAAGTGGGGTTACATTGACTATCCTCCACTCTATAGGAACTGATCCAGAGTCAATGGAATGTTGGAAAATGACTGTCAATGCATCCACTATTTCCAAGGCCACCTCCTTAAGTACTCTGGGATGCAGTCCATCAGGCCCTGGAGATTTATCGGCCTTCAATCCCATCAATTTCCCCAACACAATTTCCCGGCTAATAAGGATTTCCCTCAGTTCCTCCTCCTTACTAGACCCCCCGACCCCTTTTATAACCGGAAGGTTGTTTGTGTCCTCCTTCGTGAATACCGAACCAAAGTACTTGTTCAATTGGTCCGCCATTTCTTTGTTCCCCGTTATGACTTCCCCTGATTCTGACTGCAGGGGACCTACGTTTGTCTTTACTAACCTTTTTCTCTTTACATATCTATAGAAAGTTTTGCAATCCGTCTTAATGTTCCCTGCAAGCTTCTTCTCATACTCCATTTTCCCTGCCCTAATCAAACCCTTTGTCCTCCTCTGCTGAGTTCTAAATTTCTCCCAGTCCCCAGGTTCGATGCTATTTCTGGCCAATTTGTATGCCACTTCCTTGGCTTTAATGCTATCCCTGATTTCCCTTGATAGCCACGATTGAGCCACCTTCCCTTTTTTATTTTTATGCCAGACAGGAATGTACAATTGTTGTAGTTCATCCATGCGGTCTCTAAATGTCTGCCATTGCCCATCCACAGTCAACCCCTTAAGTATCATTCGCCAATCCATCCCAGCCAATTCACGCCTCATATCTTCAAAGTTAGCCTTCTTGAATTTCTGGACCATGGTCTCTGAATTAACTGTTTCATTCTCCATCCTAATGCAGAATTCCACCATATTATGGTCACTCTTCCCCAAGGGGCCTCGCACAACGAGATTGCTAATTAATCCTCTCTAATTACATAACACCCAGTCTAAGATGGTCTCCCCCCTAGTTGGTTCCTCGACATATTGGTCTAAAAAACCATCCCTTATGCACTCCAGGAAATCCTCCTCCACCGTATTGCTTCCAGTTTGGTTAGCCCAATCTATATGCATATAAAAGTCACCCATTATAACTGCTGCACCTTTATTGCATGCACCCCTAATTTCCTGTTTGATGCCCTCCCGAACATCACTACTACTGTTTGGAGGTCTGTACATAACTCCCACTAACGTTTTTTGCCCTTTGGTGTTCTGTAGCTCTACCCAATAGATTCCACATCATCCAAGCTAATGTCCTTCCTAACTATTGCCTTAATCTCCTCCTTAACCAGCAATGCTACCCCACCTCCTTTTCCTTTTATTCTATCTTTCCTGAATGTTGAATACCCCTGGATGTTGAGTTCCCAGCCCTGTTCATCCTGGAGCCACGTCTCCGTAATCCCAATCACATCATATTTGTTAACATCTATTTGCACAGTTAATTCATCCACTTTATTGCGGATACTCCTTGCATTAAGACACAAAGCCTTTAGGCTTGTTTTTTTAACACCCTCTGTCCTTTTAGAATTTTGCTGTACAATGGTCCTTTTTGTTCTTTGCCTTGGTTTTCTCTGCCCTCTACTTTTCCTCATCTCCTTTCTGTCTTTTGCTTTTGCCTCCTTTTTGTTTCCCTCTATCTCCCTGCATTGGTTCCCATCCCCCTGCCATATTAGTTTAACTCCTCCCCAACAGCACTAGCAAACACTCCCCCGAGGACATTGGTTCCGATTCTGCCCAGGTGCAGACCGTCCGGATTGTACTGGTCCCACCTCCCCCAGAACCGGTTCCAATGCCCCAGGAATTTGAATCCCTCCCTGCTGCACCATTGCTCAAGCCACGTATTCATCTGAGCTATCCTGCGATTCCTACTCTGACTAGCACGTGGCACTGGTAGCAATCCCGAGATTACTACTTTTGAGGTCCTACTTTTTAATTTAGCTCCTAGCTTCTTAAATTCATTTCGTAGGACCTCATCCCTTTTTTTAACCTATGTCGTTGGTACCAACGTGCACCACGACAACTGGCTGTTCTCCCTCCCTTTTTAGAATGTCCTGCACCCGCTCCGAGACATCCTTGACCCTTGCACCAGGGAGGCAACATACCATCCTGGAGTCTCGGTTGCGGCCGCAGAAACGCCTATCTATTCCCCTTACAATTGAATCCCCTATCACTATCGCTCCCCCACTCTTTTTTTCCTGCCCTCCTGTGCAGCAGAGCCAGCCACGGTGCCATGAACTTGGCTGCTGCTGCCCTCTCCTGATGAGTCATCCCCCTCAACAGTACTCAAAGCAGTGTATCTGTTTTGCAGTGGGATGACCCTTCCTTGCACTACTCTTCCTGCTGGTCTTCCATTCCCTAGCTGGCTGTGGACCCTTCTCCTGCGGTAAGACCAACTCGCTCTACGTGCTGCTCACGTCATTCTCAGCATCGTGGATGCTCCAGAGTGAATCCACCCTCAGCTCCAACTCCGCAACGCGGACCGTCAGGAGCCGGAGGTGGATACACTTCCCGCACATGTAGTCGTCAGGGACACTGGTGTTGTCCCCGAGTTCCCACATGGTACAGGAGGAGCATATCACGTGACCGAGCTGTCCTGCCATGACTTAACCCTTAGATACACTTACGGACTACTGCACCTCAGCATTGGTGGAAGCAGTCACTGATGGCTCGGGTGTGCACCATGTAGGGTGCATCGTGTGAAAGTCAGTGGTGGGAGCTGGAATGCTGTCATCCTGAGGAAGGACAGCACCTTCCATTTCCTGGGAACCAAGGACACTCGGACAGGGCTGGGCCTCAGCATCCAGAGTCCGATGTGTCACCACACTTGCTGGCCTGCTTCGGCACTGTCACTTCCCCATTGGACAGTGGGGACGCCGGAGAGGATGGCAGCAGTCAGTGACCGCATGACGTCACCAAGCTGAAGCGTAGCTTGTGCCTGCGATGCGATCACTGCTGCGACGTTATCCATGGCATGCGCCACACACTCTGTAACTCCACTGTCGCTGCTGGAGGCCACCTGCTTCTGTGTGCGTGGATGGCCTCACTGGTGTCCTGAGATGCACGGATAATGTATGAGGCGGCTTCCGCAACACTCACAGCAAGTTTATCTATGCCCTGGGATATCCTACCCCATGTATCCATGAGCTCGCGGTGCATTTCCATGTTCTCCCTGGACATGGCCACCAAGTCCAGGTCCACGCCTGCCTGTTCTTCAGCAATATCACTGTGCAGACTCACCCTCCGGGGAGCTGGCCTCCGAGCTTCCCCGCCCTCTCGGGGTTGCTGTAGAGCACTGGGGCCAGGAGCATCAGAGTCCTCAAACCCCGAAAATCACCGTCGTCCCCAAATGGTGTGTCGGCAGACGTTGCGACTTTTGGGCTGTGAGCTTCAGACAGCACACTTTCGTTCCCTCCCTTATCGTCTCCCCCATGGAGATGTAGATGCCTCATGGGAAGGCTGGCGTACTTGTGGCGGTTATCTGTTCGCAGAAAACAACAGACATGTGGTTAGCAGCAGGGGAAGGGGCAGGGTGATAGCAGGAAGGTGGTATTGGGCATGTGTATGTAAAGGGGTTAGGCCACTTGATATTAGGGGTCAAGGAAGTCACATCGGTCGCAAGTTCCATCTACCCGAAGGGGGCTCGGCATCGCCCCTGGTCACTGTACGAACAGGCCGACAGTTGCTGCTCGACGTCAGTGAGCTCCAGCAACTCTGGCTGTCCACCTCCTGTTTGTCTTTGCTCCCATCTGTTATGGAAAAGTTTTGCTTGTAATAAGAGCAAGAAAAAGTGTTCAGTAAGTGTCCACCTCCTCTTGTGCCACATGTGCCTTCCATAATTCAATAGCTGTCACTGTGTGGATGTGCAAATGTCTTCAGTTCAATCTGTATGGCTGTTACTGAGGTTTTTGGAGCAGGTGAGAGACAGGTAGCATAGCGGCTCAGGGTGATGTTTATAAACTGCATATCAGCATGGGAGTAGAGTGCAAGGAGGCTTGACAATGATTAGTGTACAAGAGAGTAGGTGCCTGCTGAATGCAGAGGCAATGGCTGGAGAAGTGAGCCTTCAGCTTTCTGATGCATTCTACAACCCACACCATAACAAGCAACACATTGAGAAGGGGCAGCTCCATCAAAGACTTTACATTGTGTGAGACATTGATCTTGCAAGCATGGCAGGCCTACATAAATGTGAAGGGTACTCACCCTGACGACCCTCATGAGGTCGTTGAACTTCTTGCGGCATCGTGTGCCAGTTCTGGCTATCTTGTCTGCCGCTGACACCTCCTGTGCTATCTCCTGCCAGATTTTCTTAAATATGCTGTGCTCCCTCCCCCAGCGGCCTCCGTCCCCCAACCAGATGGAGTGCAGACCACCTCCTTTCAACGGCCTGCACTAAGGCCTCAGCAGCCGCTGTAGAGAATCATCTGGCAAGCTGCCTGCCCTCTTGCTGCGCCATCTCTCCCAAAGTCTCTGAAGTGGGCCGGGTCATCTGCACATGTGCGCAGGAAGCCGCTGCGACTTAAAGTACTGACTGTGCCCGGGAAAACTGAAAGGCATCTGTGCATGTGCAAAATGGTGATCTTTTCTTACCTCGCGATTTTCGGCTGGGGCGCACAAACTTCCTTGTGTAACGCCTCATTTTGCGCCCCCGATCATGGAACCTCATTTTTTGACTAAATTTGCAGACGAGGGTGCAAAATGTTTCCAGGCGGTATCAAGACCACCCCACAGCCATTACCGCCCCAAAATCACAAAAGCCGAAAATTCAGCCCATGATTTTTCTCTGGTCAGACCTGGCAACACTGTAATGTAGTCGCATCAAAATCAATGAACCCCCAGTGAGGCCCAAATTCCGCACAAATACTGTACTCCAGAGAGACGCTTTTGTTATTCACAAGTGCCTTGAGACATTTTACTACATTAAAGATGCTATATAAATACAAGTTTTTGTTGTTTCAGCTGGATACAATGATAACCTAATTACGACTTGTACCAATTACTACATGGACCACTACATGTAACCCCAGGCAGTCTGACACAGCAATAATTCAAAGTTACACCTGGCCTGTAAGAACGGCCTGAATCAGACTTTCACAGAGATGAGGTCCTTGACTTGCCTCCTGAATCTAGAAACACCTAAATCTCGGAGCCCACGCTCATGCGCCCGATTTGCACATGCACAAATTACGTAGATTTTTGCGCATGCACAAGTCGGTGTATCGAGATTTAGGCATTCCATTGAGAACCACTGTGCGGACTAGATAGAATCAATTGGCCATATTTTAACCACCAATGGGATAGGGGAATGGAGTTCTTACAATGAGTACAGGATTCTTTTCTAACCCAGTAAGTTAGAAGCTCAATAAGGGAGGATTTTCTACTGGATCTATAATGGGGAGTGAACAATGGCAGATAAGAGAAGTAAAACTAGGGGAAAATCTAGGCAATCGTGACCATAATATAATATGGTTTAGGATAATAATTGAGAAGGACATAAACATGACAAAGACCAGTTTAATAAATTGCAGGAAAATCTGATTTTGAGGGGCTAAGAATAGAACTTGGTAAAATAAAATGGACAACAGTATTGGCAAACAGTGATGTAGAACAGCAATGGGAAACATTTAAAACATATTTAACAGAGTCCAGAAAAAATATATTCCGCTAAAAAGCAAGAACAAACTTAACACCAATGAGACACAATGGATGAATAAAGACATAATGGAAAAATTGAAGGTAAGGAAAGAGACATATAGCAGAGCGCTACGCAGCCCCTCCCCCTTTGCTCTGCACGGCCCTTTGATAGCCTCACTGGACCACCAGGGCTAAGGGATGCTGTGGTCTCAACCCAGCACCGAAACGGAATGCCAGGCTGCACGACCACAGTCCGGACCCCACGTAAGGAGCGACCTACAGCCTGACCGGTATGGGGGGGGGGGGGTAAGAAAAAAAGATGACTGCGTGTGGTGCAGCGCATCTTCCTGTGATGGATGTGCGGCCTGGTTCGCGACCCATGAAGCTGGCAAGGGCATCACCCGCGGCGGCCTCACGAGGCGCTGGCCAATTTCCGGTGCAGAGCTTAAAAGGGCCAAGTGCCTACTGCTGCTGAGGCATCTGCATCCTTCTGGGAGCGGCAATACGGATTTTTCAAGAGGGGTGGAACTTTCACACCTGGCGCTAAGTCTCGTGCCTCCCGGATGGTACTCCCCCAAACGGGGCGATAATGTATTTCATCCACTATATAACCACATTAAAATAAAAAGAGGAGAAATATTAAATAAACTGATCAAACTCAAAGGGGATAAAACCCCTGGTCTGGATGATTTGCATCTGCACATTTTAAAAGAAGCTAGGGAAAAGGTAGCAGAGCCATTATTACACATATTTAATAATTTATTAGAAAAAGTTGTAGTGTCAGAGGACTGGCAGCTAGCTAACATTATATCTATATTTGGAAGGGAGATAGAACGTGTCCAAGGAATTATAGACCAGTCAGCTTATCATCAGGGGTAGGAATAGTAATAGAATTGCACGAATCACTGAAAGTTAACATGCAGGTACAGCAAGCAGTTAAGAAAGCAAATGGTATGTTATCCTTTATTACAAAGGGATTGGTGTATAAGAGTAAAGAAGTGAAGTTCTACTACAATTGTATAGGGCCTTGGTGAGACCACACCTGGAGTACTGTGTACAGTTTTGGTCGCTTTACCTAAGCAAGGATATACTTGCCTTAGAAGGAGTGCAACAAAGGTTCACGAGACTGATTCCAGGGATGGGCGGATTGTCCTATGAGGAGAGATTGAGTAGACTAGGCCTATATTCCCTAGAGTTTAGAAGAATGAGAGGTGATCCCATGAGAACATATAAAATTCTTAAGAGGCTTGATAGGGTAGATGATGGGAGGATGTTTTCCCCTGGCTGGGGAGTCTAGAACCAGGGACTGAGATGAGGAGGAATTTCTTCACTCAGAGGGTTGTGAATCTTTGGAGTTCTTTACCCCAGGCAGCTGTGAATGCTCAGTAGTTGAGTATATTCAAGACAGAGATCGATAGATTTCTGGATACTAAGGGACTCGAGGGATATGGGAATAGTGTGGAAAGGTGGAGATGAGGCAGAAGATCAGCCATGATCTTATTGAATGGCAGACCAGGCTCGAAGTGCCGAATGGCCTATTCCTGCTCCTATTTCTGATATTCTTATATTCTAATCCCTACTAAAGAAAAAAAGAAAAAAACATCTAGAAACCAGAAATATACTAATGAATAGTCCATATGGATTTCAAAAGGCAAAGTCTTGTTTGACCGACTTCATTGAATTCTTTGAAGAGGTAACAGAGAGTGTAAAGAAGGATAATGCAGTAGAAGTAATATATCTTGATTTCCAAAAGGCCTTCGATAAGGTATCACATAATAGACTAACAAATAAGGTCAGAGCATGCGGAGTCAGGGAACTATTAGCAGAATGGATAGTTAGCTGGCTGAATGACAGCAAGCAGAGAGTAGGGGTAAATTTAGAGTGGCAGAAGGCAGGAAGTGGGGTCCCAGAAAGATCAGTGCTGGAACCACTGTTGTTCTCAATTTAAATTAACAATTTAGACTTTGGAATCAGAAACATAATTTCTAAATTTGTGGATAGCACTAAATTGGGGGGGGGGGGGGGGAGGATAATGAACACTGAGGAGGACTGCAACAAATTACAAGAAGACATTCAAAAACTTGAAGAATGTGCATATAATGGGCGAATTAATTTCAACATAGATAAGCGTGACGTATTACATTTTGGTAAAAAAAATAAGTAGGTTACATATTCCTTAGAAAATAAGAATCTAAATGGGATAGAGGAGCAAAGGGACCTGGGTGTACACATATACAAATCAAGAAAAGTTGTGACGGTCAATAAGGCCATAACAAAAGCAAGCCAAACACTAGGGCTTATTTCTAGTGGGATAGAATTGAAAAGTAGTGAAGTTATACTAAACTTGTATCAAACTTTGGTTAGACGACACTGCGTACAATTCTGGTCGTCATATTATAAAAAGGATATAGAGGCACTGGCGAGGATGCAAAAAAGATGATACCAAAAATGAGAGCTTATACCTATCAGGAAAGGATGAACAGGCTGGGGCTTTTTTCCCTTGAAAAGAGAAGGTTGAGGGACGGCCTAATAGAGGTTTTTAAAATGATGAAAGATTTTGATAGAGTAGACAGAGCAGGGGTTGTCACTTGTGGGGAAGAACAAAGCTAGAGGCCGTCAACATAAGATAGTCACCAAGAAATTAAATAGGGAATTCAAAAGAAACTTCTTTACCCAGAGAGTGGTGAGAATGTGGACCTCGCTACCACAGGAAGTGGTTGAGGTGAATAGTATGATGCATTTAAGAGAAAGCTCGACAAGCTTACGAGAGAGAAGAGAATAGAAGGTTATGTTAATAGTTAGTGAGGAAGGATGGGAGGAGACTCGACTGGAGCATAAACAACGGCATGGACTGGTTGGGCCAAATAGCCTCTTTCTGTGCTCCATATTCTATGTAAGAGCAGGGGAGTTGTCCCCAATGTCCTGACCAATATTTTTCCTTCAGCCAGCATCACTAAAACAGATTATCTGTGCATTATCACATTACTGTCTGTGGGACCTTGCTGTGTGCAAAATGGCTGTTGCGCTTCCTACACTTCAAAAAGTACTTCATTGGCTGTGAAGCGTTTTGAGCCACGAAAGTGCTGGAGAAGTGCAAGTTCTTTCGGTGTCTGTTCCCTTTAATCTATTGCTTTTTTTCTTCCTCTGTGGAATGCCTCAGAGTTATATAAGTAGTAGTAGAAGTAGTTGTTGATGAGTACATTGATCTAGGCTGACACTTCAGTGCATTACTGAGGAGGTGTTGCATTGTTTGAAGTGGTCTACGTTGGTTGAGACATCAAATTGCCCATTCAGGTGTGTTGATCTCACGGGATTATTTGAAGGCAGGGAGTTGTCCTAGCCAAAAATCCACCCTCAAATCAACAACGGTCATCCATCAGGATTGCTGTCTGTGGGATCTTACTGTGCACAACATGGCTGTTGCATTTGCCTACAGAGTTACAGCACTGCAATTGAAAATAATTTGACGTAAAGCTTTTGAGAGAGGCCATAAAGTGTTACATAAATGCTTGTCTCATTTTTTGCAAGATGTTCCATTTTCCGAATTACTGTCTGAACTAGAGAACTCATTTGCTCAAATCCCACCTCGCAGGAGACTTGATTTCTACCATCTCCTATTTTCATTTTTCATATCAGAGTTCATAAAATAAAAATATAAAAAGTCCAAAAATACATCCTCACTGCAATTCTAAGAGCAGTCCCTTTGCGACTGGCCTGATTATTTTTAGATTCGTAGTGGTGACTGAGTATTAAATCTGGCAGTACGCAGAGAAGTCAATGGTGCTTGAAGAGACACAGATGCTACCGGCATTGTGATCTGTTTCTCTGCACTCTGCAATGGCACAGGAATCCTTTTCAAGTGTGAAAGTGTTGATGGAGCCATGCCATGTTATCACAGTTGGGGATCTACAACCTTTGCTCAGTTGGTTGTGATCACGCCTCTGAGTCCCACTCGAAAGCAGTGAACACAAAATCTAGTCTGACACTTCAGTGCAGTACCGAGGAAGGTGCTTTTCACAACCTCAGTGCATCCCTATGCACTTTAGAGCCAATGATATATATTTTTTAAGTGTAGTCACTGTTGTAATGTAGGGAAATGTGGCAGGTATTTTGCGCACAGCAAGCTCCCACAGACAGCAATGTGGTAATCACCAGATAATCGTTTTTTTAGTAATACTTGAAAGATAAATATTGGACCAGGACGCAAGGGAGAACGCCCTTGCTCTTCTTCGAAATAGCATTGTGGGGTCTTTTATGTCCACCTGAAAGGGCAGACAAGGCCTCGGATTAATGTCTCATCTGAAAGACAGCACCTGTGACAGTGCAGCACTCCTTCAGCATTGCACTGGAGTGTCAACCTACATTTCATGCTCAAGATCCAGAGTGGGACTTGAACCCACAACCATCTGACGCAGAGGCCAGAGTGCTACCCACTGAGCCACAGCTGACACCTGATTGTCAGCATCACCAGCCGCACTCGCTGCTGTTGAAGCAGAGAATTACACCGGTCGGATTCATGCTCTGATGGGCAATTAGATGGTGTGTGTGACTGGAACTAACAGCAAGGGACATGTGCACAAGATCTGCTCAATATCATATTCCTTTCACTATTTATATTTGCACCTTGGAGACTTAGCTGGCAGTAGGTCAGTTATATATGCAAGGAATTTTCTCACGCATATCTTTCAAACAGCCAATATTAGGGATAGCTTTCTCTATGCACTCGGTGTAGCAAAACTGAACGTGTTCCTCATATATATGCAGGAGGATTTTGTGTCCGTGCACAGCAAAAAATCTTCCCCCTTTATCAGTTGTGCTGCGATCCGAAGGAACTTACCTCTCTTCCTCCCACAGAATTGTGGAATAGTCCCAGATAAAAACATCTGAAAAACAAGTTAGATGAATGTTAGTTACGTTGTGATCGAAAGAGGCAATAAGAAAAACAGAATGTGCATTTATATAAGCGCCTTTCACGACATCCCAAAGCTCTTTACAGCCAATGAAGTATATTTTAAAAGGGTAGTCACTGTTGTAATCATCATAGGCAGTCCCTCGGAATCGAGGAAGACTTGCATTCACTCGAAAAATGTGTCCTGAGGTGGCTGAACATTCCAATACGAGAACCAAAGTCCTTGTCACAGGTGGGACAGATAGTCGTTGAGGGAAGGGGTGGGTGGGACAGGTTTGCTGCACGCAAGGTAAAGATACAGCAGTTATTATGGGTGACTTTAATCTACATATTGATTGGGCTAACCAAACTGGTAGCAATACGGTGGAGGAGGATTTCCTGGAGTGTATTAGGGATGGTTTTCTCGACCAATATGTCGCGGAACCAATTAGGGAGCTGGCCATCCTAGACTGGGTGATGTGTAATGAGAAAGGACTAATTAGCAATCTTGTTGTGCGAGGCCCCTTGGGAAGAGTGACCATAACATGGTAGAATTCTTTATTAAGATGGAGAATGACAGCTAATTCAGAAACTAGGGTCCTGAACTTAAGGAAAGGTAACTTCGATGGTTTGAGGCGTGAATTGGATAGAATAGTTTGGCAAATGATACTTAAAGGGTTGACGGTGGATAGGCAATGGCAAACATTTAAAGATCACATGGATGAACATCAGCAATTGTACATCCCTGTCTGGAGTAAAAATAAAACGGGGAAGGTGGCTCAACCGTGGCTAACAAGGGAAATTAAGGATAGTGTTAAATCCAAGGAAGAGGCATATAAATTCGCTAGAAAAGCAACAAACCTGAGGACTGGGAGAAATTTAGAATTCAACAGAGGAGGACAAAGGGTTTAATTAGGAGGGGGAAAATAGAGTACGAGAAGAAGCTTGGCGGGAACATAAAAACTGACTGCAAAAGCTTCTACAGATATGTGAAGAGAAAAAGATTAGTGAAGACAAATGTAGGTCCCTTGCAGTCGGATTCAGGTGAATTTATAATGGGGAACAAAGAAATGGCAGACCAATTGAACAAATACTTTGGTTCTGTCTTCACGAAGGAAGACACAAATAACCTTCCAGAAGTGCTAGGGGACCGAGGGTCTAGTGAGAAGGAGGAACTGAAGGATATCCTTATTAGGCGGGAAATTGTGTTAGGGAAATTGATGGGATTGAAGGCCGATAAATCCCCGGGGCCTGATAGTCTGCATCCCAGAGTACTTAATGAAATGGCTCTAGAAATAGTGGATGCATTGGTGATAATTTTCCAACAGTCTATCGACTCGGGATCAGTTGCTATGGACTGGAGGGTAGCTAATGTAACACCACTTTTTAAAAAGGAAGGAAGAGAGAAAGCGGAGAATTATAGACCGGTCAGCCTGACATCAGTGGTGGGGAAAATGTTGGAATCAGTTATTAAGGATGAAATAGCAGCGCATTTGGAAAGCAGTGACAGGATCGGTCCAAGTCAGCATGGATTTATGAAAGGGAAATCATGCTTGACAAATCTTCTGGAATTTTTTGAGGATGTAACTCGTAGAGTGGACAAGGGAGAACCAGTGGATGTGGTGTATTTGGACTTTCAAAAGGCTTTTGACAAGGTCCCACACAAGAGATTGGTTTGCAAAATTAAAGCACATGGTACTGGGGGTAATATACTGACGTCGATAGAGAACTGGTTGGCAGACAGGAAGCAGAGAGTCGGGATAAACGGGTCCTTTTCAGAATGGCAGGCAGTGACTAGTGGAGTGCTGGGACCCCAGCTCTTTACAATATACATCGATGATTTGGATGAAGGAATTGAGTGCAATATCTCCAAGTTTGCAGATGACACTAAACTGCGTGGCGGTGTGAGCTGTGAGGGGGACGCTAAGAGGCTGCAGGGTGACTTGGACAGGTTAGGTGAGTGGGCAAATGCATGGCAGATGCAGTATAATGTGGATGAATGTGAGGTCATCCACTTTGGGAGCAAAAACGCAAAGGCAGAATATTATCTGAATGGCGGCAGAGTAGGAAAAGGGGAGGTGCAACGAGACCTGGGTGTCATGGCTCATTGGTCATTGAAAGTTGACATGCAGGTTCAGCAGGCGGTGAAGAAGGCAAATGGTATGTTGGCCTTCATAGCTAGGGGATTTGAGTATAGGAGCAGGGAGGTCTTACTGCAGTTGTACAGGGCCTTGGTGAGGCCTCAGCTGGAAGATTGTGTTCAGTTTTATTCTCCTAATCTGAGGAAGGACGTTCTTGCTATTGAGGGAGTGCAGCGAAGGTTCACCAGACTGATTCCCGGGATGGCAGGACTGACATATGAGGAGAGACTGGATCAACTGGACCTTTATACATTGGAGTTTAGAAGGATGAGTGATGATCTCATAGAAACATATAAAATTCTGACGGGACGGGACAGGTTAGATGCAGGTAGAATGTTCCCGATGTTGGGGAAGTCCAGAACCAGGGAACACAGTCTTAGGATAAGGAGTAGACCATTTAGGACTGAGTTGAGGAGAAACTTCTTCACTCAGAGAGTTGTTAACCTGTGGAATTCCCTACCGCAGAGAGTTGTTGATGCCAGTTCATTGGATATATTCAAGAGGGAATTAGAAAGCTCCCTTACGGCTAAAGGGATCAAGGGTATGGAGAGAAAGCAGGAAAGGGGTACTGAGGGAATGATCTGCCATGATCTTATTGAATGGCGGTGCAGGCTCGAAGGGCCGAATGGCCTACGCCTGCACCTATTTTCTATGTTTCTATGTTTCTTTCCGCTGCCTGCACTTGATTGCTGCATGCTCTCGGCGACGAGACTCGAGGTGCTCAGCGCCCTCCCGGATGCACTTCCTCCATTTAGGGTGGTCTTTGACCAGGGACTCCCAGGTGTCGGTGAGGATGTTGCACTTTATCAGGAAGGCTTTGAGGGTGTTCTTGTTTCCTCTGCCCACCTTTGGCTCGCTTGCCGTGAAGGAGTTCCGAGTAGAGCACTTGCTTAAGGAGTCTCGTGTCTGGCATGAGAACAATGTGGCCTGCCCAGCAAAGTTGATCAAGTGTGGTCAGTGCTTCAATGCTGTTGGCCTGGTCTAGGACGCTAACGTTGGTGCGTCTGTCCTCCCAGGGAATTTGTAGGATCTTGCGGAGACATCGTTGGTGGTATTTGTCCAGCAACTTGAGGTGTCTACTGTACATGGTGCATGTCTGTAAGCCATACAGGAGGGTGGATATTACTACATCCCTGTAGACCATGAGCTTGCTGGTGGATTTGAGGGCCTGGTCTTCAAACACTCTTTTCCTCAGGTGGCTGAAGGCTGCACTGGCGCACTGGAGGCGGTGTTGAATCTCGTCATCAATGTCTGCTCTTGTTGATAAGAGGCTCCCGAGGTATGGGAAATGGTCCCCATTGTCCAGGGCCGCGCCATGGATCTTGATGACTGGAGGGGGAGTGCTGTGCGGTGAGGATGGGCTGGTGGAGGACCTTTGTCTTACGGATGTTTAGCGTAAGGCCCATGCTTTCGTACGCCTCAGTAAATACGTTGACTATGACTTGGAGTTCAGCCTCTGTATGTGCGCAGACGCAGGCGTCGTCCGCATATTGTAGCTTGACGACAGACGTTGGGGTGGTCTTGGACCTGGCCTGGAGTCGACGAAGGTTGAACAGGTTCCCACTGGTTCTGTAGTTTAGTTGCACTCCAGCAGGAACTTGTTGACTGTGAGGTGGAGCATGGTAGCGAGGGTTGGGGCGATGAAACAGCCCTGTTCGACTCCGGTCCGGACGTGGATTGGGTCTGTAATGGATCCGTTGGTAAGGATCACGGCCTGCATTCCGTCGTGGAGCAGGCGGAGGATGATGACGAACTTTTGGGAGCATCCAAAATGGAGGCGATGCTCCATAGGCCCTCATGGTTGACAGGGTCAACCATGTTTATGAAGGCTGGTGCTGTTTCCTGCATTTTCCCTGCAGCTATCGCGCTGTAACAATCATGTCCGTTGTGCTCGGTAGGGGACTAAATCCGCACTATGACTCTGGGAGGAGCTCCTCAGCCACAGGGAGAAGACGGTTGAGGAGGACTCTAGCAATGACTTTCCCAGTGACTGATAGTAGCAGGATTCCTCTGTAGTTGCCGCAGTTGGACTTGTCCACTGCATCTCTGATATCTCCCGGCATGCTCTCCTCCTTCCAGATGAGAGAGATGAGGTCATGTATTCGCGCCAACAGTGCCTCTCCGCCATACTTCAGTGCCTCAGCGGGGATTCCATCTGCTCCCGTAGCCTTGTTCTTAAGCTGTCTTATGGCTTTTTCTACCTCGTGCAGTGCTGGGGTTTTACTGAGGTGAATGGCGGGTAGCATGCTGCAGGATAGAGTCAAGAAAACTCGAGTCAAAAGCAGAGTCTCGATTGAGGAGATCTTTGAAGTGCTCCTTCCAGCGGGCCCTGACTGCCTTGATGAGTTGGCCAGCAGTGGGATGGGGCCTTGGGTGTTTGGACTGTAGGTGGCCTTGACTGCGATGAAGAATCCTCGCACATCATGGCTGTTGGCCAATTATTGTATCTCCTGTGCTTTCTCCATCCATCACCTGTTCCTTCGGGTTTTTTGTTGGACCTCAGCCTTAAGCCGTCTGTAATGCTGCCTTGCTGCTCCTGAGTTGGGTCAATGTTGAGTCAATGCCAGGGCACTTAAAGACCCAGCTAAGAGAGCACTATACAGTCAGCGCCCCACAGCTAACCTGGCCACCCTTGATGACCCCGAGACGCAGAATGATGACTCCGAGACGCAGAATGCCCACAGCGTTGGTCTGCCCTCCAGGCCTCTATAACCAGTGCCTGCGAAGAGACGCTCGATCACTCAACCAGGGAACACAGGACTGGTTTGATGAGAATAACCAGGAGATCCAAGAGTTAATAGATCGCAAGTGAAGGGCATTTCTGAGCCTTAAACAACTGTTGTAATGCAGGAAGCATGGCAGCCAACTTGCACACAGTAATGTGATAATGACCAGAAGATCTGTTTTTTTTACTGATACTGCCAGAGGGATAAATATTGGTTGGGACACTAGGGAGAAATCCCCTGCTCTTCTTCGCAATAGTGCTTTAAGATCTTTTACGTCCACCTGAGAAGGCAGACGGGTCCTCGGTTTAACATCTCATCTGAAAGACGGCACCTCTGGCAGTGCAGCACTCCCTAAGTACTGCATTAAATGACGTGCTCTAGTGTCAGGAGTAGGGCTTGAACCCATAACCTACTGACTCTGGGGTGAGAGTGCTACAAAGGCCATGAGCAATGGCTATTTCATATTAAAATAAAAAGTGGATCGATTCTATTGCATAAGTGATATAAAACTGTCAACACTGGACATAGTCCTTGGGCTGGATTTTCGCTATTTCGCGCCCCGGTGAGGTGAAATGGGGCATCCAGGATTTAGCCAGAAGTTTCGCCCATGTTTTTGCAGCGGCGCAAAAACTTACGGCCACGCCCTCCGCTTTGACTGTCATGATGTCGTGAATCATCGTGTAAGGCTGTGCTAGCGCCCCGGGTGGAACTTTCGGCCCTAATGCTTGATTTAGTGACTGCCCCAGCAACTGACCGAAAAAAACAGGCGGTCCCAGGGTGCAGCAGGCCCAATTGGCAGCACATTCAACATCATTGAACAGACAATTGGGGTGCTGAAGTAGCGCTTCCGATGTCTGGACCGCTCTGTAGGTAGCCTTAAATACTCCCCACAACAGGTCTCCAAGTTCATTGTCGTCAGGGTGTACAGCAAGGCTGCTAGAGGGCTGCTCTGTTGGGGGGCCAGACAATGTAGACGACATCTGAGGACGCACTGGACCAGCTCCTGGCCTGGAAGGCCCGGTTTTGAAATGGGGCGCCTCATCATTGGCGTCACCAGTCACAGGTGGCGGGGGTGTTAACCATGTATGGAGCATGGTTGGTGAGTGAGTGGTTGTATCTGGAATGCTGTCATGCTGAGGAAGGACACCACCTCACATTTCCGTGGAGCCACTGATTCTCCAACTGGGGCTGGGCCTTAGCAACCGGAGCACGGTGTTTCCCCACACCTTGCTGGCCTGCTTTGGCACCGTCACTTCCCCGATGGACAGTGGGGAATGCATAGAGTATGGAATCAGACATGGACTGCATCACTTGCCCAAGTTGAATTAAAGCTTGTGCCTGTGATGCGCTGAGTCTGTGGCGCGATCAATGACACGCACCACACACTCTGGAACTCCACTATCGCTGCTGGAGGCCACCAGCCTCTGTGTGTGGGCAATGATGGCCTCACTGGAATCATGACTCGCAACGACAATCTGCGACGCTGCCTCCGTAACAGTCGCAGTGAGCTTGTCGATGCTCGCTGGGATACAGCCCAATGCATCCATCACCTGCATCACTGTGGTCTTCCTGGATATTTCCACAGGTCCAGTTCCATTTCTGCCTGTCTTTGAGCAGAACGACTTTGCCGACTCACTTTCCGGAGAGCTGGCCTGCGAGATTCTACCCCAGCACTGCATTGCTGTACGCCACTGGGGCCAGGAGCCTCTGACTCCTCAAGCCTCGGGAAGCCAGCGTCGTCCCTAGATGAACCGAGTGTCAACGAGACAACTGTTGGACTGCGATGCTCCGCCAGAGCACTCTCCTCCTCTCCTTCATCGTCTGCAGCATGGCCTGAAGTGGAGGCCTCCCTCAAGGGATGCTGCACCACTGGCTGGTCATCTGGAAGTAGAAAACAACAGAAGAGTGGTTAGCAGCAGGGGAGGGGGCAGGGTGACATGAGGAAGGTGGCATTGCACAGGTTTATTTGAAGGGCCGCCGCAACTCCGCATCTCTCAATATAGTGTCTTGGGTTGGGCTATCCATTTACATACTCTCTCTACCCGAAGGGGGTTCAGCATTGCCCCCGGCAACTGTCCGAGCTGGGACTCCAATGATGGCAGAGACCCTCTCCTCTACATCCATCAGCGGGATTGTTTGAGGTGGTCCCTCTTCTGTCCACAGCTGCTCCCTTCGTTTATGGGAGTGCTTGGACTGCAACGAGAAAAATAGGAAGGGTTCAGACAGGGTTTCTCTGCCTACCACAGTAGAATAGGTGATTCTGTGTGACTGTTCTCGTTCAATCTGTTTGGATCTAGCATGTGCTTCGTCAGTATGTATTCGCAGGTTTGAGGCATCTAACATGGGGGCTGTAAATGATCTTTCAGAAAGTGATAGAAGAATTGGAGTATTTTGCAAAGAATGATGTTAATGTTACAAATTACATGCATAGATCATTAAAAGTCAATGGGTGCGTAAGTAAGCCTTCATCTTTGTTACGCATTGTGAAAGCCACCTACAGAGTTTTCAGAGGAACCAGATGCACGACAAACTTCACATAGTGTGTGAGATTAATATTCAAAGTCATGGTACAACCCTGACGACTCTCATTGAACATTTTGCTAGACTGTGTGCCAATCCTGGGCACGCTGTCTGCAGCAGACACCTCCTGTGCAATGTCCCTCTATATGCTTTAAACATAGGAGGGAATGGTCTGGCTCCCCCAGCAAGATAGAGTAAGGCCCACCTCCTCTCCACCACGCTCACCAACACTTCACGAACCTCTTGGCTGAAGCGGCTGGCATGTTGCCTTCCTTGCTGTTTCTCCATCTCACCAGAAATAGCTGAAGTGGGGCGGTTTAAATGCGCATGCGCGCAGGATGTTGGTGCACCCTGCATTTGCGTTTGCGACCAGAAAAGAAACCAAAGAGAAAAAAAAAAATGTCAATGCGCATGCACAAAATGGTCGCCTTCTTCAACGCCAAACGTTTTGGCTTGGACACACAAAGTCAGTCGTGCAACTTAATGTCGACGCTCCTCCAAATCACTTTTTTGACGAAACTTCCTGACTAGGACACAAACTATTTTCCAGCGCTAACTTTTGCCGAAAATCCAGCCCCTTGGGTTTCCAGTCAGCTGCATACAGTAAGAGGAAGATTTCAACCTGGAAACAGATGCTTACATGATAAAGAGGGAAACTCAGTGAAGAAAAAAATTGTGATGTGCATAATGCATTGCGCATCACAGTGTAATTCACCATAATGACGGGGTCTCCATTCTGGTGATTTGTGGTACTTGGCGGATCGATATGCCCCCAAAGTTCAGTACAGAAATGAAAACAAGTACAGCCTAGATTTTGTGCACAGGTCTCCGAAGTGGGACATGGAGTAATCCTGACTGAACTTAATGTTGGCCTGCGCCGTTGGTTCATAACAGATGTGTCATTACATTTGCGGTTTTCCAATCTGCTGGGACCGCTCCAGAATCCAGGGAATTTTGGTAGATTACAACCAATGCATCCACTATCTCTGCAGCCACTTCTCTTAAGACCCTAAGATGTAAGGCATCAGGTCCAGGGGACTTGTCCGCCTTTAGTCCCATTATTTTACCTAGTACTACTTTATTAGTGATAGTGATTATATTAAGTTCCTCCCTACCTTTGGCCCCTTGATTATCAATTATTGGGATGATAATTGAGGGGGCACAGCCTCAAAATACGGGGGAGCCAATTTAAAACTGAGTTGAGAAGGAATTTCTTCTCCCAGAGGGTTGTGAATCTGTGGAATTCTCTGCCCAAGGAAGCAGTTGAGGCTAGCTCATTGAATGTATTCAAGTCACAGATAGATAGATTTTTAACCAATAAGGGAATTAAGGGTTATGGGGAGCGGGCGGGTAAGTGGAGCTGAGTCCACGGCCAGATCAGCCATGATCTTGTTGAATGGCGGAGCAGGCTCGAGGGGCTAGATGGTCTACTCCTGTTCCTAATTCTTATGTTCTTATGCTTTTATGATTTTAGTGTCTTCTACCATGAAGACCTATGCAAAATATTTGTTCAACATCTCTGTCATTTCCCTGTTCTCCATTATTAATTCCCCAGTCTCATCCTCCAGGGGACCAACATTTATTTTAGCCACTCTTTTCCTTTTTATGTACCTGTAGAAACTCTTACTATCTGTTTTTATACTTCGTGCTAGTTTACTTTCGTTACGCGCATAATAAAGTAATGCAACTGAATACTGTAGATAATGAGTAAGTGTGACCTTAGCTCCTTTATTTAGACTCCAGAGTGCTGGTACAGCATGGAAGGCCTGCTTATATACAGTGTTCCCAAGGGATGCTGGGATCCCTTGGGACTCCAACAGGTAGGCCCTCTGGTGGCGGTATGATACATAACATCACTCCCTCCCAAAGTCAATAGTACACTTATTTACAGGGTGAGATGATCTGGGGCTTTTCGCTCACTTGTCAATCGTCTCGGTACAAATGCGGGTGTGGGTGAGTTGGTTAGTTCTTCACTAGGTAGCTGGGCAGCTGGCCTTGCCGGGCTGCTGGGGATGGTGAGTTCAGCTTCGTGGTCAACCATGATGTGAGTTGCCACTTGTGTGTGTGTATCGGAGGGTCGAAGTTGGTGGTGTCCTCTTCGGATTGCTCGTGGCTTTTTGTGAATCGCAGTTTGGTTTGGTCCAAATGCTTTCTGCAAGTTAGTCCATTTGCAAGTTTGACCTGAAACACCCTACTCCCTTCTTTGGCTATGACAGTGCCAGCAAGCCATTTGGGACCATGTCCATAGTTAAGTACAAATATAGGATCGTTGACTTCAATATCGCGTGACAAGTTTGCGCGATCATGGTACGTGCTTTGTTGATGCCACCTGTCCTCGATGTTATCATGAAGATCAGGGTGGACAAGAGAGAGACTTGTTTTGAGCACCCTTTTCATGAGCAGCTCGGCTGGGGGAACCCCGGTGAGCGAGTGGGGTCTGGTGCGGTAGCTGAGCAGGACTCAGGACAGGCGGGTCCTTCCGACACACGTTTCAAGCTTTGCTTGATGGGTTGGACTGCCTGTTCTGCCTGGCCATTGGATGCGGGCTTGAATGGGGCAGATGTGATGTGCTTGATCCCATTGCGGGTCATGAATTTCTTGAATTCAGCACTGGTAAAGCACGGCCCATTGTCGCTGACAAGGACATCAGACAGGCCGTGAATGGCAAACATGGCTTGTCGGCTTTCGATGGTGGCAGTGGACGTGCTTACAGACATTGTTACACATTCAATCTATTTTGAATAAGCATCCACAACAACCAAAAGCATTTTGCCTAGAAACGTGCCCGCAAAGTCAACATGGATCCTAGACCACTGTTTGGAGGGCCATGACCACAAACTTAGCGGTGCCTCTCTGGGTGCATTGCTCAGTTGAGAGCAAGTGTTGCATTGGCGCACGCATGACTCTAAGTCTGAGTCGATGCCGGGCCACCACACATGGGATCTGGCTATAGCTTTGATCATTACTATGCCTGAGTGGGTACTGTGGAGGTTGCGTATGAATGTTTCCCTGCCTTTCTTAGGCAAAACCACACGATTACCCCACAAAAGACAGTCCGCCTGTATGGGCATTTTGTCTTTGCGCCACTGGAACGGTTTGATCTCTTCATGCATCTCCGCTGAGACGCTGGACCAGCTCCCATGGAGGACACAGTTTTTTTACCAGGGCCAGTAAAGGATCCTGGCTGGTCCAGGTCCTGATCTGGCGGGCCATAACGGGTGACTTTTCGTTTTCGAATGCATCCATCACCAAGAGCAAGTCTGCAGGCTGTGCCATTTCCACCCCGGTGGTGGGCAATGGTAGCCAACTGAGAGCATCAACGCAGTTCTCTGTGCCTGGTCTGTGGCGGATTACATAGTTGTATGCAGACAGCGTGAGCGTCCATCTTAGGATGCGGGCAGAGGCATTGGTGTTAATCCCTTTACTCTCTGAGAATAATGATATGAGCAGCTTATGGTCAGTTTCTAGCTCAAACATGAGACCAAACAGATATTGGTGCATTGTTTTCACCCCGTAAACGCATGCCAGAGCTTCTTTTTCAGTCATGCTGTAAGCCCTTTCGGTTTTGGATAAACTCCTGGAAAATAGGCGACCAATTGCAATGTTCCTGATTTGTTTGCTTGTAACACACACCCGACCCCGTATAAAGACGCATCGCAAGCTAGCACTAAACGTTTACATGGGTCATACAGAACAAGCAGTTTGTTGGAACATAACAGATTTCTGGCTTTCTCAAAAGCAGCCTCTTGTGATTTCCCCCATACCCAGATGTCTCCCTTGCTAGGAGCACATGTAGGGGTTCTAGAAAGGTCCTTAAGCCGGGTAGGAAATTACCGAAATAGTTGAGGAGTCTCAGGAACGACCGCAGCGCCATCATGTTCTGTGGTCTCGGCGCGTTCTTGATGGGCTCTGTCTTGGCATCGGTGGGTCTGATGTCGTCGGCCACGATTCTTCTCCCTAAGAACTCGACCTCTGGTGCCAGGAAAACACACTTCGAGCGTTTCAACCTGAGTCCCACGAGCTTTAGCCGACTTAGAATCTCTTCCAGGTTCTTCAAGTGTTCGATGGTATCCCGACCTGTGACCAGTATGTCGACCTGGAAAACCACGGTGTGCGGAACCAACTTTAGCAGCCTCTCCATGTTCCTTTGGAAAATTGCCGCGGCCGATCGAATCCCAAACGGGCATCTATTGTCGATAAACAAACCTTTGTGCGTGTTGATGCAGGTGAGGCCTTTGACGATTCCGCCAGCTCCTGCGAATGTAGGCCAAGGTCAGGTCCAACTTGGTGAACGTCTTTCCTCCAGCAGGGTCGTAAATAGGTCGCCTGCCTTGAGTAGCAGGTACTGGTCCTGTAGCGAAAAATGGTTAATCGTTACTTTATAGTCCCCACAAATTCTGACCGTGCCATCGCCTTTGAGAACCGGAACAATTGAACTGGCCCACTCGTTGAACTCCATCGGCGTGATGATGCCTTCTCACTGCAGCCTGTCCAGTTCAATTTCAACTTTCTCTCGCATCATATATGGCACTGCCTGTGCCTTGTGGTGGATGGGTCATGTACAGGGAACCAAGTGGATCTGCACCTTTGCCCCCGAGAAACTTCCAATGCCTGGCTCAAACAATGGCGGGAACTTGCTCAGAACCTGGGCACATGAGGCGTCGTCGACGGACGAGAGTGCTCGGATGTCGTCCCAGTTCCAGCGGATTTTTCCCAACCAGCTTCTGCCGAACAGTGTGGGGCCATCTCCTGGTATAATACATAGTGGAGGTTTGTGCACTACTTCATCATAGGAGACTTTTACTTCTGCGCTGCCAATAACAGGGATCAGCTCTTTGGTGTAAGTTCTTAGCTTGGTATGAATGGGGCTAAGCTTGGGCCTGTGTGCCTTGTTGCACCACAGCCTGTCGAAGGCCTTTTTGCTCATGATAGACTGACTCGCACCCGAGTCCAGTTCCATGGATACTGGAATTGCATTCAGTTCAACTTTGGTGAAGGTGTGTACCCCGTACACTTCTGCCTCCTTGGTTCGAGTCTCTAGTTCAGCCTGATCCACCATGGATCGATCCTCCTCTGCAATGTGGTGGTTTGCAGGGTTTGCAGCTCGTTTGCACATTCGCTGGAGGTGTTGCATAGTTCCACAGCCTTTGCACACATAGTGTTTGAAGCGGCATTGATGGACTCGCTGATCACCTCCGTAGTGACAACAAGGTGTTAACTGCCTCTCTTTAACGATTGATGGCGGACTCTGGGTCATCTGAGGTCATGCAGTTGCCGGCTTGTATGTTCTGCCATATGCATTCCTGCCTGAAAACAACGTTACTTTATGTACAGTACTAGCCGAAACCTCTTTATGCTGCAAAATTTGTTTGGTGTTATCGCTGGTGGACATAAATGCCTGGGCTATCGTTATGGCTTAGTTCAGATTCGGTGTTTCAACAGTTAATAGTTTGCGAAGGATAACCTCATGGCCAATGCCAAGCACAAAAAATTCTCTTAGCATTTGCTCAAGGAATCCATTGAATTCGCAATGTCCTGCAAGGTGCCTCAGTTCGGCGACATAGCTCGCCACTTCCTGGCATTCAGACCGATGACACGTGTAGAATCGATAACTTGCCATCAAAATGCTTTCCTTCAGATTTAGGTGCTCCTGGATCAACGTACACAGTTCTTCATGAAGCCATAGGTTGTTGCCCCACAGACGGTAAGGAGGATCGCCCTTCATTTGGCAGCATTCTCGTCCTCTTCGTTGGCCACGAAGTATTGGTCGAGTCGTTCCACAAAGGCCTCCCAATCTTCCCCTTCTGAGAATTTCTCCAGGATACCAACAGTTCTTTCGTATTTTTGCTGGTTGTTCATTATCTCGTCGCCAGTTGTTATGCTCATAATAAAGTAATGCAACTGAGTACTGTAGACAAATGATTAAGTGTGACCTTAGCTCCTTTATTCAGAATCCAGAATGCTGGTACAGCATGGGAGACCTGCTTATATATAGTGCTCCCAAGGGATACTGGGATCCCTTGGGACTCCAACAGGTAGGCCCTCTGGTGGTGGTATGATACAGGTTGCTTAGGGTTATATACATAACAACTTTTATAATATATCTTCCCTCACTTAATCATTTTTTTTAGTCGTTCTCTGCCGGCTTTTAAAAGTTTCCCAATCCTCTGGCCTCCCACTAGTCTTGGCCACATTGTATGCCTTTGTTTTGAGTTTGATACCATCCCTTATTTTCTTAATTAGCCACAGATGGTTATCCCTTCTCTTGCAGTCTTTCCTTCTCATTGGGATATATTTTTGTTGCGAGTTATGAAATATCTCCTTAAATGTCTGCCACTGCTCATCAACCGTCCCATACTTTAGTCTATTTTCCCATTCCACTTTAGCCAACTCTGCCCTCATACCTTTGTAGTCTCCTTTATTTAAGCTTAGGACTTTCTCACCCTCCAACTGAATTTGAAATTCAACCATGTTATGGTCACTCATTCCGAGAGGATCTTTTACTACGAGATAATTTATTAATCCTGCTTCATTACACAGTACTAGATCTAAGATAGCCTGCTCCCTGGTTGGTTCTGCAACATACTGTTCAAAGAAATTATCCCGGATACACTCTATGAACTCTTCCTCAAGGCTACCCTGGCCAATTTGCTTTGTCCAATCAATATGAAGGTTAAAATTACCCATGATTATTGCTGTTCCTTTATTACAAGCCTTACATCCTAGGGTCTCAAGAGAAGTGGCTGCAGTGATAGTGGATGCATTGATTGCAATCTACAAAATTCTCTGGATTTTGGGGCGGTCTCAGCAGATTGAAAAACCGCAAATGTAACGTCCCTATTTAAAAAAGGAGGCAGAAAAAAAGCAGGAAACTATAGAGCACTTAGCCTAACATCTGTCGTTGGAGTCCATTATTAAGGAAGCAGTAGCGGGACATTTGGAATAGCATGATTCAATCAAGCAGAGTCAGCATATTTTTGTGATGGGATATCATGTTTGACAAATTTGCTGGAGTTCTTTCAGGATATAACGAGCAGGGTGGATAAGGGGGAACCAGTGGATGTGGTGTATTTGGATTTCCAGAAGGCATTCAATAAGGTACTACATAAGAGGTTACTGCACAAGATAAAAGCTCACAGGGTTGGCGATAATATATTAGCATGGATAGAAGATTGGCTAACTAACAGAAAACAGAGTCGGGATCAATGGGTTATTTTCCGCTTGGCAAACAGTGACAAGTGGGGTGCCGCAGGGATCAGTGCTGGGTCCTCAACTATCTATATAAATGACTTGGATGAAGGGATCGAGTGTAATGTAGCCAAGTTTGCTGATTATACAAAGATGGGTGGGAAAGCAAATTGCGGGGAGGACACAAAAACTCTGCAAAGGGATATAGACAGGCTAAGTGGGCAAAGATTTGGCAGATGGACGATAATGTGGGAAAATGTAAGGTTATCCACTTTGGCAGAAATAACAGAAAAGCAAATTATAATTTAAACGGAGAAAAGTTGCAAAATGCTGCAGTACTGAGAGACCTGGGGATCCTTGTGCATGAAACACAAAAAGTTAGCATGTAGGTACAGTAAGTAATCAGGAAGGCAAATGGAATATTCGCCTTTATTGCAAGGAGGCTAGAGTATAAAAGCAGAGAAGTCCTGCTACAACTGTACAGGGTATTGACGAGGCCACACCTGAAGTACTGCATACAGTTTTGGTCTCTGTATTTAAGGAAAGATATATTTACATTGGAGGCTGTTCAGAGAAGATTCACTAGGTTGATTCCGGAGATGAGGGGGTTGACTTATGAGGATAGGTTGAGTAGGTTGGGCCTATATACATTGGAGTTCAGAAGAATGAGAGGTGATCTTATTGAAACTTATAAGATAATGAGAGGGCTCGACAAGATGGATGCAGAGAATATATTTCCACTCAGGTGAAACTAAAGCTAGGGGACATAGTCTTAGAATAAGGGACCGCGTATTTAAAACTGAGATGAGGAGAAATTTCTTCTCTGAGGGTTGTAAATCTATGGAATTCTCTGCTCCAGAGAACTGTGGAGGCTGGGTCAGTGAATATATTTAAGGTGGAAATAGATAGATTTTTGAGCGATAAGGAAATAAAGGGTTATGGGGAGTGGGCAGGGAAGTGGAGCCGAGTCCATGATCAGATCAGCCATGATCTTATTGAATGGCGGAGCAGGCTCGATGGGCCAAATGGCCTACTCCTGCTCCTATTTCTTATGTTCTTATGTGTCAGTATGCTGAACAGAGGCAGTACCTTGTTCAGTGCTGTGTCCCACCAAGTTTCTGGCCGATAATCGAAAGGCCACGAAATATGGGCCGCAATTTGTGTCATAAACGTCTAACTCCCTGGCATTTTTGTAGGTATCTTGAGTCAATGCCTGCCTATCTAAGAAACTAAAGGGGCCGATCAGCATATGCAAACAAATGCTAAAAATTTGACCCCCCTTTTCCTTCGTACTACCCTCAAGCACTTTTCTGATGAAGGCAATAGGTGCATAGTCGCTCTTCCCCTCGAAAGCATGGTGCTCCTCTAACTGTGTTTGGCTCTCGACTTGACCTGGTTCCCGAAAATGGGTCCCTTAGGTGTGAAAAATGCGGGACTGCTTTCTATTGTCCCCACCCCCAGTGGGAATTGGTGGAATGTTGGTCAATATAAATGAGGACAGGGCTGGCGTTCAGTGGCTTAGTGAGTAGCACTCTCAGAAGTTTGTGGGTTCAAGTCCCACTTTGGAGTCCTGAGCACAAACTCTAGGTTGGCACTCCCAGTGCAGTACCGAGGGAGAGCTGCACAAGAGGGATGAGATGTTCAACGGAGGTCTGCTCTCAGGTGGACATAAAAAAATTCCACGGAGTTATTCCTGATGTCCTGGCCAATATTTATCCCTCAAACAGCATCAGTAAAGCAGATTATCTGGTCATTATCACATAGAAAGAAAGACTTGCATTTAATTGGCGCCTTTCACGACCTCAGGCCATCCCAAAGCCCAAAGTACTTTACAACCAATGAAGTACTTTTGAAGTTTACTCACTGCTGTAATGTTTGAAAGTCGGCAGCAAATTTGCACACAGCAAGCTCCCACAAACAGCAACATGCTGATGACCAGATAATCTAATTTAGTGATGTTGATTGAGGGATAAATATTGGCCAGGAGTCTGGAGATAACTCCCCTGCTCTTCTTTGAAATAGTGCTATAGAATCTTTCACATCCTACCTGAGAGAGTAGGCATTGCTGTTTGTGGGATCTTGCTGTGCGCAATTGGTGTCACATTTCCAACATGCATTTTTCAGACTGGAGGAGGTAGACAGCGGTGTTCCCAAGGGGTTGGTATTAGGACCACTGCTCTTTTTGATATATATTATTGACCTGGACTTGGGTATACGTGGTATAATTTCAAACTTTGCAGATGTCACGAAATTCGGAAATGTAGTAAACAATGAGGAGGATAGTAACAAACTTCAGGAGGACATAGACTGGTGAAATGGGAAGATACTTGACAGTTCAAATTTAACGCAGAGAAGTGTGAAGTGATCTATTTTGGTCGGAAGAATGAGCAGAGGCAATATAAACTAAATGGTACAATTTTAAAGGGTGTGCAGGAACAAAGTGGCCTGGGGGGTGTATGTACACACATCTTTGAAGGTGACAGGACAAGTTGAGAAGGCTGTTATAAATGCATATGGGATTTATGGCTTTATTAATAGGGGAATAGAGTTCAAATGCAATTAAGTTATGCTAAACCTTCTGCGCACCATACTTTAGGAAGGATGTCAAGCCCTTGAAGAGGGTGCAGAAGAGATTTGCTAGTATGGTACCAGGGATGAGGGACTTCAGCTACGTAGAAAGACTGGAGAAGCTGGGGTAGTTCTCCTTAGAGCAGAGTAGGTTAAGAGGATATTTAATAGAACTGTTCAAAATCAGGAATGGTTCCTATGGATTGGAGGATAGCTAATGTAACCCCACTTTTTAAAAAAGGAGGGAGAGAGAAAATAGGCAATTATAGACCGGTTAGCCTGACATCAGTAGTGGGGAAAATGTTGGAATCAATTATTAAAGATGCATTTGGAAATCAGTGACAGGATCGCTCCAAGTCAGCATGGATTTATGAAAGGGAAATCATGTTTGACAAATCTTCTAGCATTTTTTGAGGATGTAACTAGTGGAGTGGACAAGGGAGAACCAGTGGATGTGGTGTATTTTGACTTTCAAAAGGCTTTTGACAAGGTCCTACACAAGAGATTAGTGTGCAAAATTAAAGCACATGGTATTGGGGGTAATGTACTTACGTGGATAGAGAACTGGTTGGCAGACAGGAAGCAAAGAGTAGGAATAAACGAGTCCTTTTCAGAATGGCAGGCAGTTACTAGTGGGGTACCGCAATGTTCACTGCTGGGACCCCAGCTATTTACAATATTCATTAATGATTTTGACGAAGGAATTGAATGTAATATGTCCAAGTTTGCAGATGACACTAAGCTGGGTGAGAGTGTGAGCTGTGAGGAAGATGCTAAGAGTCTGCAGGGTGACTTGGACAGTTTAGGTGAGTGGGCAAATGCATGGCAGATGCAGTATAATGTAGATAAATGTGAGGTTATCCACTTTGGTGGCAAAAACAGGAAGGCAGAATATTATCTGAATGGTAACAGATTAGGAAAAGGGGAGGTGCAACGAGACCTGGGTGTCATGGTTCATCAGTCATTGAAAGTTGGCATGCAAGTACAGCAGGCGGTGAAGAAGGCAAATGGCATGTTGGCCTTCATAGCGAGAGGACTTGAGTAAGGAGCAGGGAGGTCTTACTGCAGTTGTACAGGGCCTTGGTGAGGCCACACCTTGAATATTCTGTATAGTTTTGGTCTCCTAATCTGAGGGAGGACATTCTTGCTATTGAGGGAGTGCAGCGAAGATTCACCAGACTGATTCCCGGGATGGCAGGACTGACATATGAAGAAAGACTGGATCGACTCGGCTTATATTCACTGGAATTTAGAAGGATGAGAGGGGATCTCATAGAAACATATAAAATTCTGACGGGATTGGACAGGTTAGATGCAGGAAGAATGTTCCCGATGTTGGGGAAGTCCAGAACCAAGGATTACAGTCAAAGGACAAGGGGTAAGCCATTTAGGACCGAGATGAGGAGAAACTTCTTCACTCAGAGAATTGTGAACCTGTGAAATTCTCGAACACAGAAAGTTGTTGAGGCCAGTTCATTAGATATATTCAAAAGGGAGTTAGATGTGGCCCTTAAGGCTAAAGGGATCAAGGGGTATGGAGAGAAAGCAGGAATGGGGTACTGAAGTTGCATGATCAACGATGATCATATTGAATGGTGGTGCAGGCTCAAAGGGCCGAATGGCCTACTCTTGCACCTATTTTCTATGTTTCTATGATAGATTAAATAAGAATAAACAGTTTCCACTGGCAGAAGAGTTGATAACCAGAGGACACAGATTTAAGGTGATTAGCATAAGAACTAGAGGTGACATGAGGAAACATTGTTTTACTCAGTGAATTGTTCGATCTGGAATGCACTACCCGAAATGGTGGTGGAAGCAGATTCAATAGTAATTTTTTAGTAGAATTGGTTAACTACTTGAATGGAAAAGAATTACAAGGCTATGGGAAAGAGCAGGGAAGTGGAACTAATTGGTTGGCTGTACCAAAGCGTCAGTGCAGGCATGATGGGCTGAATGGCCTCCTTCTGTGCTGCACCATTCTATGATTCTATGATTACAACAGCCAAAAACGAATTAATTGTCTAAAACATTTTGGGATGTTTTGAGATTGTGAAAGGTACTATATAAATTAAAGTTCTTTCTTATCCCCACTTCAATTTAAAAATTAACATTTACAATTGTATTTTTATCTTTTCCAAACTACCCTGCCCATTGTAATAAAGTCAGGCTCAATTGTGGGATGTGTTGTAGTAATTAGAAACCCAAGGTTCCATCAGCAATGGTGAGGCAGGTGGCTGAGGATTTGACTCGTTCTATGACTCCTGTGCTAATTACATTGGGTTCTTTCTTTCCCCCCACAGTAACCTGCTGTCTTCCGACTACAAAGAAATACATTACGAGAAACAAAAGACATTTTTATCAAAGGTAAGTCCTGATTTTAATTGTTTTTTTAGGGTAGGTAGGGTGCATGGAGAAAAAGATCTGAATGAAAGAAATTGTAATATGACACCTACATTAGTTTGTGGTGCGATCCCTTCTCTGCAGCTGGATGCTAACACAGTGGACAAATCTGTTATGTATTGAATAAAGAGTCTGACCAGATACTGTGAGCTCAAAGTAAGGTGTGACCGGAGTCCTTTATTTTCGGTCTCCAGCGTGCCTTCCAGCCTGTGAGGCCTCCTTATGTACAGGTGATCCCTTGGGACTCAAGGGGATGAGCCCTCTGGTGGTTAAACGAGATATTTACAGGTTTACATATATAACAACACTCCCCACTCCCGCCCAAAGGCTGCTGTGCAGCTGACCTTGCTGGGCTGTCTGGCGTGGTGAGTCCTGCTGGGCTGCTGCGGGTGATGGGTTCTGCTTCGTGGTCAACCGCTGGGTCGGTTGTCACTGGTGTGTGTGTTGGAGGGTCAAAAAAGGTAGAGTCTATTGTGGGTTGCTCTGGATAGTCCGTGAATCTGAGTTTGGTTTGGTCCAAGTAGATGAATCCATTTGAAAGTTTGACCAGAAATACCCTACTCCCCTATTTGGCCACGACAGTGCCGGGAAGCCACTTGGACCTTGTCCATAGTTCAACACTAATACAGGATCATTAATCTCGATTTCGCGTGACACATTTGCGCGATCATTGATATGTATTCTGTTGAAGCCACCTGCTCTCTACCTGTTCGTGTAGATCAGGGTGGACTACAAGAGCCTTGTCTTAAGTGCCCTTTTCATGAGCAGTTCAGCAGGTGGGATCCCAGTGAGCAAGTGGGGTCTTGTGCAGTAACGAAGCAGGACTCGGGATAGGCGAGTCTGCAGTGAGCCTTCAGTTACCCTCTTCAAGCTCTGCTTGATTGTTTGCACTGCTCTCTCTGCCTGACCATTGGATGCTGGTTTAAACGGGGCAGATGTGACATATTTGATCCCATTACGGGTCAGGAACTCTTTGAACTCGGCACTGGTGAAGCACGGCCCATTGTCGCTCACAAGGACGTCAGGCAGGCCGTGAGTGGCAAACATGGCCCGCAGACTTTCAATGGTGGCAGCGGATGTGCTTGCCGACATGATCTCACATTCAATCCATTTGGATTATGCATCTACAACCACTAGGAACATTTTTCACAAGAATGGGCCTGCATAGATGACATGGACCCTAGACAACGGTTTGGAGGGCCAAGACCATAAACTTAGTGGCCCTCCCTGGGTGCATTGCTTAACTGTGAACATGTGTTACATCTGTGCATGCAGGACTCTAAGTTTGCATCGATACCGAGCCACCACACGTGGGATCTGGCTATCACTTTCACTGTTACAATGCCTGGGTGGGTACTGTGGCGATCACTAATGAAAGTGTCCCTGCCCTTTTTTGGTCCCACTACCCGATTACCCCATAGAAGGCAGTCTGCCTGTATATACATTTCATCTTTACGCCATTGATACGGCTTTATTTCTTCCTGCATTTCTAACGGGACATTAGACCAACTCCCGTGGATCACACAATTTTTTACTAAGGACAACAAGGGGCCCTGGCTCATCCAGGTTCTAATCTGTCGGGCGGTAACAGGTGATGCTCACTCTCGAATGCATCCATTACCATAACTAAATCTGCGGGCTGTGCCATCTCCACCCCTGTGGTGGGCAATGGCAGCCTACTGAGAGCATCGGCACAGTTTTCTGTGTCTGGCCTGTGGCGGATGGCGTAGTTGTAAGCGGACAACGTGAGCTCCCATCTCTGGATACGGGCCAATGCATTCGTATTTATCCCCTTACTTTCAGAAAAGAGGGATATCAGTGGTTTATGGTCGGTTTCCAATTCAAATTTGAGCCCAAAAAGATATTAATGCATTTTCTTTACCCCATAAACACATGCTAACGCTTCTTTTTCGATTATGCTGTAGGCGGTCTCAGCCTTAGACAGACTTCTGGATGCATAAGCAACCGGTTGCAATTTCCCAGATTCATTAGCTTGTTGCAATACACACCCAACACCGTATGACGACGCATCATATGCTAGTGCCAAACTCTTATATGGATCATAAAACACAAGCAATTTGTTTGAGCATAACAGTTTTCTAGCTTTTACAAAGGCATTTTCTTGGCTTTTGCCCCATACCCATTCATCTCCTTTACGCAGTTAAGAGTGCAGTGGTTCTAACCATGTAAGAAATTACCAAAGTAGTTCAGGAGTCCTAGAAATGACCGCAGCTCCGTCATGTTCTGTGGTCTCGGTGTATTTTCGATTGCCTCCGTCTTTGAATCGGTGGGCCTGATGCCATCCGCCGCGATTCTTCTCCCCAGGAACTCCACTTCAGGCACCAGGAAAACGCACTTCGGGCATTTTAACCTGAGTCCCACGCGATTAAGCCAACTAAGAACCTCCTCCAGGTTCTGCAGATGCTCAACGGTGTCCCGACCTGTAACCAAGATATCGTCCTGGAAGACATGGTGCGCGGGACCGACTTCAGTAAGCTCTCCATGTTCCTCTGGAATATTGCCGCGGCTGATCGAATCCCAAACGGGCATCTGTTATAAATGAAGAGACCTTTGTGCGTGTTGATGCAGGTGAGGCTCTTCGATGATTCCTCCAGCTCCTGCGTCATGTAGGCCGAGGTCAAGTCCAGCATCGTGAACGTTTTTCCTCCCACCAGTGTCGCAAATAGGTCGTCTGCCTTTGGTTGCGGGTATTGATCCTGCACGGATAAACGATTGATAGTTACTTTGTAATCATCACAGGTTCTGATGGTGCCGTCTTCCTTGAGGACTGTAACAATCGGACTGGCCCACTCGTTGAATTCGATCGGCGAAATGATGCTCTCTCGTTGCAGCAGGTCCAGCTCGATCTCCACCCTCACATCACGTACGGTACTGCTCTCGCCTTGTGATTGATGGATCGCGCCCCCGGAATCAGGTGGATCTGCACTTTTGCTCCTTGGAACTTCCCGATGCCTGGTTCAAACAGTTAGGGAAACTTATTTAGGATCTGGCCACATCAAGAGCGCTTGGACATCGTCCCAGTTGGACAGCGTATCTTCCCCAGCCAGCTCCTACCGAACAGCGTGGGGCCATCACCCGGTACCACGTAGAGTGGTACCTTGTGCACCGCTCCATCGTAGGAAACCTTTACAGCAGCACTGCCGATTACGGGAATCAGTTCCTTTGTGTATGTTCTCAGTTTAGTACGAATGGGAATCAGGATTGGCCTTGAGGCCTTGCTGCACCACAATTTGTCGAAAGTCTTTTTGCTCATTATGGACTGGCTCATGCCCGTGTCCAGCTCCATTGACACCGGGAGTCCATTTAATTCAACCTTCAGCATTATCGGGAGACACTTTGTAGTAAATGTGTGCACCCCATATACCTCTGCCTCCTCGGTCTGAGGCTCTGGTTCGTCATGATCCACCGTGACTCTGTCCTCTTCTGCAACATGGTGGTTTGCAGGATTAGCAGGATTTGTAGCTCACGTGCACATACGTTGGAGGTGTCCCATTGTTCCACAGTCCCTAGCAAACGTATCCCTTGAATCGGCATGAATGGAAACGATGATCACCCCCGCAGCGCCAACAAGGTGTTAATGGCCTTGCATTCACAACCCTTGATGGTGGGCTCTTGAGACATCTGCGGACGTGTCCTGCCCTGAACATTACGATTCAAAAACAACATTACTTTGTTCACTGTACTTGCAGCAGCACTCGTGTGCTGAGAGATTTGTTTGGTATTGTCACTGGTGGCGATGAATGCCTGGGCTATCGCTATGGCTTTACTCAAGGTTGTGGTCTCTACAGTCAAAAGTTTGCGAAGTATTACTTCATGGCCAATGCCAAGTACAAAAGTCCCTGAGCATGTGCTCCAAGTGTCCTTCAAATTCGCAATGTCCTGCAAGGCATCTTAGCTCAGCGACGGAGCCTTCAGACCTCTTGTATGTGTAGAACCGGATCGCCATTAGTTGCTCCCGGATCAGTGTGCACAAATCATCATAAGACGTCTCTGTGGGTTTTGCTAGAGCAAGCAGATTTTTCATGAGGCCATACGTTGGTGCCCCGCAAATGGTGAGGAGGCTCGCCCTTCGTTTGGCAGCGTTCGCTTCTCCTTCCAGCTCGTTGGGTATGAAGTATTGGTCGAGTCGCTCCACGAAGGTTTCCCAATCATCTCCCTCCGAAAATTTCTCCAGGATGCCCACTATTCTCTGCATCGTTGCGGTGGGGTTCATTATCTGTATCTCGTTGCCTGTTGTTATGTCTTGAATAGAGTCTGACCAGATACTGTGAACTCAAGGGATTGTGGGATCCCTTGGGACTCCAGGCGATGAGCCCTCTGG
Organism: Pristiophorus japonicus; assembly: GCF_044704955.1. NCBI lineage: Eukaryota > Metazoa > Chordata > Chondrichthyes > Pristiophoridae > Pristiophorus > Pristiophorus japonicus. Next base: position 196,513,652 of record NC_091979.1, on the reverse strand, counting down.
TGGTTAAACAAGGTATTTACAGGTTTACATATATAACAAAATCTGAGGCAAGGTTTCTCAACTGGGGGCCGTGAGAAAGTTTTAAGAGAAAGTTTCAAGGGGTCTGTAAAAATAGCGCTAACCCATGTTGTACCAAACACATTTTTTATTGCTTCTTCTATGAAATCAGTCGAAATCCAGATGTAACCTCTTGTCAGTTGACGAAAAGGTGGACAGAGCTGCTTCCATGTACATTGCAGAAGGAGACAGAGAACTAGGGAAAAGGAGTGGGGATATAGAGAGTCAACAGCTCACAGTGATGGCGAGAGAGACCTCGTGTTTTCGATGGGTACCATGTGATTTCAGAATAAATTTAAAGAAAGCGCAACCCTTCTCTGCAGTGGAAAAACCTGCAAGGGATGAAGCGATAGCTCCAGAAATAATCTTCCTTCCGCAGTCGTATCATTTAATCTGAGCTCTGATATTCTCAGTAATATGAATCATCCTTTTTGGTCTACTTTTGTAATGTGAGTTTTATCTCCACTCACTTTTTTACTTTTTAAATGGACATTACATTTTAGATAACAGGAGCTGGGTGAGACGCTTGATGAATTTATTTTAGCGTCTCTGGGCTCAATTTTTTCCAATTATCTGCGCCGTCTTTTTGGCGTGCACTGTTTTTTTTGGAGTAAATTCAAATCTCCAAGTTTCCCCAAAGTTTCTGCGCGATTAGGTACGATTTTTTTTAGGCTACGATTTTTTTACCTCATTGGAGGCGTAACCTGCCACCCGCGCCAATTCTGGCTATTTAAGCAAGTTTGGCCAACTACGACGGTGTATGTGTCCCCTCTGGAAAAAAACTTCTGGGCAGTTAACAAAATCAGGTAAGATAATCAGCTTAGGAGATCCAGTTCCACGGTCGGGACAGTAGCGGCAGAGAGGGAAAGAGAGTGGGCAATTGTAACCTCTTTTCCTTACGGGTTCTGTAGTACAACTCCATAACTGTCACAATCTCCTTTTTGTCTTTACTCTCTAATGAATCGAATTCATTTTAATCTGGGGCTTTTGGTCGGGTCTGTCCACCCTTTTGGCCTGGGCTAGGAGCAGCACCGACTCCAGGGGGAGGGACGTCTTTCGGCCTGGGCTAGGAACGGCTCCGGGGGGTGGTGGGGAGGGAGGCCTTTCGGCCTGGGCTAGGAGCGGCTCTGGGAGAGCGGGGAAGGAAGCCTTTTGGCCTGGGCTAGGAGCGGCTCCGCTGGGAGGGGGGCGGGGAGGTCTTTTGGCCTGGGCTAGGAGCGGCACCAGCTCAGGGGGGAGGGGGGGGGGTGGTGCAGAGGGGGGGTCTTTCCAAGTTTACAGGTTAGACTTTTGGCACAATGACTCTAACATTTTCATATTAGTAAACTGCTGCCTTAAATAGCTGCAAAATGCTTGTGCAGGTTGCTGTGAGCTGGCCAGAATGTCTTGTATCTTTCACTTTCCAGCCTCAGCCTGCAATGTGTCCCTTTTTTATCCTGGCAACCCGATTTTTTTGGCGCACATCTTAGGCTCCACCCACAGAGCTTCAGAACAATGTGCGCCGATTCACAAGTTAAAACAGGGAAACTTTCAACTTTTTTTTTGAAGTAGTCGGGCCCAAAAATAACGGGTGTAACTCTTCAAATACGCCAAAAAACTCCATTGGAGCAAATTAAGCCCATGGTGTTGGTTGGAAAGTTCTGAAAATGTTAGCATAGCGAAGGAAACAGATGAAAAGTGGAAGGGGTTTATAAATGCTTTACTTTTTATGACTTTATCATATTCTCCTTTTTATATGTGATTTAAATGCTTGACAGGGGGGGAAATTGCAGAGCTGTGGGGAAAGAGCAGGGGAGTGGGACTAATTGAAACGTTCTTTCAAAGAGCCGACAGAGGGACAATGAGCCGAATGGCCTCTTTCTGTGCTTTGGTTAATTAGAATCATAATCAGAGGGAATGGTAGCATAGTGCTTATGTTACTGGAGTAATCCGGAGGCCTGAACTAATGATCCGAGACATGAGTTCAAATCCTACCACGGCAGCTGGGAAATTTAAATTCAGTTAATTAAATAAATCTGGAATCAAAAGCTAGTGTCAGTAATGGTGACCATGAAACTTGTCATAAGATTGTCATAAAAACCCATCTGCTTCACTATTGTCCTTTAGGGAAGGAAATCTGTCGTCCTTACCCAGTCTGGACTATATGTGACTCCAGACCTACAGCAATGTGGTTGACTCTTAACTGCCCTCTGAAATAGCCAGCAAATAGGGATGAGCAATAAATCCTTGCCAGCGACGCCCACATCCCAAGAACGAGTACATTTTTAAAAATTCAGATTTTTCTTTCATTTCAAAGTCTGAGCCCTCCTTCACATTTAACTAATTAAAACTCTTGTTTTATCCGTCGTCTCAATCCCTCCTGACCAATAATATGCTCACTTCTGGGTTAGGTGTGGCCAATCTGGTTGTTCGGTTGAGCTTTGAGCGGGTGATGCAAAGCCAATCGTTGCAGCGATTACAGGTGGGGTGGGATAGGGTTGGGGAAGATCATTGTTCTACATGGTGGGGCAGTGCGATCTGGTGCAGAGAGAGATACACCAAGGCTGGGCCAACAGTTAGTGCATTGAGGTTATCACCAACAGCATGGAAAAGACAGTGGATTTCTTCAGTTTATTCGGTAAGGAGCAGCCAGTGAATAATAAATAATCAGCAGTAACAATATAATCACCAAAGGAGAGCTTCCTCTTCACACCCACTCACGCTGGTGGTTGCCAGTAAAGCTGGGGTTTAAGGCCTGGTTCAGGTTCCTGATTTAGTTTGTCTCTGACTTGACAGTAGTGGGAAAATAAAATGGCATCTAATTTCCATTTATCGATTAAAAGGGGTGGAGGTTAATATATGATTGCAATTTCTCTTCATTAGTCACATTAAGTAAGTAAAACAACAATAATAATAAAATATATATTGTATAACTAACTTTTGTACAGAAAATATAGTTCTGTTGTGTTACAGGGGGTCCATGGAACCTTAGTAACATGGGGGGGGGAGGACCTCAGAAGCAAAAAGGTTGAGAACCCCTTATCTGAAGAACAGAGGAACAGGAATAGGCCATTCAGCCCTTTGAGCCTGTTCCGTCATTCAATTAGATCATGGCTGATTTGTATCTCAACTGTATATTTCCACATTGGTTCCATATCTTTTAATACCCACAAAAGTCTTCTCAATCTCAGTTTTGAAATTTTCAATTGATCAACAGCCTTTGGGGGAGAAAGTTCCAGATTTCCACAACCCTTTAAGTGAAGAAGTACTTCCTGACACCACCCCTGAAAGGCCTAGCTCTAATTTTAAGGTGATGCCCCCTTGTTCTGGACTCCCCCACCACAGGAAATGGTTTCTCCCCTGAATGGCCTTGCTATAATTTTAAGATCATGAGCCCTCGTTCTATTGCAGCTCCTTAATGAGGACATCGAAGATGGCTTCATCAAAGGAGGGCGTGGGAGGGAACACATAGTTATGGCCAGCTTTTATTGCTGGCCGTCTCCTCCCACCCACCCCCCCCGCCTTTCCAAAAAACAGGCTAGTTTATAGTAGCAGCTGCGGCCCTTTAAGAGCTGTTCAATCCTGAGGGAGGCGGCCACTATGGAATGTGTTCCATTTCCCCCAGCGCTAACATTCCTCACCTTGATGAGAAAAAATGGACAGAGAGGAGCACAAAGAAGAGATAAACAGATTACTCAGCAAATAAGACATGGAATTGGAGATAGATGGTTTGAGCTGGGTAGTTGGTAAAAATTGATCGCACCTTCCTGAAAAATGATTGCATCTTGAAACCAGTTCTTACTATCTATGTGTGCTTAATAATCACCAACAAAAACAGTTTATATTCACAGTGCGCTTGATGTTACGTGGCACAATTAGCCTACACACACCAGAGTTAATGACCCTGATATTTACAGGAAGTGGCCTGTTAATGGGCAGGAAACCCGGAAATGCTGGGAATGTCGATTTAACGGCAGAACCGCATTGGAACTTTTTTTACTCAGTTGGCTGTTGGCAGCCGGCCAGATTGAGAGGCTGACCAGCTGCCGGGCGAGAAAGCTGCGGTAAAAGCCAGCCGCCGGGGACCGCTCGCGATGATCCCCGGCAGTGGGGAATATGGGGGGTCAGTGGAGTGGCGTTGTGGTGGCAGGGGAGAGAGGTCGTGGGGATAGAGGTCTTGGGGAGAGAGGTCACAGGGAGAGAGGTTGCAGGGGAGCGGTTGCGGGGGAAGAGAGCTGGTGAGGAGAGAGGTGGCATGGTGAGGTCGCGGGAGAGAGGTCACGGAGGAGAGGGGTGGCGAGGAGATGTCGCGGGGGTAGGCCATGCTGGGGGAGCCTCAAGCTTCCTGGATGGGGTGGGAGATTAAAATTAGCCCCAATCCCACAGCTTAAATGGCTGACAGAGAAATTTTCTGAGTCCATTCAGGTTGCACCATGTAATTTCAAGGCCTGTATTTTTACACTACAGATTTTCTTTTGACGTTGTTTGCAGAAATGCAAATGATAGGTTAACCAAAATGTAAGACATTAATACAGAAACATAGAAACTAGGGGCAGAAGTAGGCCATCCGGCCCTTCAAGCTTGCACCACTATTCAATAAGATCATGGCTGATCATTCACCGCAGTACCCCTTTCCTGCTTTCTCTCCATACCCCTTGATCCCCTTAGTCGTAAGGGCCATATCGAACTCCCTCTTGAATATATCCAATGAACTGGCATCAACAACTCTCTGCGGCAGGGAATTCCACAGGTTAACAACTCTCTGAGTGAAGAAGTTTCTCCTCATCTCAGTCCTAAATGGCTTACCCCTTATCCTTAGACTGTGTCCCTTGGTTCTGGAATTCCCCAACATCGGGAACATTCTTCCTGCATCTAACCTGTCCAGTTCCGTCAGAATTTTATGTTTCTATGAGATCCCCTCTCATCCTTCTAAACTCCAGTGAATACAGGCCCAGTTGATCCAGTCTCTCCTCATATGCCAGTCTTGCCATCCCGGGAATCAGTCTAGTGAACCTTCGCTGCACTCCCTCAATAGCAAGAACGTCCTTCCTCAGATTAAGAGACCAAAACTGAACACAATATTCCAGGTGAGGCCTCACTAAGGCCCTGTACAACTGCAGCAAGATCTCCCTGCTCCTATACTCAAATTCCCTAGCTATGGAGGCCAACATACCATTTGCCTTCTTCACCGCCTGCTGCACCTGCATGCCAACTTTCAATGATTGATATACCATGACACCCAGGTCTCGTTGCACCTCCCCTTTTCCTAATCTGCCGCCATTCAGATAATATTCTGCCTTCGTGTTTTTGCCACCAAAGTGGATAAGCTCACATTTATCCACATTATACTGCATCTGCCACTCACTTGCCCACTCACCTAACCTGTCCAAGTCACCCTGCAGCCTTTTAGTGTCCTCCTCACAGCTCACACCGCCACCCAGCTGCGTGTCATCTGCAAACTTGGAGATATTACACTCAATTCCCTCATCCAAATCATTAATGTATACTGTAAAGAGCTGGGGTCCCAGCACTGAGTCCTGCGGCACCCCACTAGTCACTGCCTGCCATTCTGAAAAGGACCCGTTTATCCCGATTCTCTGTTTCCTGTCTGCCAACCAGTTCTCTATCTACGTCAGTACATTACCCCCAAAACCATGTGCTTTAATTTTGCACACAAATCTCTTGTGTGGGACCTTGTCAAAAGCCTTTTGAAAGTCCAAATACACCACATCCACCGGTTCTCCCTTGTCCACTCTACCAGTTACATCCTGAAAAAATTCTAGAAGATTTGTCAAGCAGGATTTCCCTTTCATAAATCCATGCTGACTTGGACCGATCCCGTCACTGCTTTCCAAATGTGCTGCTATTTCATCTTTAATAATTGATTCCAACATTTTCCCCACTACTGATGTCAGGCTAGAAGGTCTATATTTACCCGTTTTCTCTCTCCCTCCTTTTTTAAAAAGTGGTGTTACATTAGCTACCCTCCAGTCCATAGGAACTGATCCAGACTCGATAGACTGTTGGAAAATAATTACCAATGCATCCACTATTTCTAGGGCTACTTCCTTAAGTACTCTGGGATGCAGACTATCAGGCCCCAGGGATTTATCGGCCTTCAATCCCATCAATTTTCCTAACACAATTTCCCGCCTGATAAGGATTTCCTTCAGTTCCTCCTTCTCACTCGACCCTCGGTCCCTTTGTATTTCCGGAAGGTTATTTGCGTCTTCCTTCGTGAAGACAGAACCAAAGTATTTGTTTAACTGGTCCACCATTTCTTGTTCCCCATTATAAATTCACCTGAATCTGACTGCAAGGGACCTACGTTTGTCTTCACTAATCTTTTTCTCTTCACATATCTATAGAAGCTTTTGCAGTCAGTTTTTATGTTCCCAGCAAGCTTCCTCTCATACTCTATTTTCCCCCTCCTAATTAAACCCTTTGTCCTCCTCTGCTGAATTATAAAATTCTCCCAGTCCTCAGGTTTGCTACTTTTTCTGGCAAATTTATATGCCTCTTCCTTGGATTTAACACTATCCTTAATTTTCCTTGTTAGCCACAGTTGAGCCACCTTCACCGTTTTATTTTACTCCAGACAGGTATGTACAATTGTTGAAGTTCATTTAATCTTTAAATGTTTGCCATTGCCTATTCACCATCACTCCTTTTAAGTATCACTCACCAGTTTATTCTAGCCAATTTACGTCTCATACCATCAAAGTTACCTTTCTTAAGTTCAGGACCCTAGTCTCTGAATTAACTGTGTCACTCTCCATCTTAATAAAGAATTCTGCCATATTGTGGTCACTCTTCCCCAAGGGGCCTCGCACAAAAAGATTGCTAATTAGTCCCTTCTCATTACACATCACCCAGTCTAGGATGGCCATCCCTCCAGTTGGTTCCTCGACATATTGGTCTTGAAAACCATCCCTAATACACTCCAGGAAATCCTCCTCCACCGTATTGCTACCAGTTTGGTTAGCCCAATCTATATGTAGATTAAAGTCGCCCATGATAACTGTACGCATCCCTAATTTCTTGTTTGATGCTGTCCCCAACTTCACTACTACTGTTTGGTGGTCTGTGCACAACTCCCTCTAGCGTTTTCTGCCCTTTGGTATTCCATAGCTCCACCCATACCAATTCCACATCATCCAAGCTAATGTCCTTCCTTACTATTGCATTAATTTCCTCTTTAACCAGCAACGTCACCCCATCTCCTTTTCCTTTCTGTCTATCCTTCCTAAATGTTGAATACGCCTGGATGTTGAGTTCCCAGCCTTGGTCACCCTGGAGCCATGTCTCCGTGATGCCAATTACATCATATCCGTTAATTGCTATCTACGCAGTTAATTCGTCCACCTTATTGCGAATACTCCTCGCATTAAGGCACAGAGCCTACAGGCTTGTCTTTTTAACACCCTTTGCCCTTTTCGAATTTTGCTGTAATGTGGCCCTTTTTGCTTTTTGTTGTGGGTTTCTATGCCCTGCACTTTTACTTTTCCTCTTTCTATCTTTTGCTTCTTCCCCCATTCTACTTTCTTCTGTCTCCCTGCATAGGTTCACATCCCTCTGCCATATTTGTTTAACCCCTTCCCAACAGCACTAGCAAACACTCCCCCTAGGACATTGGTTCCGGTCCTGCCCAGGTGCAGACCATCTGGTTTGTACTGGTCCCACCTTCCCAGAACCGGTTCCAAATGTCACAGGAATTTGAATTCCTCCGTTCTGCACCTCTCCTCAACCCATGTATTCATCTGAGCTATCCTGCGATTCCTAATCTGACTCGCATGTGGCACTGGTCGCAATCCTGAGATTACTACTTTTGAGGTCCTACATTTTAATTTAGCTCCTAGCTCCCTAAATTCGTCTTGTAGGACCTCATCCCGTTTTTTACCTCTATTGTTGGTACCTATATGCACCCTGACAACTGGCTGTTTACCTTCTCCCTTCAAAATGTCCTGCGCCCTCTCCGGGACGCGAAAATTTACTGCAAAAATAATCAGCTTGTGATACTAAGGGTTTCTTGGCAGTGCGGTAAATGCATTCCTCAGTATTAAATCATTCCTTTCCAGCAAGTTTAAATTCTTTTTAATATATTGATTTTTTTTTTGTGTGTACATTAAGCTGCTACTACAATCCCCCAAAGTACCCAGCTTGGACTGGCCTTGTAATGAAACCAATAAGTGAGATTATAAAACCGTCTTGGCACGAATGCAACTGCAGCAGTTGGGGAATTGCAGATTGCTAATTCAGCCAAGAACTTCAGTCAGCATCGACCGGCAACATAGAGCTGAGGAAGCACTGGACTCAAGGAGGGCAGTCAGCAGATTGTCACGCCGTTAGCTACGGCAGCTGATGGAGGCGTTTTTGCCCCTCGTCCCCTCTCGGCATCAGCCAGACAAATTTTCTTTTACTTTCAGTGATTTATCGTGGGGTGAAAGTGTGCCGCAGGTTCAGCAATAATTATATAGCGCCTTTAACATAGTTAGATGTCCCAACGCACTAAATCAGACAAAACTTGACACCGAGCCACAAAAGAAGACATTAGGACAGGTGATCAAATGCTTGGTCAAAGGTGGGGCAAAGGCAATTGGGAATGCCGATAGGAGCGCCGAGCTCTCTGAGGGTTGTAGGGCTGGAGGAGGTTACAGACACAGGGAGGAGCGTGCTCCTGCGGGGTCTTGAACATGAGGGTGAGAATGTTAACTTCGAGAGGCAGTGTAGGTCAGCAAGCACCGGTGTGATGGGTGAACGGGACTTGGTGCGAGTTAAGATATGGGCAGCAGAGTTTTGGATGCGCTGAGGTTTACGGAGGGTGGAAGATGGGAGGCCGGCGAGTAGAGCATTGGAATAGTTGAGTCTGGCGGTAACAAAAGCATTGAACCCACTCAGCTGGCACCGCGTGTTACAGGCAGCGATATCATGAATATGCTTCTAAAGAACATCAGCAGCTGCTTGTTTCGAAAGTCCAGCAATGGCAACAACTGAAACGAAATGTACAAGAACCCGAGCCACCAAGCCGTAGCTTAATCCTAATGTGCGAGCACCTCGTGCAGAGAAACGCTGAGTGTGCGTACAAAAAAAACCGAGCAAACACAAAAATAATTCTGCCAACACTGGCAGTCTTCAAAACAGCTTGCTGCGATCAGAGCAGGTTGAATTCACGCTGTGTCCAGTCATAGTAAATAATTAATTACCTGGGCAAAGGGAAAAATTAACCACTTCCCCATCCCGCTCCCTCTGGGGACTTGATGGGTGTGCGTGCACACCTGGGTTAGAAATGTCAGGGTGACCGTCTCAGTCACGGAGAGGAGCAGTGCTATCTTCGTCTTTAACCCTTTCCTCTCCTTGACGTCGCAAATTGCAGTACTAGTAACAAAACCATCTGCTCTGACCGTTGTGCCAGTCATAGAACCATGGAAGTTTACAGGACAGATAGAGTCCTCTCAGCCCATTATGCCAGTCCTAGCTCTTTGCTGAAGCAATTTGAAAACTTAGCCCACTGCCCCACTTTCCCCCCATAGCTCTTTATCTTCCTCGGCTTCGAATATCAATCCATTCTTCCCGTAAGAGATGGAATGGCCTCTGCCTCAACTACTCCCTGTGATAAAATATACCGAGGCCAAAATTGCCCCTTCCCTTAAGGCCTGTTGCCGCCAGAAATCGGCGGTCATGCAGCGGAGTGGAATTGCTGCCATTTTTTAAATTGTCCTCCTGCGGTATCCTTGCGGTGACCCGTTCCCCCACTCCCGCTCTGCTACTGCTGATCCGTCCTAAGTGTGTCATCCGAGCGCGCACTGCCGATGTGCACCCCGAATGCGAAAATCTTGCTCCCGCCGCTTGGTGCCACCGACAGCTTTTTCGGTCGGTGCACTGTACTTGCAACGCTTGTAAAATGCCGGTGCAGCTGCCGTTAAAGGGGAGGACCTGCTGCCGCAGCCGGCATCTTATATTTTTTTTGTCAGCTGACTGCCAGGTCGGGCCAACAGTTATGCCTCCGGGTTCGGCCGGGCTGCCATCAAGCAGCCTGGCACCCCGTCTTGGATGCCAGGCCACTGGCCCGGCTGAAACCCTCCCTGGCGGCCCAGTGGACACAACTTAAAGAATCGCAAAGCTCACAGCAGCTCTCCCCTTTAAGTGAAGGGAGGAGACATGGTGACACGCCAGCGTGATGACATCATCAGCGCCACACTGATGAGTGACAGCGGCAGGCACTCTGCCCGTCCCCCCCACTTCCGCACCTCTACTTACCAAACGTCTGCTCTCCGCTGCATTTCCGCCCCCTTTATGACTGACTTCCGGGCCGCTCGGGAAAAAAAGCCAAAAAGCGGAATTTCGTGCAGAGGCCACCATATCTACCGCAGCGGTGAAAACAGTCGAAACACATTAGGTGCGCCGCATTTTCTGCGTGGGTGAATTTCGTCCCACCATATCTAGCAATTTTCTGCATAAAGAAATTGCCCCTAACCTCTTTCCTCACTCTTGAGTCTCTCATTCTAATGAAAGTTTCTCATCCCTGCCATTTTAACAGACGTTGACTGTTTAGAGCACCTAACCCGGGCTGACACTTCAGTACTGAGGGAGTGCTGCACTGTCAGAGGTGCCGTCTTTCAGATGAGGCCTTAACCAGAGGTCCCAGCGCCTCGATTTATCATCTCATTCGAAAGACAGATGGAGCTGTTCTCTGCAGTTAACTCTTGCCATAGCTACTAACTACTGTGCGAGACTTTGATGCTGACACATGGGGCACAAAGTATTCCTTTCCCCAGCAATGACATCCTTCACCTTGGTGTCTGACTGTTCATGCACCTTCTGACTTATCGATCGATCATTTTAGTGTGCGTCATTTCTTTGGTGAATATTCAAGTAGCTGTTAGCTACAAATGTGTCCCAAGGCTGATGGAATTAATTTAGTGCTTACCATGACAATTTTCAGCAAGGGGATACATTTTACATGCAATTCTGCATTCACAATCCAAATATAGGTTCCTGTAGTGAGAGAGGAACTGCATGAGCGATAGTCAAGCTGTTTGGAGACTTGATTCCAAAATGGAACGCGATAATGTTGGGGAGTGGAGGACGGGGGGGGGGGTGGGTCGATAAAATCAATTGTTATAGAAGAACGACTTTAAGTCAAACAATTATCTTAACTGGAGATTATTCAGTTAGCCTCTGAACAGCAAAGCACTTTCTCACTTTAATTGTGCCATCTAACACCTGACTGTTCAGTTCAAAATCTGATTGCTGTGTTGTTGCAAGTGCTGTGTTTTAGGGAATTATTGTAAAAATTATTTTATGTATCAGAAAACATTACTGGGTTTTTGTGCTCTTCAGGGGCTTTTCGGACTGGGAAATTGAACGTTTCCCATTGCAGACTCCCAGTGCTTGTGTGGCATGACTGGATGAGTTCCTCCACTCTGCCCCAACAAGGTGCCTCAGCTGGATATTCACATGAGGACCCTGTTGCACCAATATGAAGTGATTCCAGCTCCAATGCTAGTCTTCCTGTGGTTCCGCTGCTTGGGACTGTCCAACCAGAGTCAGTTTTGTAGCATGGGTCTGTATCCACTAAGAACTGGTGTCAGCTGTGGTTCAGTGGGTAGCACTCGCCTCTCTTGAGCCAGTAGGTGGTGGGTTTAATTGCTGCTCCAGAGATAAATCTAGGCTGGTGCTCCCAGTGCAGTACTGAGCGAGTGTTGCGCTAAGTGCTGACTTTCGGATGTGACGTTAAATTGTGGCCCGAAGCCCTCTCAGGTGAATGCCACTATTTCAAAGAAGAGCAGGGGAGTTCTCCCTGGTGTCCTGGCCAACATTTATCCCTCAACCAACATCACTAAACAGATTATCTGGTCATTATCAAATTGTTATTTGTGGGGTCTTACTGTGTGCAAAAGTGGCTGCTGTGTTTCCTACATTAAGTTCCCCCCTCCCAATAGCCCCTTGATTATCAATTATTGGGATGCTTTTAGTATCTTCTACCGTGAAGACCGACACAAAATATTTGTTCAAAGTTTCTGCCATTTCCCTGTTTCCCAATAAATGCTGGCATTCCCATGACACCCACTTCCTGTGAATGAATTTAAAAAAACCAGAGGTGCCAGTCTATGGCCTTGGCACTTATCCTCCAGCTGTCAACTGAGGTCCAAATTCAAAAAATTTGTTTGAAAATTAGCTTTGGTGGGTAGGGAGCGGGGAGGGCTTGTGCGTACTTATAATTCAACAAAAATTCCCAATCCCAGGATGTCATTTGCGTTTCCATGAACACCACTGGCCTTCCATATGTAAATTTTAATTGTGTGTCGGAGCAAAAAATCCATTTTAAGTGCACATCGGGCTGATAGACTAAATCGCACAGTTTGAAATGTTTCTGTACCATGTGATTCTCACTGCAGTGTTACTGTACCATCTCACGATACACTGATATCAGCATATCACAGAGAAGGAGCAGTTGGTGTATATGTTAAACACAGAGCAGTCGCTGTATGCATTAGAGCAGGAGCATTTGAAAGAAAGACTTGAGTTTATACAGTGCCTTTTACCACCTCAAGATGTCCCAAAGCACTTGACAACCAATTTTGAAGTGTAGTCACTGTTGTAAAAAGCAAATGACATCCTGGGATTGGGAATTTTTGTTGAATTATAAGTACGCACAAGCCCTCCCCGCTCTTCCTACCCACCAAAGCTAATTTTCAAACAAATTCTTTGAATTTGGACCTCAGTTGACAGCTGGAGGTTAAGTGCCAAGGCCATAGACTGGCACCTCTGGTTTTTAAAAATTCATTCACAGGAAGTGGGTGTCATGGGAAGGCCAGCATTTATTGGGAAACAGGGAAATGGCAGAGACTTTGAACAAATATTTTGTGCCGGTCTTCACGGTAGAAGATACTAAAAGCATCCCAATAATCGATAATCAAGGGGCTATTGGGAGGGGGGAACTTAAAACAGTCACTATCACTAGAGAAAAAGTACTCAGTAAAATAATGGGACGAAAGGTGGACAAGTTCCCTGGATCTGATGGCCTGCATTCTCGGGTCTTAAAAAAAGTGGCTGCAGAGATAGTGGATGCATTGGTTGTAATCTACCAAATTCCCTGGATTCTGGGGAGGTCCCAGTGGATTGGAAAACCGCAAATGTAATGGCCCTATTTAAGAAAGGAGGGAGGCAGAAAGCAGGAAACTATAGACCAGTTAGCCTAACATCTGTCATTGGGAAAATGCTGGAGTCCATTATTAAGGAAGTAGTAGCAGGACATTTAGAAAATCATAATACAGTCAAGCAGAGTCAGCATGGTTTTATGAAAGGGGAATCATGTTTGCTGAAGTTCTTTGAGGATGTAACAAACAGGGTGGATAAAGGAGAACCAATAAGTGGCATGTATTTGGATTTCCAGGAGGCATTCGATAAAGTGCCACATAAAAGGTTACTGCACAAGATAAGAGTTCATGGGGTTGGGGGTAATATATTAGTATGGATAGAGGATTGGCTAGCTAACAGAAAACAGAGAGTAGGGATAAATGGGTCATTTTCAGGTTGGCAAACTGTAACTAGTGGGGTGCCACAGGAATCAGTGCTGGGGCCTCAACTATTTACTATATTAATGACTTGGACGAAGGGACCGAGTGTAATGTAGCCAAATTTACTGATGATACAAAGATAGGTGGGAAAGCAAGTTGTGAGGAGGAGGTAAAGAATCTGCAACGGGATATAGATAGGCTAAGTGAGTGGGCAAAAATATGGCAGATGGAGTATAATGTGGGAAAATGTGAGGTTATCCACTTTGGTAGGAAAAATAAATAAGCAAATTATTATTTAAATGGGGAGAGATCTGTGGGTCCTTGTACATGAAACAAAAAAGGTTAGCATGCAGGTACAGCTAGTAATTAGGAAGGCATATAGAATGTTGGCCTTTATTGCAAGGGGGATGGAGTATAAAAGTAGGGAAGTCCTCCTACAACTGTACAAGGCGTTGGTGAGACCGCACCTGGAGTACTGTGCACAGTTTTGGTCTCCTTTTTTAAGGAGGGATATACTTGCATTGGAGGCAGTTCAGAGAAGGTTCATGAGGTTGATTCCTGAGATGAAGGGGTTGTCTTATGAAGAAAGGTTGAGCAGGTTGGCATTTAGAAGAATGAAAGGTGATCTTATTGAAACGTATAAGATTCTGAGGAGGCTTGACATGGTAGATGCAGAGAGGATGTTTCCCCTCGTGGGAGAATCTAGAACTAGAGGGCACAGTTTCAGAATAAGGGGTCACCCATTTAAAACAGAAATGAGGAGGAATTTCTTCTCTGAGGGTTGTGAATCTTTGGAATTCTCTACCCCACAGAGCTGTGGAGGCTGGGTCATTGAATATATTTAAGGTGGCGATAGACAGATTTTTGAATGATAAGGGAGTCTAGGGTTATCGGGAGCGGGCAAGGAAGTGGAATTGAGGCCAAGATCAGATCAGCCACGATCTTATTGAATGGGGGAGCAGGCTCGAGGGGCAATTGGCCTAAAAAGAACATAAGAAATAGTAACAGGAGTAGGCCATATGGCCCGCTGTACTGTAGCACTTTGCAATCTTTCTTCATTTAAATAATAACTTGCTCTTTGATTTTTTTTCTGCCAAAGTGCATGACTTTTTGCCCACTCACTTAGCGTGTCTATGTTCTTTTGCAGATTTTTACTCCTGCTCCTATTTTTTATGTTCTTATGTTAATGCTGCCCATCCCTAGTTCCCCTTGAGAAGGTGGTGGTGAGCCACCTTCTTGAACCGCTACAGTTTTTTTGTAGCAGACAACTGAATGGCTTGCTGGGCCATTTCAGAGGGCAGTTAAGCATCAACCACCTTGCTGTGGTTCTGGAGTCACATTTAGGCCAGACCAGTAAGGATGGCAGATTTTCTTCTCTGAAGGACATTAGTGAAACAGATAGATTTTTACGACAATCTGCTAGTTTCATCGTCACCATTACTGATACTAGCTTTTTATTCCAGATTTATTTAATTACAAAGGATATACGGCACAGAAAAAAACCATTCGGCCCAACCAGTCCATGCCAGTGTTTATGCTCTACTCACGCCTCATCTAACTCTATCAGCATAACCCTCTGTTCCCTTCTCCCTCATATGCTCGTCTAGCCTCCCATTAAATGCATCTATATTATTCACTTCAACCACTCCCTGTGGTAGCGAGTTCCACTCTTTGGGTAAAGAAACATAGAAACATAGAAAATAGGAGCAGTAGTAGGCCATTCGGCCCTTTGAGTCTGCACCGCCATTCAATATGTTCATGGCTGATCCGCTATCTCAACACCAAAGTTCTGCTTTTTTCCCATACTTCTTGATGCCTTTTGTTTCTAGAAATCTATCTCCCTCTTAAATATATTCAGAGACTCGGCCTCCACAGCCTTCTGTGGTAGAGAATTCGACAGGTTCACCACCCTCTGAGTGAAAACATTTCTCCTCATCTCGGTCCTAAATTTCCTACTCCGTATCCTGAGACTGTGACCCCTTGTTCTAGACTTCCCAGCCAGGGGAAACATCCTCCCCGCATCCAGTCTATCCAACCCAGTCAGAATTTTATACGTTTCAATGAGATCCCCTCTCATTCTTCTAAAGAAGTTTCTTCTGAATTCCCTATTAGATTTCTTGGTGACTATCTTATATTGATGGCCTCTAGTTATGCTCTTCCCCATCAGTGCAAACATTCTCTCTGTATCCACACTATCAAAATGTTTCATAATTTTGAAGAGGTCACCCCTCAGCCTTCATTTTCCAAGAGAAAAGAGACCCAGCCTGTTCATCCTTTCCTGATATGTATAACCTTGCATTTCTGGTACCATCCTTGAAAATCTTCTCTGCACCCTCTCCAGTACCTCTATATCCTTTTTATAATATGGCGACTAGAATTGTATGTAGTACTCTTAAGTGTGGATTAACTAAGGTTCGATACAGGTTTAGCATAACATAGAAACATAGAAAATAGGTGCAAGAGTAGGCCATTTGGCCCTTCGGCCCTTCGAGCCTGCACCACCATTCAATATGATCATCGCTGACCATGTAACTTCAGTACCCCATTCCTGCTTTCTATCCATACCCCTTGATCCCTTTAGCCGTAAGAGACATATCTAACTCCCCTTTGAATATATCTAACGAACTGGCCTCAACAACATTCTGTGGTACGGAATTCCACAGGTTCACAATTCTCTGAATGAAGAAGTTTCTCCTCTTCTCGGTCCTAAATGGCTTACCCCTTATCCTTAGACTGCAACCCCTGGTTCTGGACTTCCTCAACATCGGGAACATTCTTCCTGCATCTAACCTGTCCAATCCCATCAAAATTTTATATGTTTCTATGAGATCCCCTCTCATTCTTCAAAATTCCAGTGAATATAAGCCTAGTCGATCCAGTCTTTCTTCATATGTCATTCCTGTCATCCCGGGAATCAGTCTGGTGAACCTTCGCTGTACTCCCTCAACAGCAAGAATGACCCTCCTCAGATTAGGAGACCAAAACTGAACACAATACTCCAGGTGAGGCCTCACCAAGGCCCTGTACAACTGCAGTAAGACCTCCCTGTTCCTATACTCAAATCCCCTCGCTATGAAGGCCAACATACCATTTGCCTTCTTTACCACCTGCTGTACCTGCATGCCAACTTTCAATGACTGATGTACCATGACACCCAGGTCTCGTTGCACCTCCCCTTTTCCTAATCTGTCACCATTCAGATAATATTCTGCCTTCATGTTTTTGCCACCAAAGTAGATAACCTCACATTTATCCACATTATACTGCATCTGCCATGCATTTGCCCACTCAGCTAAGCTGTCCAAGTCACCCTGCAGCCTCTTAGCGTCCTCCTCACAGTTCACACTGACATCCAGCTTAGTGTCATCTGCAAACTTGGAGATGTTAGCTTCCCTACTTTTCAATTCTATGCCTCTAGAAATAAACCCTAGTGCTTGGTTTGCTTTTTATATGGCCTTGCTAACCTGTGTCCCTTACCCTCTCCACTTCTCTCCTCTCCCTTGACTGAATTTAAATTCCCCAGCTGCTGTGGTGGGATTTGAATTCATGTCTCCGGAACTTTAGTCCAGGGTCTAATGGATGGTCCAATAACTCGTCCCAAGGCGCTTCACAGGGGCATTATCAAACAAAATTTGGCACCGAACCACAAGACAGGTGACCAAAAGCTTGATCAAAGAGGTAGGTTTTAAGCAGGGTCTTAATGGAGGAAAGAGAGGTGGAGAGGTTTAGAGAGAGAATTTGAGAGCTTAGGGCATATCATCTGAAGGTACGGCCATCAATAGTGGAGCGAAGGAAATTAGGGATGTGCAAGTGGTCAAAATTAGAGGCGTGCAGAGACCTCGGGGGATTGTAGGGCTGGAGCAGGTTACAGAGATAAGGAGGTGCGAGGCCCTGGAGCGATTTAAAAACAAGGATGAGAGTTTTAAAATCAAGGAGATGCCGAACCGGTCAACAAGCACTTGGGTGATGGGTGAACAGGACTTGGTGTGAGTTAGTATACGGACAACAGAGTTTTGGATGGGCTCAAGTTTACGGAGGGTGCAAGGTGGGAGGCTGGCCAGGCGAACATTGGAATAGTCTAGTCTGGAGGTAACAAAGGCATGGATGAAGGTTTCAGCAGAAGATGAGCTGGGGCAGGGATGGGGATGGGTGAAGTTATGAAGGTGGAAGTAGGTGGTCCTGGTGATGGAGAGGATATAGGGTCAGATGCTCAACTCAGTCAAATAGTAGTATTCACAGATGGAGTTGCAGCTGATGTCCCTGTCTGATATGTTGGCTATCCATATCAGTTCATCTGTAATGTCTCATTGACAGTACACAAAAGCAACCTAAGCCCCGCGAATGGATTCAATCCCATTATGCTCGCACTGTACATAAAAACAAATTGAAGTTACAACACAGAAATAGGCCATTCGGTCCATGTCAGCATTTACCCTCCACATGAACAAATAGCCCTAATCATATTTACCCGCCCTTTTCCCAAATCCCTTCAACCCCTTTGTAAGAATATAGAGATGTTTTTGCATTATTTATAGGATGGAACAATGACAGGACAGCTAAAGTACGTTAGCAACACTCCTCCTTTATGATGCTCCTTAAAATCTACCTCTTTGATTATCTGTCCAAATATCTCCTGATGTGACTCAGTGTCAAATGTTGTCGAATAATATTCCTGTGAAGCACTTTGGGACATTAATGGCGCCATATAATTGCAAGTTGTTGTTGTTTATTTATATTATTATGATAGCCTGTTTGCTAGAGAAGTACGAGTGTAACAGCCAAAGAAGATCTTTTAAAAACTCCTAATAACCCAGTGGATAAAGGTGCCATGAGGTGTGATATTAAAGCCATACAGAGCACAAGGTTACAGGCTCGACCTATGATGATCTCAGCTAATGGCAGAGGTTAGGATGCTACAGATAGCTGTGGCTCAGTGGGCAGCACTTTTGTCTCTGAGTCAGAGGTTGTGGGTTCTTAGTCCCACACCAGAGACTTGAGCACATAATCCAAGCTGACACTCCAGAGTGCTGCACTGTCAGAAGTGCCGTCTTTCAGATGAGGCATTAAAACTGAGGCCCCGCGATGCCTTCTCAGGTAGATGTAAACCATTCATTGGCTCTACTTTGAAGAAGAGCAGGGGAGTTCTCCCCAGGGTCCTGGCCAATACTTATCTCTCAACATTAATAAAGCAGATTATCCAGTCATTATCACATTGCTGTGGGAGCTTACAGTGACTAAACTTGAAAAATGTACTTAATTGGCTGGGACATCCTGAGGTGGTAAAAACACAATATAAATGCAAGTCTTTCTTTTTTCTGCCTGGTCTTCAGATCTTTGTTGCAAAGACGGTGGGGGAGTGGCCTAATCCCAGATACATAGCTGTCAAGATCAGGGGTGTGTTAGGAATGAGATTTATGATTAGAAATAAACGTGAGAGAGTTTGCTAAACCCATTTAAAGCCTACGCCGTTCTGTTTAGGAATGAGATAGGTGAAAAGGCCAAATGAATGAGTCTCGCTCGAAATGATTGCGACTGAGCACGGATGGACACAGCCACTAGGGGGCATTAGGTATTGTCCCACTCCACTCGTCTGATCTGATTTCCCCTCCCTCTTTGTCTGGAGAAGCCTCAGCTCAGCATGGGCCAGAGCTGAAACTGAATGGAGACGCCCTCGAAACTTCAATCTGCCCGTTTACAGTGAGTCATTTAGGGGACAGCATCTGTGTGCATTTTACATAGTCTCGCTACAGTTACAGTGCAGAGGAAAGGGTTGCAGCAACAATGTGACGTGGGGGCAGATCATCTCCTTGCCTTACACCTCTCAGCCAAGAAAGAAGACCGGAATCGATGGTCATAAGGACATGAATACTTACCTGGCTCCGCAAAGTGTTGCTTGGGGCAATTTTAACCTAACCCACCTGTCAGGATACTGGCGAGATCGGGTGCACCACTTGTTTTACACCTGGTCTGATTTTATTCTCTGTTGAAGGCAACGGAGAGTAATATCCCATGGGATTCCCGCCCAGCGTGTTAGGTTCAAATTGTCTCCAAGAAGAAAGAGTGCTTTGGGGCAGTTTGAAATCTAGATTACTGGTGTCCAGGCCAATGGCACCTCAGTGGTGTTTGATCTATAACCACGTTTCACTTATATTCCTTTCCGTTTGCTTTTCCCTCAGGGTGGAGAACACTGTTACTATCATGGCCAGATACGGGGGAACGACAAGTCCAAAGTTGCTCTGTCCACCTGCGATGGGCTTCAGTAAGTATGATCAGGGGGCTCTCCCTGGGAAGATCGTGTGCGACTTACAGCTTTAACGCTGGGTTACGGGATGAGTTCAGAGATGGAAGGTCGCTCGGTGGGCCGGGCAGTGGAGTGGGCTCTTTCACCGCACCCTAACCCCCAGAACTGGAGTTCAAATCCAATGCAGACCAATGGGATGAACGTCTTCTCCCCATACATGGTGAAATGGGTGGGGAGGATAAACCTAGTCGTTGATGGATTTGGACAGAATGCTGCCTCTAATGTGGCACGCAGTTGTCAGTCCAGCTCATAGGAGCTGCAGGAGGGTTGGAGGGTGAGGAGAAATGGAGATGACCCACAGGTTTAATATGGATGCTTAGGGGATTAATGCGTATAGTTGAACTCTGCAGCTCGCTGTGCTGTAAAGGACCCCCTTTCCCCAAACCCTCCCTCACACCACACACCTCCCCCCTCCCCCCACCCACGCCCCCCTGCCAAAAGCAAGTGTAAATCCAAAAGAACAGTTTACAAACTCGTAACAGGACCACTTTGGTAATGCAGCATTATAATAGATAGGGAGGAAGTTTAACTCTCGTAGCAGCCTATTGGATAAAGGCAACTTCCTGCGCAGCACTGAGTGATATGGGCCACAAGAACCAGTGCCCAGTTCCTGGTGTACAGTAAATTCATTGGGGCTGCAATTGGAGAGAGTTGGTTTCAGTGCACCGGGGTTAGAGAAGGGAAAATTGACCCGGAGCCAAGCTCCTGTTTGCCACCATTGGCAATCTCCGTTGGAAGGGTGCACATAGGAATGTTGATGGAGGTCACCATTGGACTTGGCCTTGACACCCATTGCCGTCAAATAGCTGGTCAATACACACAGTCTAGGCTCACATGTAAAGAATTGCCTCTTCAGTGAAGATCAGGAACACCCGGGGAATCACACCCCAGCACGAGTCAGCCCCCCAGGAGAAAACTGGAAAGTAAACCTTAAAAAATAACACAATACACCTAAGTGTTTAAAAGGGAAGGTAAGTAGGGCCAAATACCACAAATGGCACTTGTCTGAGCATCACCTTCCCTTTAAGTGCCAGGAGAAAGGTTTTTTCAGGGAGTGAACCTGCTTGTCTGACATGCCACAACTTCTATCTGGCCATATCAATCATGTCAGATTAGAGAGCCCAAGGCTTAGTCATATACTTTATAGATCCCACACTCAGTCTGCTGCAGTTATGGACTCACACCCATTGCACACTTCACTGAGACAGAGGGGCCGAAATTGGCCTCTTGTGCGCCTGCCGTTAGCTCCTCTGGGAGGTTTTTCGCCTGAGCGCAGCGGGAACAGTGCCCGCCCCCCCGCCCTGTGGAATTGGGTGGGGGTTTTGCGGAGGCACTATGAGGTAGTGCCTCGCGCCCGCCGGAAGCTCCCCGCTCGGTTGCGCGCGCCGATGATGACAACATCATCATGCACAGCATCCTGTTACCGCCCCGGAAGTGAAATTTGGCCACTCACCCTCACTTTCCACCTGGCGATGACAACAACAGTTTCAGCTGTCGAGTTGGAGTTGGGAGTTGGCTGGAGGAGTGCTAGTTAAATGCGCCATCTTGAAAACAAATTTTTGTTGGCCTTTACTCTTTATAGATTGCTAACACGTAGGCAGAGTGGCTGGTGGACAGATTGCTGTGATTTTGACTTCAAGAACTGTTCTGCCACCTAACTATTCCCCTATATCATTGAAGGAAGATTTGAAATCGCAAAATTTATCTTGTCCATGGGGGCTGTGTTGGCACTCAACCTCCTGCTCAGACTTCACTGTCTGAGGCTCCTTAGGTGGAGAGAAAGGCAGGGAGAAAGATATGGAGCAGGGCAGGGTGAGGCATAGGAAGAGGCACAGGGAGAAGCACAGGGAGAAAGACAAGGAGCAAGACGGGGAGAAAAGCAGCAAAATGTGGCCAGAGCGAGAAGGCCCAACAGGGCTGACAACAGGGTATTCCAGTAGCAGTTCTCCTACATTAATTTCACTGAGTAACAGTGTGTTCAAAGGCTGTGCTTCAGCAAGGACGTGGTCACAGAGCTCTGCCATCTGATGTAACCAGACCTCGAGCCTCATACCAGGATGAGGATGGCTCTCTCAGTGGCAGTCAAGGTGACATCACACTCATGGATCCTTCCAGGGACGACAGGAGACATCTCCAACATCTCCCAGCTTGCCGTCCATTGCTCCCTCCGCGAAGTCACAGAGGCTCTGTACAGAAAGAGGAGGGAATACATTTCCTTCTCCATGACCAGAGAGAAACAGCACAAGCATGCATGTGGCTTTGCCAGGATAGCGGGCTTCCCCATGGTGCAGGATGCCATTGACTGCACCCACGTCGCTTTGCGGGCACCGCATCACAATGCTGGGGTCTACTGTAACTGCAAAGGTTTCCACTCACTGAATTTGCAGCTGGTGTGCGACCACACATGCAGAATCCTCACCATGAATGCCCACTATCCTGGCAGCAGCCATGATGCCTTCATTCTGCGTCTGACCAGTGTGCCAACTCTGTTCCAGCCACCACATCAAGCTCGCAGTTGGCTGCTCGGAAACCAGGCTATCCTCTCTCCACCTGGCTCATGACTCCCCTCCCCAACTCCAACACTCCTGCCCAGCAGTCAGACAATGAGAGCCATGCTGCCACCAGGAACATCATTAAGCAGACTATCGGATTGCTAAAACAACAGTTACACTGCCGTGACCGCTCGGGAGGAGCCCTCCAGTACTCGCCTGAGCGGGTGTCCCTATTCATCGTCATCTGCTGCATGCTGCACAACCTCGCCATCATGAGTGCACAGCCATTGCCACTAGGCATAGCCGCACCACCTGAGGAGGAGTTGGAGGAGGATCAGGAGGAGGAGGAGGATGAGGAGCAGGATGAGGAGGAGGAGAACGAGGAGCAGGATGAGGAGGAGGACTAGGAGGAGGAGGAGGAGGAGCAAGAAGAGGACGAGGAGCAGGATGAGGAGGAGCAGGATGAGGAGGAGCAGGATGAGGAGTAAGAGGAGCAGGATGATGAGGAGGAGCAGGAGCAGCAACAACAGCGATGGAGGAGACAGTGAGTCTATTGCGATTCTGTACGGGGGGGGTCCATGACCGTCTCATCAGAATTCGGATCTGTTATGTATATAATAACTCGATAGACTGAATACTGTAAACTAACTCAGGTACAAACCTGGCTCTGCTTTATTAGGGCCCTAAGTGATCACATTACATGATGGCTTGCCTTTTATACCTAGGCTGCACACACGTGCGTACAGCCCAGTGACCTCCAACAGTGGCGCCACCTGGTGGCTAGTAACCCCAAGCATACATACATGACAATATCCCCCTTTAAGATATTAGTAACAGTCTTTTTACAAATTGAGATAGTCCGGGACTTTCTGCTCCCGAGTTGATCGTCTCAGTTCAACTCCAGCCTTGGGCGAGCGTTTTGAGTCTGTTATGACTGGGGGCTGGGTGGCCGATCTGATGGGAGTGTCAATGACCATGTCAGGGATTGAAAGTCCAGATTCATTGATGACAGTGGAGTCCTCTGATGACTGAGGGTAGGTTGGTTGTCACTGATTGTATCTTCCTCAGACTGTTCTGGTTCATCCGTGTGCCGCAGCTTTATCTGATCAACATGTTTCCTGCATGTCTGCCCATTCTTGAGCTTGACAATAAACACTCTGTTACCCTGCTTGGCTGTAACAGTACCGGTGATCCACTTGGGACCTTGACCATAATTTAGTACATACACAGGATCGTTAACAGAAATGTCGTGTGACACAGCAGCACGATGATGATACCACTGCTGACTTTGCGTCTGTCTTCAACATGATCGTTCAAGTCAGGGTGGATAAGAGAGAGCCTGGTCTTGAGACCTCTCTTCATCAATAGTTCAGCAAGGGGGACCCCGGTAAGTGTGTGGAGTCTTATCCTGTAACTAAGCAATATGCATGACAAGCGAGTCGGCAGTGAACTTTGAATTACACGTTTCATACTCTGCTTGATGGTTTGGACAGCACACTCTGCTTGACCATTAGATGTGGGTTTGAATGGTACTGACCTCACGTGTTTGATACCATTGAGTTTCATGAACTCTTGAAA
Source organism: Pristiophorus japonicus (assembly GCF_044704955.1). NCBI lineage: Eukaryota > Metazoa > Chordata > Chondrichthyes > Pristiophoridae > Pristiophorus > Pristiophorus japonicus. The sequence goes on along the minus strand of NC_091979.1, from coordinate 196,489,725 downwards.
CTCCAAACTCGTGAAGCAAGGTCTGTTGTCGCTTACAACGATGTCGGGCAGACCATGAGTGGCAAACATGACACGAAGGCTCTTAATGGTAGCTGTGGATATACTGGATGACATGATTATACACTCTATCCACTTGGAATATGCATCCAACACAACTAAAAACATCTTTCCCAGGAACGGGCCTGCAATGTCGATGTGGATCCTGGACCATGGTTTTGATGGCCACGACCACAGACATAGAAACATAGAAAGATAGAAAATAGGTGCAGGAGTAGGCCATTCGGCCCTTCGAGCCTGCACCACCATTCAATAATATCATAGCTGATCATTCCATCAGTACCCCATTCCTGATTTCTCTCCATGCCCCTTGATCCCCTTAGCCGTAAGGACCATATCTAACTCCCTCTTGATTATATCCAATGAACTATCATCAACAACTTTCTGCAGCAGGGAATTCCACAGGTTAACAATGCTCTGAGTGAAGAAGTTTCTCCTCATCTCAGTCCTAAATGGCCTACCCCTTATCCTAAGACTATGTCCCCTGGTTCTGGACTTCCCCAACATCGGGAACATTCTACTCACATCTAACCTGTCCCGTCCCGTCAGAATCTTATATGTTTCTATGACATCCCCTCTCATCCTTCTAAACTCCAATGTATAAAGGCCCAGTTGATCCAGTCTCTCCTCATATGTCAGTCCTGCCATCCTGGGAATCAGTCTGATGAACCTTCGCTGCACTCCATCAATAGCAAGAACGTCCTTCCTCAGATTAGGAGACCAAAACTGAACACAATATTCCAGGTGAGGCCTCACCAAGCCCTGTACAACTGCAGTAAGACGTCCCTGCTCCTATACTCAAATCCCCTTGCTATGAAGGACAACATATAATTTGCCTTCTTCACTGCCTGCTGTACCTGCATGCCAACTTTCAATGACTGATGAACCATGACACCCAAGTCTCGTTGCACCTCCCCTTTTCCTAATCTACAGCCATTCAGATAATATTCTGTCTTCGCGTTTTTGCCCTCAAAGTGGATAACCTCACATTTATCCACATTATACTGCATCTGCCATGCATTTGCCCACTCACCTAACCTGTCCAAGTCACCCTGCAGCCTCCTAGCGTCCCCCACACAGCTCACACCGCCACCCAGTTTAGTGTCATCTGCAAACTTGGAGATATTGCACTCAATTCCTTCATCCACATCATTGATGTATATTGTAAAGAGCTGGGGTCCCAGCACTGAGCCCTGCGGCACTCCACTAGTCACTGCCTGCCATTTTGAAAAGGACCCATTTATCCCGACTCTCTGCTTTCTGTCTGCCAACCAGTTCTCTATCCAGTCAGTATATTACCCCCAATACCATGTGCTTTGATTTTGCACAACAGTCTCTTGTGTGGGACCTTGTCAAAAGCCTTTTGAAAGTCCAAATACACCACATCCACTGGTTCTCCCTTGTCCACTCAACTAGTTACATCCTCAAAAAATTCCAGAAGATTTGTCAAGCATGATTTCCCCTTCATAAATCCATGCTGACTTGGACGGATCCTGTCACTGCTTTCCAAATGCGCTGCTATTTCATCCTTAATAATTAATTCCAACATTTTCCCGACTACTGATGTCAGGCTAACCGGTCTATAATTACGTGCTAGTCAGAGTAGGAATCGCAGGATAGCTCAGATGAATACGTGGCTTGAGCAATGGTGCAGCAGGGAGGGATTCAAATTCCTGGGGCATTAGAACCAGTTCTGGGGGAGGTTGGACCAGTACAAACCGGACGGTCTGCACCTGGGCAAAATCGGAACCAATGTCCTCGGGGGAGTGTTTGCTAGTGCTGTTGGGGAGGAGTTAAACTAATATGGCAGGGGGATGGGAACCAATGCAGGGAGATAGAGGGAAACAAAAAGGAGGCAAAAGCAAAAGACAGAAAGGAGATGAGGAAAAGTGGAGGGCAGAGAAACCCAAGGCAAAGAACAAGAAGGACCATTGTACAGCAAAATTCTAAAAGGACAGAGGGTGTTAAAAAAACAAGCCTAAAGGCTTTGTGTCTTAATGCAAGGAGTATCCACAATAAGGTGGATGAATTAACTGTGCAAATAGATGTTAACAAATATGATGTGATTGGGATTACGGAGACATGGCTCCAGGATGACCAGGGCTGGGAACTTAACATCCAGGGGTATTCAACATTCAGGAAGGATAGAATGAAATGAATGGCTTGTGATCTGTTTCCAGTTCAACCGAAGACCAAACAGGTACTGAAGCATCTTTTTAACCCCATACACAGGCTAATGCTTCTTTTTCTACCATGCTGTAGGCTCTTTCCACCTTTGACAAACTTTTAGAAGCATACGCAACAGGTTGTAGTTTATCTGACTTATTAGCTTGTTGGAGCACGCGACCAACTCCATATGACGAAGCATCACAGGCCAATACTAGACGCTTACACGGATCATAATACCAGCAGCTTGTTAGAGCAAAGCAGATTAGTAGCTTTCTCAAAAGCTCTGTCTTGACATCTCAAACCCAGTTGTCGCCTTTTCTTAGCAGCATGTGCAGTGGCTCTAATAAAGTGCTCAATCTCGGTAGGAAATTACCGAAGTAGTTGAGTAGACCAAGGAACGAACGCAGCTCCGTCACATTCTGAGGCTTGGTTTTTTGATGGCCTTGGTTTTCGAGTCCGTAGGCCTGATGCCATCAGCAGCAATTTTCCTCCCCAGGAATTTGACTTCCGTTGCCATGAAGACACACTTCAACTGTTTCAGTCTGACTCCCACTTCGTCCAGACGATGTAGAACCTCTTCCAGGTTGTTCGGATGTTCGGCGGTGTCACGACCTGTGACCAGGATGTCATCTTGGAACACGACGGGCCTAGGGATGGACTTCAGAAGACTCTCCATGTTCCTCTGAAATATGGCTGCAGCCGAGCGAATTCTAAAAGGACACCTGTTGTAGATAAACAGTCCTTTATGAGTGTTGATGCACGCAAGTTTCTTCAATGTGTCGACGAGCTCCTGTATCATATAGGCTGACGTCAGATCCAATTTAGTGAACGACTTCCCCCCGGCTAGCGTTGCAATCAGATCATCAGCCTTTGGTAATGGGTATTGATCTTGTTTCGAAACTCGGCTGATCGTAACCTTGTAATCTCCACAAATCCTGACAGTGCCAGCATTCTTCAACACAGGAACAATGCGGCTGGTCCATTCGTTAAATTTGACCGGTGATATGACCCCTTCACGCCGGAGTCTGTCCAGTTCGATTTCGACCTTTTCGCTCATCATGTACAGAACCGCCCAAGCTTTATGATGGACGGGTCTTGCATCCGAGTCCACGTGGATCTACACCTTGGCTCTCGTGAACTTGCCGATACCTGGTTCAAACAGCGAGGGGAACTTGCTCAGCACTTGAGCACATGGAGTGTCATCCTCCGACGATAACGCTTTGATATCGTTCCAATTCCATTTGATTTTTTTCTAGCCAATTCCTGCCGAACAGCATTGGACCATTCATTGCCTGGAACAATCCATAATGGTAAATCATGAACCGCACCATCATACAACACCTTGACTACTGCACTGCCAATCACCGTTATGAATTCTTTAGTGTGCGTACGCAACTTGGCATTGACTGGACTCAGCTTAGGCCTCACAGCCTTAGTGTCCCACAGCTTGTCGAATGTTCTCTGGCTCATTATTGTTTGACTTGCACCCGTGTCCAATTCCAGCATTACCGGCACGCTGTTAAGTTTCACATTAATCATTATCGGTTGGCTCTTTGTTAGGAATGAATACAGTCCAAATACTTCCTCCTCTGGTATCTCGAATTGCATATCCAGATCCGCGCTATACTGGTCATCATCCTCCATGTGTTGTGTCGCAGCACGCTTGCTCAGTTGCGGATGCATACACTGGAGATGCCCCCTTCTCAATCAGCCTTTACAAATGTACTGTTTAAACCGACACTGATGAAGCCGATGATTGTCCCCAGACGGTGAAATCGGATTCATTCCCTTTGGCAGACTTTGAGCAGCCACAGGTTTCGCATACGCAGTCGAGTAGGCCCTGCCATATGCAGCTCTGCCAGACGACAATACAATCTTGTTTACAGTATTTGTCGAGTTCCGATGATATCTGCTTTGAGTGTTTGTCCGTCGTCATGCATGCCTGGGCAATCGTGATGGCCTTGCTCATGTCCAGCATTTCCACTGCCAGTGGCTTATGCAGGATCACCATTGGTTGATGCCGATTACAAAGAAGTCCCACAGCACGTCTCCCAATAAGTTTTCGAACTTACACGGTCCAGCTAGATGTTTTAGGTCGGCAACGAATTCCAACATATCCTGGCCCTCAGAACGAACATGCTTGTAGAATCGATATCATGAGATGATGATGCCGTCTTCTGGTTTGAGATGGTCACATACCAGAGCACACAATTCCTCATAGTCCTTGTCCATTGGACTTGCAGGCGAGAGAAGATTCTTTGAGTCCATAGATTTTCGGACCGCAAACCGTGAGGAAGACCGCCCTGCGCCTAACTGCGTCAGTAGATTTCTCCATTTTGTTTGCCACGAAGTACTTGTCCAGGAGAGCTACAAAATCTGTCCAGTCCTCTCCCTCCATGATTCTCTCCAGAATTCCAATTGTGTGCATTTTTGCATACGAAGGTTCTTAAGTTACCTCGTCGGCAAATGTTATGTGTGTAATAACTTGATAGACGGAATACTGTAAACTAACACAGGTACAAACCTGGCTCTGCTTTATTAGGGCCCAAAGTGATCACATTACATGATGGCTTGCCTTTTATACCTGGGATGCACACACGTGCGTACAGCCCAGTGACCTCCGACAGTGGCGCCACCTGGTGGCTAGTAACCCCAAGCATACATACATGATAGGATCCAGTGAATTTCATCCCACGTCCCCATCACCACATCCATTTTCTCTTCCATACCAAAGCACCAAAACTGAAATGAGACACAACAGCAAAGATTAAACATTCGAATCCAAATATTATCATTAAGTAATATGACTCCATCTACAAATGCGATCATTAATTAGGAGATTATTGGTGCTTTAGTCACAAAGCTATAGGCCTAGAATTTGCCATTCGCCCCGATTGGAGGCGGTAACCTTCTGGGGCTGGGACTTCCTGTGCCCGACACGGAAGTTCCGCCCCCAACGCGGAATTGGGCCATACGCCCCAAAAGTAAATGGAGCGCTATCTCCGGCACTCCGCTTTCTTTGAGAGGCGCTCCCGGGGCGGTAGTGCGGTGCTGGGCCCAGCGCTACGTGGATGCTCTGCATATCGCTAACGTGCTACAATGCCCCTGCCACTCCATTAATGGGGAGGGCTGCTGCGTACTCTGTAGGCCCGTTAATGGCTGTCACTGAACCACCAGAGACGCGATCGACTGCGCCAACAACCCGGCATCCAAGACAGTGTGGGGCTGCAAGATGTCGGCGTGAGGGCCGCCATTGTCGGGCCGACTCGACCAGCCCAGGGCGCTAAAGACCTCACCTTTAAGGGGCGCCCCGGAGCCAGATGTCCAGCAGCTTCACGACCTGTGAAGCTGGTGTTGACATCCACCTGCGCCAGCCTCGCGGCTCGCAGGGCAATTATGGGTCGGCGCGTGACGGTGAGGGGTTGGCGCGCATGGCGATGATGACATCGCCGGTAGTGCGCCGACCCGGGGCGCTAACCGTGGGACGCGGTGCTGCCGGGACAATGCCCCCCAAACCTCCGGTGCAATTTCCCCGGAAACGCTAGTGCCCCTCCCTCCCCTGGATGAAAACGCCATTGCACCCCGTTATCACCCTCCAGAGATGCTAACGGGGCTATAAAAAGAAGGGCAAATGTATTTCCCTCACCATCCAGGGTAGCACTTGCATCCCTTCAGGAATTTTGAAATTAACATTTACCAGTAGCTTTACAAGTAGAACAGAATCTCCATCAATCTGTTAACTGATGTAATCAACATGTTTTTATTTTGGTTTGTTTTCCATGCTGTCTAGTAATCAGCTGGAGCAATGACCATGAAACTCACGCCTCAGTTTGACAGACGTGGTTCTCGAGCCGTGTGAATCCCGTGGCCCTGCAGGGAAATTTAAAATGTAGGGGGGAAAAGGCTCTTAAATGCCTGTAAAGTACCTCATAATTATTTCAATTGGGTCGCCCACCGCTGCCGGTCGGGTCGGCCCCACGATGACAGACACGCTTGGGGGAAAGGCTCGTGGGAGCGAGATGACAGCGGGTTCCTGATGCAAGTTTTACTTGCATCTAACTTTGCAGCACACTTGATCTAGGTTTGCTTGATGCTGACATGGGCAGATGGGCAAGTGAGGGCTGTCACAGTATCAGCACCCCCTCACCTTCAGGAACACAAAAGAGAGCAAAAATGAGGAAACTCCGGTGAAAACAGTTCTAGTTTTAAATGCTGGGTCGGTGGTAACAAGGGTTGGTGAGCTTTCTGTGAGGTACTAGGCACTGATTGGGGCCAGCAGCCTCATTCTAATTCTGTGTCATCTTTCTCTCTTTCTAGTGGCATGTTTGATGATGGTAATTACATGTATATCATTGAGCCATTGACGCAGACACATACAGAGGTGAGTACCAAGCATTTCTTTTGTGCTGTCAGATGATAGGTGCTACAGGTATTGCTGGTTATGGTAGACCTCACAGGTTGTTGACAGAGCTTTTCTTTCTCAGGATGTGGGCATCGCTGGCAAGGCTGGCATTTATTGCCCATCTCTAGTTGCCTTGAGAAGGGTGGTGGTGGGCCTTTTTGAACCGCTGCAGTCCATGTGGTGAGGGTGCTTCCTCAATGCTTTTTTTTATTCTTTGCGATGGTTTTGATACAACTGTATACTCACGAGGCCACTGCAAGAGGGCAGACCAGAGTCAACTACACTAATGTGGGACTGGAGTCATATGAAGGCCAGACTGGTTAAGAACGCCAAGGTTACTTCCCTAAAGTACATTAATGAACCAACACAACGTGTATTTATATAGTGCCTTTAACATAGTAAAATGACCCAAGGCACTTCACAGGAGCGCTATCAGAAAACCTTTGACACCATGCCACATAAGGAGATATTAGGACAGGTGACCAAAAGCTTGATCAAAGTGATAGGTTTCTTGGAGTGTTTTAAAAGAGGAGAGAGATGTAGCGAGGTTTAGAAATTCCAGAGCTTAGGGCCCAGGCAGCTGAAGACACAGCCGTCAGTGGTGGGATGAAAAAAATGGAGGATGCAAACGACACCAGAATTGGAGAAGCGCAGAGACCTCAGAGGGTTGTAGGGCTTGAGGAGGTTACAGAGAAAGGGAGGGTGGAGGCCATGGAGGGATTTGAACACGAAGATGAGATTTTAAATTTGAGGTGTTTTTATGACTATCCGACAGTTTCACAATACCATGTTTCATTACAGTTTATTTTTTTCCCAGTTTTTTTTAATATCTTACTGAGCTCAGATTTTCAAAAATGCCACAGTGGGATTTGAACTTGGGTTATCTGGCTTATTAGTTCGGGCCTCTGGCAACTCTCAAGGCCACAATTCGGAGGCCCTTTTAGGAGCAGCAAGATGCTAGTTAGCCCAGTGAGCCTATCTGACATCGTTTGGACTATTCCAAAAGTCACAGGCTTCATTTTCTCAAAAGAGTTGCGAAGGATGCAATGGTTTTGTGCTGGGCCATGTACTTCACTGTGGTCACTTGGCAGATTTTTTTTTAAACGCAAGTCAAGTTTAAAGAAAATTTGGCATTCAGCAATTTTGCTACTGAAATCAATTCCGCAAGGCGCAATTTTTTGGGCTGCTGACAGCTTAAACCGGAGAAAGGTGAGAATGGACAAAGGTCCGTGACGTCAATGTCCAAGTCTTGATGAATGCATGAGCGGCACTCTGCACCCCTGATGTAGCGGCCAGTTACTGGTCCAAATCGGTTGACCACAGCCACAGCATTCAGAGTTCCACTCCGAAAAGAAAGGACTGGCATTTCCACAGCTCCATCCAATAAGAACAGAAGGAGGCCATTCAGCCCCTCGAGTCTGTTCCACCATTCAATTCTAAAATGGCAGACCTGCATCTTAATACTCTTACCGAACAAAAAGTTATCAATCTCAGTTTTGATATATTCAATTGACACCCCCCCCACCGTCCAGCCTCAACAATTATAAAATAAAAACAGAAAATGCTGGGATCACTCAGCAAGTCAGGCAGGATTTGTGGAGAGAGAAACAGAGTTAACGGCCTGATAATAACTCACAGACGTGTTGGAAGTGGACTCCTCCACGCTCCTCATCATTGCCGAGAGGCTGACAGGCACCCTTGTCATTGCACCTATCATCTCCGAGTGCACGGCCATCACCCTTCTTGTGAACGCCTCCCCATCGAGGTCCTCATCTGTGTCCTGTGCAACAGAACTTGCGCACGAACCCGCCCTCCAGGGAGCCGGCTCCCGAGTACCCTGTCCCCCTGGCCTTGCTGCAGCCGCTCATCTCCAGTGCATAACCCAGTGCAGAGTCCTCTATTAAACTTACCTCTAAAGATCACGTAGTGCCAGTATCTGAGGTGGTGCCTGCGGGTGAGAGATGCAGTGACGTGGTGCTTTGCTCCTCCTCCTTCTCCCACCTCACTCTCAGTGGGAGGCCCAGGGGCAGGCTGATCATCTGGTCACTGATTATCTGAAAGCATAAAGGCACAAGACTCGAGTTTAGATGAGAGCGGACAAGAATGGAGCAAGGAAGGCAGACATTATCAGGAGCTGACACGTGATAAAGGCTTGTGGTATGAGGAGGAAGTGGAAAGAGAAAGGGAGAGGGAATGAAGATACCGTTGTTGCCCCAACAGGGTCGACGTCACCAATGGCCGTGGAGCCCACCATCTGCGACCCAATGAGTTGCAGCACTCGCTCCTCAAGGTCTGTAATCTGCTGGAGCTGAGCATCACCCCCCACCCCCAACCCGTCCTCTGCTGCTCCTTCCGATTGTGGACCATCTTGGCCTGCAAGATAAACAAATGTGTGAGAGTCAGAGTGCAGCTATGTGTTTGGAAGATGTGCATGCCATAGTTGAATAGCTGTTATTGTAGGCAAGATGTGGATGTGAGTTTGACTAGGTGGAGATGCTTGGTGGGTGAGTGGTGGGAGTGTGCTGGTTTGTGCAATATGAGGTTCAGATGCTGGTATGTAGGACCTGTTGAAGCATGTACTCACCCTGACAACCCGAGTGAGGTCGTTGAATTTCTTCCGGCACTGTATCAGGCTCCGGACGGCCACACTACTGGTCGAGACTTCCTGGGCCACTTCCCTCCACATTACCCTGAACACTTGGGGCAATGGTCTCCTTTCAGTGTCTGGGAACAGCACTGCCCTCCTTTGTTCCACTCCAGTGCCTGGTCGGTGAAACAATGAGCTCTCTTCCTGGGAGTGGGATTAGCCATGACGATCAGGGGATTCAGTTGGTTGCAGGTTGCCTTCACAGCCAACAATGCTGATACTAAGGATCTGCACAATGATTTTCCAATCCTCCCTGGCTCCAGGAGTGGTGCCAGAGGATTGGAGAACTGCTAACGTTGTACCATTGTTTAAAAAGGGAGGAAGGGATAAACCGAGTAATGATAGGCCAGTTAGTTTAACCTCGGTGATGGGCAAATTATTGGAATCAATTCTGAGGGACAGTATAAACCTTCATTTTGAAAGACACAGATTAATCAAGGATAGTCGGCATGGATTTGTTAAGGGAAGGCCGTGTCTGACTAACTTAATTGAATTTTTTGAGGAGGTAACAGGAAGAGTCGATGAGGGCAGTGCGTTTGATGTAGTTTACATGGATTTTAGCAAGACTTTTGACAAATTCCCACATGGCAGGCTGATCAAAAAGGTAAAAGCCCATGGGATCCAAAGGAGAGTGGCAAATTGGATCCAAAATTGGCTCCGTGGCAGGAAGCAAAGGGTAATGGTTGACAGGTGTTTTTGTGACTGGAAGGCTGTTTCCAATGGGATTCCACAGGGCTCAGTACTAGGTCCCTTGCTTTTTTAGTATATGTTAATGATTTAGACTTAAATGTAGGGAGCATGATAATGAAAATTGGCCGTGTGGTTGACAGTGAGGAGGAAAACTTTAGACTGTTGGAAAATATCGATGAACTGGTCAGTTGGACAGAAAAGTGGGAAATGGAATTCAATCTGGAAAAATGTGAGGTAATACATTTGGGGAGGAACAACAAGGCAAGGGAATACACAATAAATGGGAGGATACTGTGGAGGAACAGAGGGACCTTGCAGTGTATGTCCACAGATCCTTAAAGGTAGCAGGACAGGTCGATAAGATAGTTAAAAAGGCATACGGAATGCTTTCCTTTATTAGCCGAAGCATGGAGGCGGATTTTCTGGTCCTCTCTGTTGTGTCTCAAATAAAGCAATGTGACTGAGTACTGTAGACTTGAGTAAGTGTGACCTTATTCTCTTTATTCTGACTCCAGAATGCTGGCACAGCATGGGAGGCCTGCTTATATGCAGTGCTCCCAAGAGATGCTGGTATCCCTTGGGACTCCAACAGATGCACCCTCTGGTGGCGGTAGAATGCTGGTTACAAGGTGTTGCATACATAACATCACTTCCCCCCCCCACCCACCCCCCCGCCCTCCCCAAAGTCAATAGTACACTTATTTACAGGGCGAGATGATCTGGGGCTTTCCGCTCCCTAGTCGATCATCTCGGTACAAACACAGGTGCAGGTGAGTTGGTTGGGCCTTCGCTGGGCTGTTGCACAGCTGGCCTTGCTGGGCTGCTGGGGATGATGAGTTCAGCTTCATGGTCAACCGCGATGTCGGTTGCCATTTGTGTGTGTATCGGAGGGTCGAAGTTGGTGGTGTCCTCTTCAGGTGCTCGTGGCTGTCTGTGAATCACAGTTTGGTTTGGTCCAAATGCTTTCTGCAAGTTAGTCCATTTGCAAGTTTGACCTGAAACATCCTACTCCCTTCTTTAGCTATGACAGTGCCAGCAAGCCGTTTGGGACCATGTCCATAGTTGAGTACAAATACAGGGTTATTGACTTCAATATCGCAGGACAAATTTGCGCGATCATGGTACATGCTTTGTTGATGCCGCCTGCCCTCGACATGATCATGGAGATTAGGGTGGACTAGAGAGAGACTTGTTTTGAGTGCCCTTTTCATGAGCAGTTCGGCAGGGGGAACCCTGGTGAGCGAGTGGGGTCTGGTGTGGTAGCTGAGCAGGACTCGGGACAGGTGGGTCTGCAGGGAGCCTTCCGACACGCGTTTCAAACTTTGCTTGATGGTTTGGACTGCCCGTTCTGCCTGGCCGTTAGATGTGGGCTTGAACGGGGCAGATGTGACATGCTTGATCCCATTGTGAGTCATGAATTCCTTGAATTCAGCGCTGGTGAAGCACGGCCCATTGTCGCTGACAAGGACATCAGGCAGGCCGTGCGTGGCGAACATGGCTCGCAGGCTTTCGATGGTGGCAGTGGACGTGCTTACAGACATTATTACACACTCAATCCATTTTGAATAAGTATCCACAACAACCAAAAACATTTTGCCTACAAACGGGCTAGCGAAGTCAACGTGGATCCTAGACCACGGTTTGGAGGGCCATGACCACAAACTTAGCGGTGCCTCCCTGGGTGCATTGCTCAGTTGAGAGCAAGTGTTGCATTGGTGCATGCAAGACTCCAAATCTGAGTCGATGCCGGGCCACCACACATGGGATCTGGCTATAGATTTCATCATTACTATGCCTGGGTGGGTACTATGTAGGTCACGTATGAACGTTTCCCTGCCTTTCTTAGGAAAAATCACGCAATTACCCCACAAAAAACAGTACGCCTGTATGGATATTTTGTCTTTGCACCACTAGAACGGCTTGATCTCTTCATGCATCTCTGCTGGGACACTGGACCAGCTCCCATGGAGGACATAGTTTTTTACAAGGGACAATAAAGGATCCTGGATGGTCCAGGTCCTGATCAGGCAGGCCATAACGGGTGACTTTTTGTTTTCTAATGCATCCATCACCAAGTGCAAGTCTGCAGGCTGTGCCATTTCCACCCCGGTGGGTGGGCAATGGTAACCGACTGACAGCATCAGCGCAGTTCTCTGTGCCTGGCCTGTGGCGAATTACATAGTTATATGCAGACAGTGTGAGCGCCCATCTTTGGATGCGAGCAGAGGCATTGGTATTAATACCTTTGCTCTCTGAGAATAGCGATATGAGCGGCTTATGGTCAGTTTCTAACTCGAACTTAAGCCCAACCGGATACTGGTGCATTTATTTCACCCCGTAAAAGCATGCCAGAGCTTCTTTTTCAATCATGCTGTAGGCCCTTTCAGCCTTGGACAAACTCCTGGACGCATAAGCGACCGGTTGCAATGTTCCCGATTCGTTAGCTTGTTGTAACACACACCCGACTCCGTATGAAGATGCATCGCAAGCTAGCACTAAACGTTTACAAGGATCATACAAAACAAGCAGTTTGTTGGAACATAACAGATTTCTCGCTTTCTCAAAATCAGTCTCTTGTGATTTCCCCCATACCCAGTCATCTCCCTTGCATAGCAACACATGTAGAGATTCTAGCAAGGTGCTTAACTCAGGTAGGAAATTACCAAAATAATTGAGGAGTCCCAGGAATGACCGCAGCTCCATCACGTTCTGTGGTCTCGGCGCGTTCTTGATGGCCTCCGTCTTGGCGTCAGTGGGTCTGATGCCGTCTGCCGTGAATCTTCTCCCTAAAAACTCGACCTCTGGCGCCAGGAAAATACACTTCGAGCATTTCAACCTGAGTCCCACACGATCTAGCCGACTTAGAACCTCTTCCAGGTTCTGCAAGTGTTCGATGGTGTCCCGACCTGTGATCAATATATCGTCCATGTTCCTTTGAAAAATAGCCGTGGCCAATCGAATCCCAAACGGGCATCTATTGTCGATATGCAGACCTTTGTGCATGTTGATGCAGGTGAGGCCTTTCGAAGATTCCTCCAGCTCCTGCACCATGTAGGCCGAGGTCAGGTCCAACTCAGTGAATGTCTTCCCTCCTGCCAGCGTCGCAAATAGGTCGTCTGCCTTGGTAGCAGGTACTGGTCCTGCAGCGAAAAACGGTTAATCGTTACTTTATAGTTCCCACAAATTCTGACTGTGCCATCGCCCTTGAAAACCAGAACAATTGGACTGGCCCACTCATTGAACTCAACTGGCGCGATGATGCTCTCTCATTGTAGCCTGTCCAGCTCGATCTCCACTTTCTCACGCATCATATATGGCACCGCACGTGCCTTGTAGTGAATGGGTCGTGTACCGGGATCTGCACCTTCGCCCCAGAGAAAGTTCCGATGCCTGGCTCAAACAATGACGGGAACTTGCTCAAAACCTGGGCACATGAGGCGTTGCTGACGGACGAAGGCGCTCGGATGTCATCCCAGTTCCAGTGGATTTTTCCCAGCCAGCTTCTGCCGAACGGTGTGGGGCCATCCCCTGGTACAATCCATAGTGGTAGTTCGTGCACCGCTCCATCATAAGAGACTTTTACTGTTGTGCTGCCAATTACAGGGATCAGCTCTTTAGTGTAAGTTCTCGGCTTGGTATGAATAGGGCTCAGCTTGGGCCTTTGTACCTTGTTGCACCACAGCCTCTCGAAGGCCTTTTTGCTCAAGATAGACCCGTGTCCAATTCCATGGATACTGGAATTCCATTCAGTTCAACTTTTAACATGATTGGTGGACATTTCGTGGTGAAGGTGCATACCCTGTACACTTCTGTCTCCTCGGTTCGAGTCTCTAGTTCAGTTTGATCCGCCATTGATTGGTCTTCCTCTGCAACATGGTGGTTTGCAGGGTTTGCAGCTCGTCTGCACATTCGCTGGAGGTGTCCCATTGTTCCACATCCTTTGCACACATAGTTTTTGAAGCGGCATTGATGGGCTTGATGATCATCTCCGCAGCGCCAACAAGGTGTTACTTGCCTCACATTCACACTTGATAGCGGATCCTGAGTCATCTGAGGTCGTGCAACTGCAGGCATGTATGTTCTGCCATATGCATTCCAGCATGTAAAACGGCGTTACTTTGTGTACAGTACTTGCCGATGCATCTTTATGCTGCAAAATTTGTTTGGTGTTATCGCTGGTGGACATAAATGCCCGGGCTATCGTTATGGCTTTGCTCAGGTTCGGTGTTTCAACAGTCAATAGTTTGCGAAGGATAACCTCATGCCCAATGCCAAGCACAAAAAAGTCTCTTGGCATTTGCTCCAGGGATCCACCGAATTCACAATGTCCTGCTAGGCGCCTTAGTTCGGCGATGTAGCTCGCCACTTCCTGGCCTTTAGACCGTTGACATGTATAAAATCGATAGCTTGCCATCAGAATGCACTCCTTCGGATTTAGGTGTTCCCAGACCAGCGTACACAGTTCTTCATACGATTTGGTTGTTGGTTTCACCGGAGCAAGAAGATTCTTCATGAGGCCATAGGTTGTTGCCCCGCAGACGGTGAGGAGGATCGCCCTTCATTTGACAGTGTTCTCAATCCCTTCTAGCTCGTTGGCCATGAAGTATTGGTCGAGTCACTCCACGAAGGCTTCCTAATTGTTGCCTTCTGAGAATTTCTCCAGGATACCAATAGTTTTCTCCATTTTCGCGTGATGGCTCGTTATCTATTACTCATCGCCAGTTGTTATGTCTCAAATAAAGCAATGTGACTGAGTACTGTAGACTTGAGTAAGTGTGACCTTAGTCTCTTTATTCTGACTCCAGAGTGCTGGCACAGCATTGGAGGCCTGCTTATATGAAGTGCTCCTAAGGGATGCTGGGATCCCATGGGACTCCAACAGATGTGCCCTCTGGTGGTGGTAGAATGCTGGTTACAAGGTGTTGCATACATAACACTCTCCACTCCGTTTTTCGCCCCAGAGCGGCGGCAATGGCAGTGGTGAGGTCATCTGGGCGGGCGGTCCGCCTCCAGTGCCCTGCAGGGGTTTTCGGGGCAGGTTTTGCGGCGGCGCGGACCAGTACCGGCCGGAAGAGCTGCGTCAGTGTGCAACGCCCCTGGTTGCGACACCGGCATGCTTTTTAACTCACGCCTGACCCGTATGCCCCGCAGCACGCCCTGCAGTGACCGCCTGGGAAAACGGGCAGTCCAACCTACACCGACTGCAGAGAGGTAAGTAATGTCGTCCTAAGGTAAGTATGAATGTTTTCCCCCTCAATTTTTTTTGCGATTTATGTTGTTGTATTAGGAATGTTTTTGTGGGGGTTTTTTCAGGTTTTTCTTTTTCTCCCCGGCGTCTCTCAGAGCGCTCCTGGCCCGGCTCCTGGCTAATGGCCAAGAGAGGTGTACAATGCCTCTCTTAGCGCTGCGCCCCCTGACTCAAGGCCCAGCTGCCCAGTTTTGATGACTGAGGCACAAACTATTCCTGGGACTTCTAAGAGATCAATCGCAATGGGAGGCCATTTGGCCAGGGCTCGGGGTGGGCAGGTAGGAGAACTGATAGTGCTCCTGCCTGGATGATTTCTATCAGTCCTCCTGCCCACCCGCCCCGAGCTCTGGCCGAGTGGCCTCCGGGTACGATTTCTAAGATTAAAGAGATTAAAGCTTCAAATCATACACCTACTCACAACATTTGGCAGGTATCAGGTCCCACACAGCGGCTGCAGCAAGACTCGGAGAGGCTGGGGACGAGGAGCTACTGCGCATGCGCAGACACTCCTCTGCGCATGTGCAGACGTCCCGACACTGTTTTCGGCGCAGGACGCTGGCTCCAGACCCAACTCGACTGGCCACGCTGCGCAACCACAGGGAGGAGGCCGGACAGTGGCCAAACTAGGAAGGAAATTTTTCGATGCACTTCTGAACGGAGAAAAGCGCCGGTAAGTGCGCCGAAAAACGGGCTGGGCCAAAATTGAGTCCTTGTGGCTGACGAATACACCTGGTTGATCTAGGGGTGCCCGAATTGCCACGTATGTGCAGTCGATGACGCCCTGCAACTGTGGGCAACTAGCCAGAGCAGCGAAGCCGAGCATATGCTCATTCTGACTGGCATTATCACAGATGAAGTTCACTTAATTGCCAGCCCTGGCAAACAAACTTTTTGAACAAAAAGGTTGTTTTCTTTGGAACAGAGGAAGCTGAGGGGAGACTGGATCGAGGTGTATCAAATTATCATCTAGATGCAGTGGATAGGAAGGACCTATTTCCCTTAGCAGAGAGGTCAATAACCATGGCCATAGAGTTAAAGTAATTGGTAGAAGGTTCAGAGGGAAGTTGAAGAGAACTTTTTTCACCCAGAGTGTGATGGGTGTCTGGAACTCACTGCCTGAAAGGGTGGTAGAGGCAGAAACCCTCATCGCATTTAAAAAGTACTTGGCTGTGCACTTAAAGTGCTGTAACCTACAGGGCTACAGACCAAGAGCTGGAAAGTGGGATTAAGCTGGATAGCTCTTTTTTGGCCGGCTCAAAAACGTTGGGCCGTAAATTTTTATGACTCTATGAATCTAACCCATCAGTCACATGTCTTTTGCATTTGTGGGCAGTCGACTGTGAGATCCTGGATATGTCTCCAGCATAGCTCTGGAAGGATCCAGAGCCAAAACAGTAGAGGGCAGTGGTGACTTTGATAGCCACTGGTAATGTGTGGCCACCAGGTCACAGATTAGATAGTCTGGATTTGTTTTCATTGGAACAGAGGAGGCTGAGAGGTGTATACAATTATGAAGAGCCTGGAAATAGTGGATAGAAATGGCCTATTTCCCTTAGCAGAGGTGTCAACAACTAGGGGGCATAAATTTAAAGTAATTGGTAGAAGGTTTAGAGGGGATTTGAGGGGAAATTTATTCACGCAGAGGGTTGTGGGGGTCTGGAACTCACTGCCTGAAAAGGGTGGTAGAGGCAGAAACCCTCACCACATTTTAAAAAGTACTTGGATGTGCACCTGATGGGTTACGGGCCTCGAGCTGGGAAGTGGGATTAAGCTGGATAACCTCTTGTTGGCCGACACGGACACAATGGGCCGAAATGGCCTCCTTCCGTGCTGTAAACTTCTATGATTCTGTGAGGTCCACAGGCAGCAGGTCTTCTTTGAGGAGGCTGCAGATATCTGCCACCTTCTGACGTGACAACCTGAGCCTCCTGAGACACTGGTGTTCAGAGATGTCAAGGAAACTCAGCCTCTGCCTTTACACCCGGGTAGTGCCTCCTGCCAGCTCGACCTCTCAGCTGCTGCTCTCTCTCTGCTGACCACCTGCAGGTCCCTCCACAACAGGCTGTTGCAGCTGCTGATGGTCATCGTGCTCCTTATCCGAGGTCCAATCTAAGGCAGCCATGGCGCCACCCATCCTGATCTTGTGAGTTTCAATACCTCCAAAGGTCCGGCTGTGGACTGTACCATCTTGGCATGGCGGCAGTAAACTGTGCTGGCTGGCTGACAGGCAACAGCAGTGGCACTGGTGGAGTGGTAGTGGTGGGAGGATGAATGCTGTCCTCCAGAGAGAGGACTGCGGATTTATTCTCCACTGAACAACTGCCACTCCCCAGGGCGGCACCTCAGCAATCCTAGTAATCTGTTGAAGATCGCTGGATTGCTGTGACACCCTGCAAGTCCCTTTGCACACTGTAATCCACAGCCATGATGGCAGCAGTCTGAGCTTGAATGGGAGCAAGCTGACCTTGCATGACAGCAGTCTGAACTTCCAATGCATCACTCAGAATTTGCTGAGACAATGGCCATCAGACGCTGCATGATGGCTGAGTCCACAAGTGTGTTAATGAGTTGGCCACCACTTCCATGCTGGAAAGGATGAATTCCAAGCTCTGCGCAAAGCCCTGTGCCATACTGGTGCCACACTGCTCTATGCTCCTTGATAATGCGCTCAGACTTTCTGGCAGGCTTCCCAATGCACCAGGCGTTTCATTGTGTATACCCATCAGCCTTCGCCTGTAGCCTACCCCACCGAAGACCTCATCTGAGTCCTCTGCAGCAGAACAAGTGTGCGACCTCGCTCTCCAGGGAGCTGGCACCTGCTCTATCCTTGCTCCCTGCTCTAGCTGCTCCAGTGTCAGACCACGTGCAGATACCGCCTTTATGCCATCCTTTAAATTACACGCAGTGTCAGTATCTGAGTTGGTGGCTGCGAGATTACGATCAAGTTATGGTGTTCCTTCATCATCACTATCTTGTTGCTCTTCCACCTGTTGCTCTTCCACCACTGCCTGACTAGGTTGCAATTCTTGGGTATCTGAAAGGAGAAAGGCACAGGGTAAGGTTGTGTGAGGGATGAGGGGAAAGCAAGAGGTGCATACTTACATCATCTGCAGCTTGTAATTCAGAAGAGATTATGGGTTGAGGGGCAAGTGGGGTGTGAGAAGAAGGATTAGGTATTGGGATACCGTCTTCTTCGATGGCTTCAGCCCTGACAATGGCCCTGCCAATAATGGCCAGCATCATCTCCTCCTTGGGGGTAAGGACTTGCAGCCGTGCCTGTACCCCGCCCTTTAGCTGCTGCTGCCTGCGGTTGTACACCACCTTGTCCTGCAAAAGCGAGGGAAGTGTGTCAGTGAATGTGGTGCAATCTGTTTGGGTGATGTGGCTGTTATGGTTGAATAGCTGGCATTGTGTGCAAGTTGTGAGATGTGGGTGTGAAGCTTGTAGTGCTAAGTAGGATAAGGTGAACCTATGAATGTTAGGTAGGAGTCCTGATAGAGATTGTTGGCAGGTGAGTGATAGGGGTTTGGTGCATTGAGCAGTTGCTGAGTTTGGCGGTGCAGTTAGTGAGAGATGGCATTTGAAGATACATTCACTGACCTTGACGACTCGTGTCAGGTCATTGAACTTTTTGCGGCATTGCATCCAGGTCCTCGGTGCTTGACTCCTGGCATTGACTGCCTCGGCTATCTGCTCCTATTGCCTTCAGAGCATTTGTCTGGAGGGCCTCCTGGCCCACCTTGGATAGAGGATCTCTCTCCTCCTGTCTACCTCCTCCACCAAGACCTCCAGTGCAGCGTCAGAGAACCTTGGAGCCATTAATGAATGATTCTCACATCAAAATCAGTTGCAGAATGACTTCCACCACCTGCTCCAGCCTCCCCTTTAAGTAGTGCAGGCTGGCTTTGAGTGGTGCAGGCTGGCTTTAAGTGGTGTGAACCTTGCAGAGTTTTGGGCCCCTGCTGAGGCGGCCAATGAACAGCACGGTTAGCACTGACTGCACGCTACAGTCATTTAATCGAGCATCAGGATCCCTGTGCGCTCTTTTGGGGGTAATCAAATTTTGCGGCTGGTGTCTCTGCAATTCATCCAGGAATTGGTGGGTGGAGTGTTTAGAGAGGAACTGAAATGGCCTGGTATATCGGTGGGAAAAATGATGTCCAATATTCCTTTGTTGTGGATGGCTGATGAAGAAATCGTTTTCTGTTTTTTAGGAGGATTCACCAAGGCCGCACATAATACATAGGATACCCGTTGGATCGATGGACAAACTTCCCCACTTTGGTAATTCCAGTCATTGCTGGTGTTGATACTATCCAACCCTTAGGCTGCTCGCTGCCCCAGATTCTTCCTGCTTCCCAGTAACAGTCGTACTCAAAGAATAATACAGCACAGAAGGAGGCCATTCGGCCCATCGTGCCTGTGCCGGCTCTCTGAAAGAACTATCCAATTAGTCCCACTCCCCTGCTCTTTCCTTATAGCCCTGCAATTGTTTCCTTTTCAAATATATAAATGTCATGTCAGCAGATTACTAATAGCAGGAGAGGCCTCGCAAAAGCCAGTTTTCGGTGCACAATGTGCATGCGCAGAAAACCGGCTTTTCCAATCTGCCAAGATATCTCTTGACAGATCTTCCACATCCTCGCAGCAAGGACATCCGCGCGGGAGAGATTGGGCTATTTACCCATCTCTTTCCCAGCGAATGTCCTTGAAACTTTTACGCCAATGTAAGAGTTTTAAGACAGATAAAAATTAAATTTAAATACATATTTTTAGAGTAAAAACCTTGTCCATTAAGGTAAGTTTATTTTAAACCCTAAATAAAACACACAAAAATAAATCCTCCAAATATTTTTTTT
Organism: Pristiophorus japonicus; assembly: GCF_044704955.1. Lineage (NCBI taxonomy): Eukaryota > Metazoa > Chordata > Chondrichthyes > Pristiophoridae > Pristiophorus > Pristiophorus japonicus. The sequence continues at coordinate 196,469,653 of NC_091979.1, read as the reverse complement.
TCTAAAAAATTTGATTAACTCTAATTTCAATTAATTTTACATATGTGAGGTGTTTTTTTTATTTATTATGTTTTGTTTGGGTACTTTAGAGGGTTATTCTCATTGATAGTAATGGGAACTCTGTATCTCTGAGTTCTTATTACTATCAATGAGAATACTGTATGGTGATTGGTTGTCCAGGCCCACATGACTCCATCTTAGACTTACGTACCTGAAAGACGGGCATCCTTCCAGAGGAGCAGAAGGTAGGTGCAGATCATATTTCTTGCTTTCAGGTGAAAGCCTCCAACCGGGATTTATTTTTAAAAAGTGACAAAAAAAATAATAAAAACTTTGGTCCATCTTCACGCTTCATCTCCCCCCTGCTTACCTGTGTATTTATGTTATTCACGTTATCAATCATTGAAATAGCCTGCATTTTTCTCCCCTGCACCTTGTTCACCTGTCACCCACCATGATGAGGGGCGGCAGACGACTCAAGTCATTTGGGGGAGTGGGGGAGGGACAGCTCGGCTGAACCTGGTCCTGTCCTCACCCGATGTCCTGGCGCGCACACACACACACACACACACACATACATACAGCCAGGTACATATGCGCACATATGCGCCCATACAGCTTCCAGACAAAGCAAAATGGTTGCGCAGTTTGAGAAAGAGCTTCTTCTACGTACGTGTGTACATGTATGGATGTATGTGTGCTTCTCTATGTGCGCACACACACACCCATACACACGTGCATGTACACACACACACACAAATGCACATATACACACATACATACACGTACACATATATGCCGCACCCAAATACACGCACGTACATGCAAACAGAAATACAGACGCGCACAGTTGCCCATGCATGTAGAAGAAGCCCTTTTGCAAACTGTGTAACCATTTTACTTCACCTAGACTCGACTATTCCAATGCTCTCCTGGCCGGCCTCTGATCTTCCACTCTCCGTAAACTTTAGCTCATCCAAAACTCTGCTACCTGTATCCTAACACCCACTGAGTACCACTCACCTATTACCCCTGTGCTCGTTGAACTACATTGGCTCGCAATCCGGGAATGCCTCAAATTTAAAATTCTCATCCTCGTGTTCAAATCCCTCCATGACCTTGCCCCTCCCTAGCTCTGTCACCTCAATCAGCCCGATAACCCGCTGAGAAGTCTGCATTCCTCCGCTTGTGCATACTCCACTTCCTTCGCTCCACCATTGGCAACCATGCCTTCAGCTGGCCAGGCAAGAAGCTCTGGAATTCCTTCACCAAACCACTCCACCTCGCTCTCCTTTAAGACTTGGTTTAAAACCTCCCTCTCTTTGACCAAACTTAAAAGGCAATCCATTATATTAACTCTTTCAGCAAAAGCTGCCTGAGTTACACTAGGTGCTGAACGTCACTTTTCTCCCACAATCTCTTTCAGGGAATCTAAGCAAGGCTAACACCCCGTGGTCTGTACTGAAGGACTTACCCTGGCTCCGAACACACAGGAGAAGGAGAGCGGTAAGTGTCGCCCCACTTTTTCATGATCCCTTTAAGTGCGGTGGTTGTGTGTAGCAGTTAATTTGCTGATAAATTGTCTATTTCACCAGCTGTCTGAAAGAATGCGGGAGGTGGGGGGGGGGCAGTTCTCAGTGTCTCAGCCAACATTCACCACACAGCCAGCATCACTGTAAAAAAACACATAGTCGACTCATGACTAAGGTTAGAGCAAGTGGAGTCAGGGACAAGTAGCAGAATGGATAGCAAGCTGGCTACTAAACAGAGATTAGGGGTTAAAGGTACCCCTGACACTGGCAGAAAGTGGGATGTGGTGTTCCACATCAGTGCTGGGACCACTGTGTTTACTATTTACATAAACAATTTGGATTCGGGAATCGGAGGTCCAACTTCAAAATTTGCAGATGACACTAAATTGGGGCATTTGTCAATACTGAGGAAGACTGCGACAAAATACAAGATATTAATAACTTTCAGAATAGACGTGTAATTGGGAAATTAATTTCAATATAGATAAGTGTGGGGTGGTGCATTTTGGTAGGAGGAATAAGAGGGCCAAATACTCCTTGAAAATAAGAGTCTAAATGGGCAAGAGAAGCCGAAGGATCTAGAGGTACAGATTCACAAATCATTAAAAGTAGCAATGCAGGTTAACAAAGCCATAAAAAATGCAAACAAAGTTCATTTCTCGAGGGATATAATTGAAAAGCAGAAAAGTTACGTTAAGTTTATGTAGAAGCTTGGTTAGACCACACTTAGAATATTGTGCACAGTTTTGGTCTCAATAAGGATATAGAGGCACTGGTGAAGGTGCAAAAAGATTTACAAGGATGATTCCAGAACTGAGAGATTATACCCAATGTTCCCTCTTATTTTAATTTGGGTGCGCGGCCCCTTTAAGGGGCTGCGGAGCCCATTGCAAAACATTACATTGAAAAAGCCGGTTCCAGGCTGCGCAGGTCGGGGAGAGAGGTATGCGGCCACACATCTAATAGGGAACATTGGTTATACCCATCAGGAAAGACTGATCAGCTGTGGGTTTTTACCCTAGAAAAGAGAATGCTGAGGGGGGACCGGATAGAGGTCTTTAAAATTATGCAGGGGTCCGTTAGCATAGATGTAAAGTGGGGGAGACTAAACTAGGGGTCATAAATATAAGATATCTAATTAATCCAGTAAGTAATTCAGGAGAAACTCCTTTACCCAGAGAGTGGTGAGAATGTGGAACTCGCTACCACAAGGGGTGGTTGAGTCAAATAGCATAGATGCAATTAAGGAGAAGCTTGATAAGTACATGAGGGAGAAAGGAATAGATTGATATGCAGATGGGTTCAATGAAGTAAGGTGGGAGGAAGCTTGTGTGGAGCATAAACAATGGCACAGAGCTGTTGGGCCGAATGCCCTGTTTCAGGACTGTACATTCTATGTAACTCGACATAATTAACTGGTCATTTGCCGTATTGCTACTTGTGGGAAAATGGCTGCTGCATTTGCCCACATTCAACAGACCCATGCAAAGGGAGTGTCTGCGTTGGTAGGCAGGGAGTGATGCAACTGGCAGTGCCCGTCACGTAACAAGGCCCCACCTCTGTCGAACGGGCTGACACATCCACTTCTGTCTCCTCAGGCTCACCGCAGTAGTGTCTTCTATGAGATGAAGTACCTGGAGCTGATGATCGTTAATGACCACAAGATGGTAGGAGCTGCGATACTTTCTACAGTCTACCTTCTTCACGGCCAGCTCCCGTTGTCTGAATTGCTCACACACACAAGTCTTTATTGTAGTAAAAATATTTCCAAGGCATTTCACAGAAGCGTAATCAGACAAAATGTAAAACCGAGCCACATAAGGAGATATTAGTGCAGAAGCTTGTTCATAGAGGTAGATTTTAAGGAATGTCTTAAAGGAGGAGCGAGAGAAGGAGAATTTTAGGGAGGGAATTCCAGTTGAAGGCACGGCCACCACTGGTGGGGCGAAGGAAATAGGGGAAGCACAAGAGACCAGAATTGCAGATATCTCAGAGGGTTGTAGGGCGGGTGAAGGTTACAGAGATAGGGAGGGATGAGGCCATGGAGGGATTTGAAGGCATGGATGAGAATTTTAAATTTGCGGCATTGCTGGACTGGGAACCAGTGTAGATCAGCATGTACAGGGGTGATGGGTGAACGGAACTTAGTGCGAGTCAGCAGCAGAGTTTTGGATGAGCTGCAGTTTACAGAAGGAGGAAGGTGGGAGGCCGGCCAGGAGAGCGTTGGAATAGTCGAGCCTGAAGGTAACAAAGGCATGAATGTGAGTCTGAGGCAGTGGCAGAATTTCCCTGGATTTTCGCTCCTGGCCGCCTCTGTTTTCATCCCGGAGGAGCGACAATGGCGGCCGTGAGCTCTTCTGGGCGAGGCGGTCAGCCTCCAGCGCTCCTCCGGGGTTTTCGGGGCCGGTTTTGGCGAGGTGCGGAGCATTACCACCCAGAAGAGGCGAGCCGGTGTGCAATGGCCTTGGTTGCGACACCGGCTCACTTTTTGATTCCTGCCCGACCCGTATGCCCCTGCTGTGACTCCGACCTGTAGCGGCTGCAGAGAGGTAAGTAATGTCCACCTCAGGTAAGTGTGATTGTTTTTTGTTTTCTTTTTTTTTGCGATTTATGTTGTGGTGGCTTGGGCAATGTATTGGGAATGTTTTTGGTGGCTTTTTTTCAGTTTTGTTTTTCTCCCCAGGCCTCTCTTAGACCGCTCCTGGGCCGGCTTTTTAGATTGGGATTTTCACATGCTCAGCTGGCCTTGCGCCCTAAGAGAGGTGTGCAACGCCTCCCTTGACACTCCACCTCTCACTCAGGACCCAGCTGTCCAATTTTGCTGACTGAGGCGCAGACTGTTCCCGGGTGCAAAATTTACTGCCCCGCCGCCTTTACCGACCTGAACTGAGCAAAGCCAATCATCCAGCCCAAGGCTGGGGGAGGTGGGGTATCTTTGTTGGGGAATCAGTGTCAGCAACAAACACTCCCAGTCAGGTAAACACGTAGCTAGCTTTAGAGTAATGCTTCCTCAGAAGGCCAGCATTTGTTGCACCAGTGTTGGATAAGTTTTGGCAGCTGTAAATCAGGAATGCCTGGTCTAGGGATAGCTCTCCAAAAATATTTGAGTGATCTAGCAGGTGAAATTAGGAGAAGCATATTTAGTTAAAGGAAAGTCAGTATGGATTCAGGAAAGTGAGGCAACAGTTAACAAACCTGTTGGACGTTTTAAGACGTTATTGATAATGTAGATGAGGGGAATACAATTGGTATATACATGGATTTTCAGAAAGCTTTTGCGAAGATGCAGCATCAGCGAGTATTGGCGGTGCTAAGGAGTCACAGAAAAGCAGATAAAGTATGGTGCTGGACAGAACATCAATTTTAAAGAGGGTAGCCATAAGTAGGAACTTTTAAGGCTGGAACAGGTACACTCGGGAGTCTTGAGATGTTTTTCATGTTGAATTGTCCACTACCCCCAGGATGGTGGCCTGAGTGTAAGACTCAGTGAGTGCCCAGATCTAGGTCACTATGTGCCGAGGGCCCATATCGAGTAAAACCTGGGTGGGATTTCTCCAAACTCATTTCCTGTCAGACCTTTACATTCAGCAGGGGCAGAAAAGGGCATTTGTACACTAAGAGCGATCAGTACCTGGACGGGGCGTATAGGATACAAGAGGCACAAATCCCAGAATCATCTTTCACAACACCAAAGTTGGAAGTTGTGATTTGTGGAAACTGTTAAGTTTTCCCGGTTGCATGAGCTAGGATGGGCTGTGTAAATGTTCTGATGGCCACCCTATACTGCAATCTTGTGAAAACAACTTAAATCCAGGTGAAAACCTTGGGAAATGAATGTTACATTTTCAGAGACAGTTTGAAAATTACACCAAAAAAAAAATTTTGTAACTTTACCCTTTGTGATTAATGACTAAATCACAGGAATACACTGCAATTTCGGAAACTGCAATTTGATTAATAAGCCGTTAATTAAAAATAGGAGGGCTGAATTTGCCCCTTTCCTTAAGGCTTGTTACCACCGAAAATTGGTGGCTATGCTGCGGAGTGCAATGGCCGCTGATTTTTCGTGTAATGGACGCCATTATCAAAATTCCGCACCTGCGGTATCCCGCTGGTGACCCGCTCCCCCCCTCCACTGCTGCCGAGCCGTCCTAAATGCGTCATCACAGTGCTCATGCCGATGTTCTCCCCCGCCCCCCCGTGATGGCAAAATTCTACCGAGAAAATCTTCCTCCCGCCAGGCGATGCCATAACCTGCCTTTCTGAGATGTTGCAGCGAGGCTGTGGCCTTCTGAAATGGCGGTGCGGCTCCCATTAAAGGGGAGGACGCACTGCCGATGCCGCCATGTTTTTTTTGTCGGCCGACTGCTATGTCGGACTGACAGTTATGCCCCCGGGTTCGGCCGGGCCACCAACAGGCTGCCCCTCTTGGGTGCCAGGCTGCTGGCCTGGCCGAAACCCTCCCTGGTGGCCCAGTGGACTGAACTTTTAAAATCGCGCAGACTCTCTCCTTTAAGTGAAGGGGAGAGCCGTGGTGAGGCGGCACCGTGATGATTTCATCAGCACTAGGCTGATGACTAACAGCAGCGGCTGCTACACTCCACCCCAACTTCTGCCCCTCTAGTGTGCTCACCTCTGCACTACCGCCCCCATTATGAGCGACTTCCGTCCGCCTGAAAAAAAGCCAAAGAACGGAATTTCGCTCAAGAGGCTACTTCAACCATCGCGGCGGTAAAAACACTAGAAACTGGGTACGTGCGCCCCATTTTCAATGGTGGCCAATTTCGGCCCCAGGCTCATTAGCAGCCCCATGTCCAGTTTCATGCGCTTCACCTGTTCCTCCACCAGAGGGAAACCAGTACACACACATCACAGGGGGATACTCACCTGTTAAACCAGTTAACTGATCGATAAAGATTATTTCCAATTATTGAGCATACAAACAAATCATTTTATTACAATATTAAATTCTATCTGTAATATTTGAAGTTACAGTATCCAAGTGTACTTTAGTGTTCCGATCTGTTTCCTTATTTTCAGACCACTAATGTTTACCCCTTTTGCGAAAAATTCTTCATTTTATAAATAACCTTCATCAGTTATTACTTACTCATTTATCATTTATTGTATATATAAACCCAACATTAGTTTCCAACCTGTGACTCACCCCCAGGTATCTGTTATTCTTTATTTTAACCATCCAAACCCCTCGATTAGATTCCAGCCTCTAACTCTCTCCTGGGTATGCATTATTCTATATATAAACCATATGAACCCCTCGATTAGATTTCAGCCTCCAACTTATTCCTGGAGACCTATTAGAATCATAGAAATCACAGAAGGAGGCTGTTCGGCCCATCATACATGTGCCGGCTCTTTGAAAGCTATCCAATTAGTCTCAGTAACATGTACTTTCCCCATCGCCCTGCAAATATTACCTTTTCAAGTCCAATTCCCTTTATAAAGTTATTATTGAATCTGCTTCCACCACACTTTCAGGCAGTGCATTCCAGATCATAACAACTCGCTCCGTAAAAAATTTTTTCCGCATGTCGCCTCTGGTTCTTTTGCCAATCACCTGGTTACCAGCCCTTCTGCTACTGGAAACCGTTTCTCCTTAATAACTCTATCAAAACAGTTTGAACACCTCTATTAAATCTCCTTTTAACCTGTTCTGCTCCATGGAAAACAATTCCAGTTTCTCCAGTCTCTCCACATAACTGAAATCTCTCATCCCTGGTACAATACTATTCTAATAAGTCTCCTCTTCACCCTCTCTGAGGCCTTGACATCCTTCCTAAAGTGTGGTGCCCAGAATTGAACACAATACTCCAGCTTGGACCTAACCAGTGTTATATAAAGGTTTATCATACCTTCCTTGCTAGGGCTCTATTTCTAAAATGGAGGAAAAAAAACTTACATTTATATAACGCTTTTCACGTCCACAGGATGTTTCATAGCGCTTTACAGCCAATGAAATACTTTTGAAGTGTAGTCTCTTAAAGCCAAGTATCCCAAATGCTTTTTAACAGCCTTCTCAACTTGCCCTGCCACCTTCAAAGGCTTGTGTACATACACCCCCAGGTCTCTATGTTCCCGCACCCCCTTTAAAATTGTACCATTTAGTTTAGATTGCCTCTCATTATTCTTCTTAACAAAATGAATTACATCACACTTTCCGCGTTAAATTTAATCTGGCATGTGACTGCCATTTCACCAGTCTATGTCCTCCTGAAGTTTGTTACTATCCTCCTCATTGTTTAGTATATTTCTGAGTTTTGTAACATCTGCAAACTTTGAAATTATGCCCTGTATACCTAAGTGCAGGTCATTAATATATATCAAAAAGAGCTGAGGTTCCAACACTGCCTCCTGAGGGGTGCCACTGCACACTTCCCTTCAGTCTGAAAAACAAATGGTCATCACTACTCTCTGCTTTCTATCCCTTAGCTAATTTTGTGTCCCTTTAATCCCAAGGGCTTCAATTTTGCTAAGCCTATTATGCGGTACTTTATCAAATGCCTTTTAAAAGTCCATATATACATCAACTTTCATCGAAGAACTCAATCAAGTTAGTCAAACATGATTTGTCTTTAACAAGTCCGTGCTGGCTTTCATTTATTAACCCATATGTTTCCCATTTAATTTTGTCCTGGATTATTATCTCTAAAAGTTTCCCACCACTGATGTTAGACCGACTGGCCTGTAGTTGACGGGTTTATCCCTCTCCCCTTTTTTGAACAGGGTTGCAACATTTGTTGTCTAAAATATTTTGAGCATTACCTGTGTTCTATTGGGAACTAATGGTTCTTTGCTTTCTTCTCTCTCACAGTTCAAGAGACATCGATCCTCCCGGAGTCACACCAACAACTTTGCCAAGTCCGTGGTTAACCTGCTAGACTTTGTAAGTAGAAACCCAATTTGCACAGATAATGGGGGAGAAATTCGGTTGCGCCTCATTTGGAGCGGAGTGGTAATTTAGCGCCTTGAAAATGTTTTCGCCTTCCGCCGAGAAATTTGTCGGTCGAAGAGCTGACGGGCACTAAATCAGCCGTGCACACCAGAGCTGGGGGGACGATTAATGAAAGTTTGGTCGGTAAATTTGGCGGACCCATTGCACATGCATGGAACTCCGAATCAGATCCCGGCAAAAGCCAAGTCTTAAAGGCACTGCATAGTAATGCACCCATTAAAGTTTTCAACCTGCACTGTTTTGTCTGTCTACCACTGTAAACTTGGAGGCTCACCACCATGCTGTGTGTAAACGTTGTACTGACTGACCTCCGAGGGAAGTGCTTCCTCATCCCTTTAAGTAGCCACCAGCTAACGACTCTGCAAGCCTGTACCGACTGTTTTTCCAGACGTTGTTGTTGGCGGGCTCTAAATGAGGTGACTGCACCTAATTTACCGACCGGGGCACAAGCGTGGGCATTGCTCCAGGACTGACGTCAGGATCACACTGATCATCAGCAGCCAGGTGCTACTGGTTTGTGCCCCCGGTGAGCCTCTAATGAATTTTCGGTCGGGGCACTAAACGCTGCGCTCCCGGTCGGTAACCTCTTACGCTCCCATTAATGCCTCCTCTGGCTGCTAACTGAGGATCAGTGCGCAAGGGGCCGTGCCAACGTGAAGTGAGATGGACTTTGGTGCTGTCTTCTCCCTAACGTTGGGAGTTCCCCAATTTTCCATTTGAAAGATGAAGGAAGGGAATAATTGGAGGCCTAGCCACCAGGCTGCCCATTGCCCGGTTCACGACTGGCAGGGATTTTGCGTTTGGGCACCCGTGCAGGTGCGGGGACATGATTAGATAGAAATTTGCCTCAGGCAATAGTGAATTGGCCACTCGCTTTACACCCCGCCCCATTTTCTTTTCCATTGAAAGAGAGAAACCAACTCTTACAAATATTACAACGCCTTTGACGACCTCATGATGTCCCAGAGCACTTTACAGCCAATGAAGTACTTTTGAAGTGTAGTCACTGTTGTAATGTGGGAAACGCAGCAACTAATGTGTGCACAGCATGATCCCACAAAGAGTAATGTGATAATATCCAGTTAATCTGTTTTTAGTGATGTTGGTTGAGGGATAAATATTGGCTAGGACACTGGGGAGAACTCCCCTGCTCTTCTTCAAAATAGTGCCATGAGATCTGTTACATCCACCTGAGAGAGCAGACAGTGCCTCGGTTTAACGTCTCATCCAAAAGACGGCACCTCCGACAGTGCAATACTGTACTGTACTGCGAATGTACTGTGAATGTCAGCCAGATTTTGTGCTCACATCTCTGGAGTGGGACTTGAACCCAGGATCCAAGGCAAGAGGGCTACCCACTGAGCAAAGGCTGGCACGCAAATAACAACACTTACTAATGGCCGGGCTTTTTCTAGTTCACTAATGCCCTTTCGGGAAGGAAACCTGCCTTCCTTACCCGGTCTGGGCCTATATGTACCTCCAGTCCCACAACCAATGTTGTTGGATGTTGAACTGCCCTCTGAAGTGGCATTTCAAGCCTCTCAGTTCTAGTTAGAGATGGGCAATAAATGCAGGCTTTGCCAGCAGCACCCACATCCTGAGAATGAATTAAGAAACAGAAACTTTTAGCACCTCATAGGGAAGTTTGAAAACCTTTAAACTAACGGATAGATTTTGCTTTAAGACAATGATTGAGTCACAGCCTCCAGGCTAGATCCAAGGTCATCCCATCCTCTGTCATCCAACTACAGTACACGGACGACGCTTGCGTCTGCGCACATTCAGAGGCTGAACTCCAAGCCATCATCAATATCTTCACCGAGGCATACGAAAGCATGGGCCTGACACTAAACATCCGGAAGACAAAGGTCCTCCACCAACCTGACCCCGTCACACAGCACTGACCCCCCCCCCGATCATCAAAATCCATGGCGCGGCCTTGGACAACTTGGACCACTTTCCATACCTTGAGAGCCTATTATCAGCAAGGGCAGACATCGACGACGAGATCCAACACCGCCTCCAGTGCACCAGCACAGCCTTCAGTTGCCTGAGAAAGAGAGTGTTCGAAGACCAGGCCCTCAAATCTGGCATCAAGCTCATGGTCTACAGGGCAGTAGTGATACCCACCCTCCTATACCGCTCAGAGACTTGGACCATATACAGTAGACACCTCAAAGCGCTGGAGAAATACTACCAACGCTACCTCCACAAGATCCTAGATTGGGAGGATAGACGCAAGATTGGGAGGATAGATGCACCAACGTCAGTGTTTTCGAGCTAGTCAACATCCACAGCATTGAAGCACTGACCACACTCGACCAGCTCCGTTGGCCGGGTCACATTGTCCGCATGCCCGACACGAGACTCCCAAAGCAAGCGCTCTATTCGGAACTCCTACACGGCAGGTGAGCCCCAGGTGGGCAGAGGAAACGTTTCAAGGACACCCTCAGGGCCTCCTTGATAGGATGCAGCATCCCCGCTAGCACCTGTGAGTCCCTGGCCAAAGGCCACCCTAGGCGGGGGAGGATCATCCGGGAGGGCGCTGAGCACCTTGAGTCTCGTCGCCGAGAGCATGCAGAAAACAAGCGCAAGCAGCGGAAGGAGCGTGTAGCAAACCAGGCTCCCCACCCACCCACCCTTCAACAACTATCTCTCCCACCTGTGACAGAGACTGCAATTCCCGTATTGGACTGTTCAGTCACCTGAGAACTCACTTGTAGAGTGAAAGCAAGTCTTCCTCGATTTTGAGGGACTGCCTATGATGCTGATTACTGATACTAGCTTTTTATTCGAGATTTATTTAATTAACTGAGTTTAAATTCCCCAGCAGCCCTAGTGGGATTTGAACTCGAGTCTCTGGATTACTAGTCCCATAACAAAACCAGTATATCACGCCTTTCACAACCACTGGACGTCTCAAAGCACTTTACAGCAAATGAAATACTTTTGAAGTGTAGTCACTGTTGTAATGTGGGAGAACGTGGCAGCCAATTTGCGCACAGCAAGCTCCCACAAATAGCAATGTCATAATGCCCAGATAATCCATTTTTTTTTAGTTATGTTGATTAAGAGAGAAATATTGGCCAGGACAGTTATATTTTACATAACTGCCCTGCTTTTCATCGAAGTAGTGCCATGGGACCTTTTATGTCCACTTGAAAGAGCAGACGGGGCCTTGGTTTAACGTCTCATCTGAAAGGCGGCACCTTCAACAGAGCAGCACTCCCTCAGTACTGCCCTGGAGTGTCGGCCTAGATTTTGTGGTCAGGTCTCTGGGGTGGGATTTGAATGCACAACTTTCTGACTCAGAGATTGGAGAGGCTGGTTCCTGCACTTTGTTCTTCCCCCTTCATGGGTTTTGGAGAGGAGGGATATTGAATTTGGTGGCTGGGGCATGATCAGGCGGACTGCTCTGTCCTGGTTGGGGTCAAGCTCCTTGGGTTTTATTGGAGCTGCACCCATTGAGGCAATTGGTGAGTATTCCATCACACTCCTCCATTGGACCCTTGTAGAAGGGATGAGGAGATGAATTATTTGTTGCAGAGTATACAACACTGTTCCACTCTTGCAGCCTTGTTCCTAATATATGGTTCATTTTACAGGCAAAGTGATGCACGCATTATTGGGGTGAAATTGCGCTGTGGGATTTTAGCACGCAAATACTTCACATGTTCAGATACAATTCTTTTGACGGCTAATTTCGCACAGTGTGATTTCACTTCATGGGATCAGTTTCATGGAATATATTTAAGGTGGAGATAGACAGATTTCTGAATGATAAGGGAATCAAGGGTTATGGGGAGTGGGCAGGGAAGTGGAGTTGAGGCCAAGATCAGATCAGCCATGATCTTATTGAATGGCGGAGCAGGCTCGAGGGGCTGTATGGCCTACTCCTGCTCGTATTTATTCCGAATTGTCCTGAACTCATGAAAGGCGCTATATAAATGCAAGGTCTATCTTTCTCAGCTTACCTTCCTGTGCGTTTTCTCACTTGATACTGTAATGGTTGGAGGAATTTCCAGCTGTTGGCACCTGTCAGTCTCACCAAGAATGGGAGCCTTTAATTTTTGTTGCTGCTTTCAGAAGGAAAAATAAATTGTCTAATAGTCTTTATTCCCCCATGTGTGTCTCCTGCTTTACCCTTGTGTTTCCGCTGATCTGATTGGCTAACTGTTTACCCAGTGTTCCACTCCTGTACCTGTCCTGTCCTCCTGTCTTGCAGATTTTCAAGGAGCAGCTGAACACCAGAGTCGTCCTAGTTGCCGTGGAAACGTGGTCGGACAAGGACAAGATCTATGTGGACCAGGACCAGATGCAGATCTTGCGCAGCTTCTCCAAGTACAGGCAGCAGTTCATGAGGGAACAGGCCGACTCTGTCCAGCTGCTCTCGTGAGTTTCACAACAACAATCTGCATTTATATAGCGACTTTAACATAGTAAAATGTCCCAAGGCGCTTCACAGGAGCGTTATCAAACAAAGTTTGACACCAAGCCACGTAAGGAGAAATTAGAAATAAAAACAGAAAATGAAGAAACACTCAGCAGAGCTAACATTTAAGGTTGATGATTATCGAGAATTTTGATTTATGAATAGTTCTGGCTGCTGTTCTTTAAGAGTATTCTTCTTGATCACCTCAGCTCGGCTGACACTCCGGTGCAGTGCTGAGGGAGTGCTGCACTGTCGGAGGTATCGTATTTCAGTGGCCTTTAAACCAAGGCCATGTCTGCCTGTTCAGGTGGATGTAAAAGATCCTATGGCACTATTTCAAAGAAGAGCAGGTGAGTTTTACAGAATCCTAGCCAACATTTATCTTTCAACCAGCATCACTAAAACAGATTAACTAGTTATTTATTTCAGTGCTTTTTGTGGGACCTTGCTGAAAGCTCCTCGACCTGAAACATTAACTCTGTTTCTCTCTCCACGTATGCTGCCTGACCTGCTGAGTGTTTCCAGCATTTTCTGTTTTTATTTCAGATTTCCAGTATCCGCAGTATTTTGCTTTTGTAAGGAGATATTAGGACAGATGGCCAAAAACTTGGTCAAAGAGGTCAGTTTTAAGGATCATCTTAAAAGAGGAGAGAGGGGTGGCGAGGCAGTGATTTTTATTTTGGGAGGTCCAGAGCTTAGGGCCCAGTGGGGGATGAAAGAAATCAGGGATGCACAAGAGGCCAGAATTGAAGTAGCACTGAGATCTCGAAGGGTTGTAGGGCTGGAGGAGGTTACAGTGCTAGGGAGGGGTGAGGCCGTGGAGGGATTTGAAAACAAGGATGAGAATTTTAAATTTGAGACGTTGCCGGACTGGGAGCCAACGTAGGTCAGCGAGCACAGGGGTGATGGATGAACAGACTTGGTGTGAGTTAGGACACAGGCAACAGAGTTTTGGATTAGCTGAAGTTTACGGGAGGTGGTAGATGGGAAGTCGGCCAGGGGAGCAAGTCTTCTAGAATTAAACACTCGGGCAAAATAGCTTAAACTGCAAATACCTGTTTCCTAAAAACATCCACTAACTGAGGCTAAAATAAACATTACCAAATTCTATCATAATCTCCTTCATCTCTGAGCTTGAAGGAAAGCAACATTTTAAATAGAAAATCAATACTTCACAAATAAAGAATTGCAGGATATCAGAAGTAGCTTTCATCTCTTGCTCTTCTCCCTCAATTCCCCCTCTCTCCATCTTCCTTCTAACCTTCTCACTATTAATCCCCAATCCTTCCAACCCACACAAATGATCTTTCATCCCCCTCTTTTGTCCTCCTCTTTCCCCTCCACGCACTATTTAAAAAAATGGGCCAGGTCATAAATATCAGACCTTGTGAAACATGATCACATTTCAGTTAAAAATCAGGTGCCGTATGGACTGCATTACAAAAGTATCCACAACAACAACTTTATAGCACCTTTACTGCAGTAAAATGGGTCCTCAGTTTAACATCGTATCCGAAAGTCGACACCCGCCCCGTACTCCCTCAGTACTGCACTGGTGTGTCAGCCTAGATTCTGTGCTCAAGCGGGTAATGTTAACTCTCAGAAATAGGTGGGTGTGGTTCGGGTAGAAGGTTAAAAAGTTAAAAATCTGAGACAGGAACCCAAACATCTTAAACCTGCCCACTTCCAGTTTTAACGGAGGTGGGACAAGGGTTGGCTGACCAATCCGCTCGCAGGAGGCTGGACTGACATTGAAACCTTGTAAGGAGGCTGCGTGCCTTCATTTTAACAGTGGTTCTATTTTTAACGACTGTTACCTTTACAGCACTGCTTGTGGGCCAGGAGAATCCATAGTATTCCCTCCAGGCCCAACAAGCTAAATGTGTAAACTGCCACCCCACACCCGTACCGTCCAGACCGCCATCTGCTCCCCCCACCCCCCCCCCCCCCCACACCAACTCCACCCTCCCCCCATTCCCACGATCTCCCCTCCTCCCTCCCACTAGAACTCCGGCAGCGAGCTCTCCCTACGTGCTACTCTGCTCTATCCTTCTGCTGCAGGCTTTGCCGCCCGACAGGCAGACGACCTATCAGTCAGCCTCTCAATCAGGCTGACTGTGGGTGGGAAACCTGGAGAAAACATTTTAAAAACGTCCGGGTTTCCCATCCAAAACTCCTTGCCCCTCGCAACGAACACGCCTCCGAGATAATATCGGGGCCCAAGTGGGACTTCAACTACAACCTTCTGACTCAGAGGCATGAGCCACTGAGCCATGCGAACTTTCTGTTCACAAATGCTGTGAGGTGCCTGGACCTACCAGTGGCATCATGGACAGACGTGACCTCAATGGATAGGTTGATAAGGTTGGATTCAAGTAGATTACTCCTTCATGTTGGTTCCTTTACCACCTGATGCCGGTCTAATTTGGCAGCTATCTCCTTCAGGATTAAGCTAGTTAGGTCACTCCTGTGCCACTAATTCAGAAGATGTTGTGTGCTCCTCCTTCCCTCAATACTTTAACAGTGGTATTCAACATGGAGAAGTAGTGAGGGGTAGTGGATGGCAATTAGCAGGAGTTTGCCTTGGCCTTGTTTGACCTGAAGCCATAAGAGTTCCTGGGGTCGGAGTCAATGTCAATGAGGACCACGTGCTCTTATATCACCGTGCTCCCAGTTCTGGTGAGTCTAGGATGGTTGGCTTGTAGATGTGACTTCTAGGAGGTGGTAGAGGTCACGGGTTTGGGAAATGCGGGGATGAGGGGGTTAACTTATGAGGAAAGGTTGAGTAGGTTGGGCCTCTACTCATTGGAATTCAGAAGAATGCAAGGTGATCTTATCGAAACGTATAAAATTATGAGGGGGCTTGACAAGGTGGATGCAAAGAGGATGTTTCCACTGATGGGGGAGACTAGAACTAGAGGGCATGATCTTAGAATAAGGGGCTGCCCATTTAAAACAGAGATGAGGAAAAATTTATTCTCTCAGTGGGTTGTTAATCTGTTGAATTCTCTACCTCAGAGAACTGTGGAAGCTGGGACATTGAATAAATTTAATACAGAAATAGACAGTTTCTTAAATGATAAGGGAATAAGGGGTTATGGGGAGCGGGCGGGGAAGTGGACCTGAGTCCATGATCGGATCAGCCATGATCTTATTAAATGGCGGAGCAGGCTCGAGAAGCCGTATGGCCTACTCCTGCTCCTATTTCTTATGTTCTTATGTGATGTTGAAGAGGCCTTGGTGAGTTGCTGCAGTGCATCTTGTAGATGGTACATACTGCAGCCTTGGTGATGGAGGGAGTGAATATTGAAGGTGATGGATTGGGTGCCAATCATGCGGGCTGCTTTGTCTTGGATGATGTCGAGCTTCTTGAGTGTTATTGGAGCTGCACCCATCCAGGCAAGTGGAAAGTATTCCATCACATTCCTGACTTGTGCCTTGTAGATGGTGGAAAGGCTTTGGGGAGTCAGGAGGTGAGACACTCGCTGCAGAATACCCAACCTCTTTTAGACACAGTATTTATGTGGCTGGTCCAGTTAAGTTTCTGGTCAATGGTGACCCCCAGGATGTTGATGGTGGGAGATTCGGTGATGGTAGTGCCGTTGAATGTCAAGGGGCGGTGGTTAGACTCTCGCTTGTTGGAGATAGTCATTGCCTGGCACTTGTGAGGCGCGAATGTTACTTGCCACTTATCAGTCCAAACCTAGATGTTGTTCAGATCTTGCTGCTTGGACTGTTTCATTATCTGAGGAGTTGCGAATGGAACATCTCCACTTCTGACCTTCTGATGGAGGGAAGATCTGTGACTATGACAGCACGGTGCTTGACCAGTCTATGGGACAGTTTTCCCAGCTTAGGCACCAGTCATCAGATGTCAGAGGACTTTGCAAGTTCGACTGGGCTAAGATTGGAACACAGGAACAGCAGTAAGCCATTTAGAGTGTGGTGATAATGTGGAACTCGCTACCACATGGAGTAGTTGAGGCGAATAGCAGAGATGCAACTAACGGGAAGCTAGATAAGTAGATGAGGGAGATAGGAATAGAAGGATATGCTGATAGGATGAGATGAAGTAGCGTGAGAGGAGGCTCATGTGAAGCATAAACACTGGCATAGAGCATTTGGGCGAATGGCCTGGTTCAGTGATCCTATGTACGCCTGCACATAACAGTGAGAATGACAGAATAAGAATTGAATTATGTTTTGCTGCTTTCTCGTCACTTCTACATTTTTTTGCTTTAATTTCTATCTTGCTGCATTCGTGTTTTTCTTTTTAACAGGGGCACCATGTTTAAAAGCAGCATGAGCAGCATGGCTTTCTTTGGAGGTGTTTGCTCGCTGACCCGAGGAGTTGGAGTGAATGAGGTAAGACTTTCCAGAAATGTCTTCTGTTCACTCATTGTTGTCCAATACATCTACTTCAGTCTAATAACTATGACTATAATCTAGGCTGATACTCCAGTGCAGTGCTGAGGGAGTGCTGTACTGTCGGAGGTGCTGTTTTTCAGATGGGACGTTAAACCGAGGCCCCGTCTGCTCTCTCGCGTGGATGTAAAAGATCCTAAGGCAATATTCAAAGAGCAGGGGTTTCTCCCCGGTGTCCTTGGCAATGGCCTGGATCTTGCATTTAGAATAACAGTGAGGCTAACAGTGCTCACCGTTATTAGGGAGTAAATTGGGCAGCAACTTCTGTAGTACGTACATTTAAAGGCAGTAGTCCAGAAGATGCTGTCAGAGATACCCTCTTCCTCCACAGGTTCTGCTGTAACAATCCTCGTTGGTAGACTGTAATGGCGTGAAGTTGTGCTGTAATGTATTTGCTTCATCGGTTCTTTGCTTAAGAATTCATAGTAACACATTGCTATTAGAACTAGTTGGTTTATTAACAAAGGTTTAACAATCACACTACACATTATCAGTTCATCCACTAGGCTCACAACTGCATACCTCACCGTGGATGACCTAAGCTCAATTGACTCGGATTTTATTGAGTCTTGTAAACATTACGTGACTGGCTAAGCCATTCACAATGTAACAGCTCTTCAAACCTGTGAGCATACTCACAGGTGCATACATTGCAATACCCATGAGTTACCCAGTGAACTTTTGTTTTATTCGTCCATGGGATACCGGCGTCACTGGCAGGGCCACAATTTATTGTCCATCCTTAATTGTCCAGACAGCCACGCAACTCAGATGGAATATTAATGATAAATGATAATTACAGTCAAACGACCTCTCTAGCCCTGAAAATTTAATTTTATGTATGGAGTCGCATTCCTTCAGAATTTTATCAGTGTGAGAGACTTAAATAAAACATTTTTTTTTATGTTTTACTCTACTCTTTCTGTCAATCTTAATTCCATTTTTTGTTCCCTCTCTTTATTTCACTTTCTATTTATTATTTAAATCTAATTTATACTTCTTAGTTTATGCTTGGTGGTCTAGACTCTGTGGCCCCATTATTGACAGGGGCGGGTTTGGAGAGCAAATGCATGGTGTTTCAGCCAGGAAACCTGGAAGTCCAGACTTTTCCACATGTTGTGAACTCCACAGTGTGTCTTTTTTTTAAACAGGATCCCCGCAATGAAGCCAGTATGATTGACAGGCTTGGCTCCCAGTTGGGTAGGGAGCACTCCAGAGCAGGCCGCAGCTCCAGGTAGGGAGCCTGTAACTGCTACTGGGAGTGTGGTGGGGGGGGGCGGAGGGTCTTATCCCCGATCCGGGGGTGGGGGGGGGGAAGTCCGATCCCCGACCCCAGGGGCTCTTTGTATGGGAGGGTGGTCTGATCCAAGGCAAGAGGGTCAGGAAGGAAACACTCCTGTTCCTCCTGGCCTCACAAGCAGTGCTGTAAAGGCACTTACCTTCTTCCCGAAGCTGTACTCACCTCTCTTCAGCTGCCAGGTTTCCAGAAGCCTAGGAAACCCGGCCGGCCAGGATTAAAACAGGAGCTGCCAGCCTGATTAAAATATTTAATAAGCCAATCCGCCTCCTGGGAGCAGGTTGGCTCCCCGCCCCTTGTCCCACCTCTGAAGTGGATGGGTTGGGGTCCCATTTGTCATTTTTAAAGTTTTAACATCTCACCCAATCCCAACCCACCCGTTTTTGGTGGTTAAGATTCAGTCCGACGTGTCTCAGTGAGGATTCTTCAATCTGACTGGTTGAAGAGCGACGCTGTTGCTTGCTCTGCTGGCAAATGCCACAGATCTCCTGTAGAGGGAGCAGCGCTGAATCAAATGCCCGATAACAACAAGTTGCTGCTCATAAACCCGGAAAAATTCTGGGCGACTGTCAGCATAGTGAACGGCGAGTGAAGGTCCGCAACTTGGGCAGGGGGAGAAGGTCATGTAGTCAGGGTGGGAGGGAGCAGGACAGGAACTCGAGTGAGGGAGCGGGAAGGTCAGATATTTGGGCGGGGGAGGAGGTCAGGAACTTTGGGGGAGGAAGAGCTCAGGAACTTGTGTGGGGGAAAGAGGTCAAGAAACTGGGCATGGAGAGGAGGTGGTCAGGAATTGGGCCGTGGGGACAGGAACTTGTTTGGGGGTTGGGAGAAGGTCTTAACACGTGAGGCTGAGCCCTGTCTGTTCCAAGTGAGTTCTGTTCTGTCTGGAGTTGGCAGTCATAATGGCTCGAATTACACTTTGCAAAGTCACTGATTACATAGGCAGGGAGGTTCTAATTACTCATTCCAGAGAAACTGCTGGGTGTGTCTTGTCCTCCAAGGGGACAATCAGCAATTAGGACTTGTCATCCAAGGGGACCAATCAGAACTTTAGGAGTTGCAAATAACCACGTCCTTTTTTTTCTTTTTTAACATGTTTATTTCAGTTATGAGAGACTGGAGAAGCTGGCATTGTTTTCCTTAGAGCAGAGAAATTTAAGAGGATATTTAATAGAGGTGTTCAAAATTAAGAGGGGTTTTGATAGAGTAGATAGGAAGAAACTGTTTCCACCGGCAGGAGGATCGGTAACCAGAGGAGACAGAGTTAAGATAATTGGCAAAGGTGGATATGAGGTGACATTTTTTTTACACAGTGAGTTGTTATGATCTGGAATGCACAGATTCAATAGTAACTTTTAAAAGGGAATTAAAGGAAGACATCTCCAGGGCTAAGGGGAAAGAGCAGGGGCGTGGGACTAATTGGATAGTTCATATAAAGAGCCAGCACAGGCACGATAGGCCGAATGGCCTCTTTCTGTGCTGTAAGATTCTATGATCAGCCACTAGCCACAAGTGGCTAATTTGGATTCCAGATATGGCTAATTTCATTTCTGAGCAGTCAATTAAATTGAGCAATAGATAATTGAGCATGTGATGTCAGTTCTTGTATTTGCATGCTGTAGGCATGTGAACTTTATGTGTTTGTTGGTAAAATAGAATGTTTGAGTGAAATGTTATCATTATGAGTGCTTGGTTACCGAATGGTGATAGATGTTTGTTATGTAAATATACAGGTAAAGTACATTTACATGAGTGACGAGAATAGCATTGACGCATTTAAACGGAAGCTGGATAAGTTTAATGTCGGTGGTGGGGAAGTTTTAGAAACAATAACCTGGGAGAAAATTAACAGTCACTTGGACAAGCGTGGATTAATAAAGGAGAGCCAGCATGGATTTGTTAAGGGCAAATTGTGTTTGATTAACTTGATTGAGTTTTTTGATGAGGTAACAGAGAGGGTGGATGAGGGCAGTGCAGTTGATGTTGTGTATACGGACTTCCAAAAGCTTTTGATAAAATGCCACACACCTGGCTTGTTAGCAAAATTGATGTCCATGGGATATAAGGGGCAGCAGGTGCATGGATACAAAACTGGCTACGGGATAGAAAACAGAGAATTGTGGTGAATGGATGTTTTTCAGACTGGAGGGAGGTATACAGTGGTGAATCAGGGATTACAGTTACGAGAATAAACTAGAGAAGCTGGAGTTGTTGTTCTTAGAGCAGGACCACTGCTGTTTTTGATATACAGGAAACTCTCGCTTATCCGATACGGATTTAACGAAAAACCCGTCGTAACGGAATTTAAAATATTGCGTCGCCACTTCTCACCAGCTGGCGGCCCTGCACGTAACACTTCGACATATATCATATCCAGATCCTTCTGTTGCAGAATCGCTAACAATTGCATAACGTGACACTCACCATAAGCAAGGACTCAGAAAATCTACTGTAAAAATCTAAAAGCTGAATACAGAAGTTCACCCTCCTCTGCCCTTGCTTTGCTGGTGTGTGTGTGTGTGCACACTGCTGCAGCCGCTGTCTCTCGCAGCCGCCGCTGACGTTGGGAACTGAGGCAGTGCCGGCACCGGGTTCCAGGCACAGAGCGCAGCCCGGAGAGCACGCTCTGGAACTCCGGAGCTAGACAATTTCCTCTCGAGGCCACCTGCAGCCACTCCCAGTGCAGCATTTGTCCCTCCACGATTACAGTCCGGGGGAAGTACATGCATGTTGGCAACTCGATCCCTTTTCTTCTGCAGAAACGATTGTCGCATATGAACCGTTTGCGTCGCATGTTCTCACATTTAAAGTGTTATATATGTATAGTTTCATTTACTCTGTACAGCCACCAGAGGGCTCATCCCCTGGAGTCCCAAGGATCCCATAATCCCTTGGGAGCCCAGGTATTTAAGGAGGCTTCACAGGTTGGAGAGGCACTCTGGAGACCTGCAATAAAAGACAAAGGTCACACTTTACTTTGAGCTCACAGTGTTCAATCTGACTCTTTATCCATACACTACAACTGGCGACGAGATACAGATAGCAAACCCAAAGATGCAGAGAACAGTGGGCATCCTGGAGAAATTGTCAGAAGGAGATGATTGGGAAACTTTTGTGAAGCAGCTTGACCAATACTTTGTGGCCAACGAGCTAGATGGGTAAGAGAGCGCTGCCAAACGAAGGGCAATCCTCCTCACCGTCTGTGGGACACCAACGTATGGCATCATGAAGAAACTGCTCACTCCAGCGAAACCCACGGAGAAATCATACGATGATTTGTGCACACTGGTCCGAGAGCATTTGAACCCGAAAGAAAGCGTTCTGATGGCGAGGTACCAGTTCTACACCTACAAAAAGTCTGAAGGCCAGGAAGTGGCGAGTTATGTCGCCGAGCTAAGACGCCTTGCAGGACATTGTGAATTTGAAGGACATTTGGAGTAAATGCTCAGAGACTTTTTCGTACATGGCATTGGCCACGAAACCATACTTCGCAAACTTTTGACTGTAGATACCCCAAACTTGAATAAGGCCATAGCGATAGCCCAGGCGTTCATTGCCTCCAGTGACAATACGAAGCAAATCTCTCAGCACACAAGTGCTGCTACAAGTACTGTGAACAAAGTGATGTTGTTTTCAAATCGTAACGTACAGGGCAGGTCACACATACCTGCAGCTGAACGTCTATAGATGTCTGAGTCCACCATCAAGGGTGATGAATGCAAGGCCATTAACACCTTGTTGGTGCTGCGGGGGTGATCATCGTTTCCATTCCATTCCAATTCAAAGAGTACACTTGCAAGGGCTGTGGAACAATGGGACACCTCCAACGAGTGTGCAGGCGAGCTGCAAAGCCTGTTAAACCTGCAAACCACCATGTTGCAGAGGAGGACAGATCCGCGGACGATCACGATGAACCAGAGCCTCAGATCGAGGAGGCAGACGTACATGGAATGCACACAATAACCACGAATTGTCTCCCGATAATGCTGAATGCGGAACTAAATACACTCCCGATGTCAATGGAGCTGGACTCAGGCGCGAGCCAGTCCATCGTGGGCAAAAAGACATTCGAAAGGTTGTGGTGCAACAAGGTCTCAAGGCCAGTCTTAACTCCAGTTCGCACGAAACTAAGAACTTACACGAAAGAACTAATTCCTGTAATCGGCAGTGCTACCGTAAAGGTCTACTACGATGGGGTGGTACACAAGCTACCACTCTGGGTGGTACTGCCCGATGGTCGCATGCTGCTCAGGAGCTGGCTGGGAAAGATATGCTGGAACTGGGACGATGTCCGAGCGCTACCACCCGCTGACAACACTTCGTGTGCCCAGGTCTTAAACAAATTTCCTTCGCTGTTCGAACCAGGCATCGGGAAATTCCAAGGGGCAAAAGTGCAGATCCACCTAATTCCGGGGGCGCGACGCATCCATCACAAGGCGAGAGCAGTACTGTACATGATGAGAGAAAGGGTAGAGATCGAGCTAGACCGGCTGCAAAGAGAGGGCATCATTTCCCCGATCGAGTTCAACAAGTGGGCCAGTCCTATCGTCCCAGTCCGCAAGGGAGGTGGCACCGTTGGAATCTGTGGCGATTACAAAGTAACTATCAATCGTTTCTCCCTGCAGGACCAATACCCACTACTGAAGGCCAACGACCTCGTTGCAACGCTGGTGGGAGGAAAGACGCTCACTAAGCTGGATCTGACTTCAGCCTACATTACGCAGGAACTGGAAGAATCATCGAAGGCCCTCACCTGCATCAACACGCACAAAGGTCTTTTTGTTTATAACAGATGCCCGTTTGGAATCTGATCGGTGGCAGCGATATTCCAGAGAAACATAGAAAGTTTACTAAAGTCGGTCCCGCACACCATGGTCTTCCAAGACGACATCTTGGTCACAGGTCGGAACACAGTCGAGCATCTGCAGAACCTAGAGGAGGTTCTTAGTCGACTCAACCGCGTGGGGCTCAGGTTAAAACGCTCGAAGTGCGTTTTCCTGGCGCCTGAAGTGGAGTTCCTGGGAAGGAGGATTGTGGTGGACGGCATCAGGCCCACCAACGCGAAGACAGAGGCAATCGAGAACGCACCGAGGCCACAGAACGTGACGGAGCTGCGGTCGTTTCTGGGACTCTTGAACTACTTTGGTAACTTCTTACCGGGTCTCAGCACCCTGCTAGAACCACTACATGTCTTACTACGATGAATGGGTTTGGGGCAAAAGCCAAGAAAATGCCTTTGTAAAAGCTCGAAAATTGTTATGCTCAAACAAATTGCTTGTGTTGTATGATCCGTGTAAGCATTTGTACTAGCATGTGATGCGTCGTCATATGGCATCGGGTGTGTATTACAACAAGCTAATGATTTTGGGAAACTGCAACTGGTTGCTTATGCATCCAGGATTCTGTCTAAGGCTGAGAGTGCATGATTGAGAAAGAAGCGTTAGCGTGTGTCTATGGGGTAAAGAAAATGCATCAATACCTGTTTGAGCTAAAATTCGAATTGGAAACTGACCATAAGCCACTTATATCCCTGTTCTCCGAGAGTAAAGGGATAAATACCACCGCATCGGCCCGCATCCAGAGATGGGTGCTCACGTTGTCCGCATACAAATATGCCATCCGCCACAGGCCAGGCACAGAAAACTGCGCCAATGCTCTCAGTAGGCTGCCATTGCCCAACATGGGGGTGAAATGGTGCAGCCCGCAGATCTAGCCATAGTTATGGAAGCATTTGAGAGTGAGCAATCACCTGTCACTGTCCGACAGATCAAAACCTGGACAAGCCAGGATGCCTTATTATCTCTAGTCAAAAGCTGTGTGCTTCACAGGAGCTGGTCCAGTGTCCCAGTGGAAATGCAAGAAGAGATAAAGCCGTTCCAGTGGCGCAAAGATGAAATTTCTATGCAGGCAGACTGCCTTCTGTGGGGCAATCTGTAGTCGTCCCCAAGAAGGGCAGAGACACTTTCATCAATGACCTCCAGAGTACCCACCCAGGCATCGTAATGATGAAAGCGATAGCCAGATCCCACGTGTGGTGGGCCAGTATTGATGTGGTCTTAGAGTCCTGCGTTCACAGATGTAATACATGCTCTCAGTTAAGCAATGTACCCAGGGAGGCGCCGCTAGGTTTATGGTCTTGGCCCTCCAAACCATGGTCTCGGGTACACGTCGACTATGCAGGCCCGTTCTTGAGTAAAATGTTCCTTGTGGTTGTAGATTCGCACTCCAAGTGGATTGAATGTGAGATAATGTTGGCTAGCATGTCCGCTGCCACTACTGAAAGCCTGCGGGCCATGTTTGCCACACACAGCCTATCCGATGTCCTGGTGAGCGACAACTGGCCATGTTTTACCAGTGCTGAGTTCAAAGAATTCATGATCTGTAACGGGATCAAACATGTTTAAACCAGCGTCCAATGGTCAGGCAGAGAGAGCAGTGCAAACCATCAAGCAAGGCTTGAAGAGGGTAACTGAAGGCTCACTGCAGACTCGTCTATCCCGAGTCCTGCTTAGCTACCGCACGAGACCCCACTCACTCACTGGGATCCCACCTGCTGAACTGCTCATGAAAAGAGAACTTAAGACAAGGCTCCTGTTAGTTCACCCTGATCGACATGAACAGGTAGAGAGCAGGCGGCTTTAACAAAGTGCATACCATGATAGTGCAAATGTGTCACGCGAGATTGAAATCAATGATCCTGTATTTGTATTGAATTATGGACAAGGTCCCAAGTGGCTTCCCGGCATTGTCATGGCCAAAGAGGGGAGCAGGGTGTTTCTGGTCAAACTTTCAAATGGACTCATTCACCGGAAACGCTTGGACCAAATCAAACTCAGATTCACGGACTATCCTGAGCAACCCACCTTGGACCCTACCTTTTTTGATGCCCCAACATACACACCAGTGGCAACCGGCACCACGGTTGACCACGAAGCAGAACCCATCACCACAGCAGCCCAGCAGGGCCCAACAAATGATTCAGCAGCACCAGCTTTCACACCGAGATGATCAACCAGGGCAAGAAGGGCCGCAGATCGACTCACATTGTAAATAGTTGCACTATTGACTTTGGGGGGAGAGTGTTGTTATATATGTATACTTGCATTTACTCTGTACAGCCACCAGAGGGCTCATCCCCTGGAATCCCAAGGGATCCTATAATCCCTTGGCAGCCCTAAGGAGGCTTTACAGGTTGGAGAGGCACTCTGGAGACCTGCAATAAAAGACTAAGGTCACACTTTACTTTGAGCTCGCAGTGTTCAGTCTGACTCTTTCTCCATACACAACAGAAACCACTCAGAACTCTTCTTGCAATGAGTTACTTCAGATGCAGCGACTATTAAGTTGACGATCACTAACATACCCGTGGGAATTTTGATTTCCAATAAGTTGTTAAATATATATAGAAATATTAACTTTAAAATGTAAACTTGCCCTATCGGAAAATTTGTTTACCCGGAATTGCCAAATCCCCGAGCGATCCGGATACACGAGAGTTTCCTGTACATTAATGACCTGCACTTGGGGGTACAGGGCACAATTTCAAAATTTGCAGATGACACAAAACTTGGAATTGTAGTAAACAGTGAGGAAGACAGTAATTGACTTCAAGAGGGCATTGACAGACTGGTCGAATGGGCAGACACGTGGCAGATGAAATTCAACCCAGAAATTCAACTTCTGCTCCTACTTCTTAAAGTGTAAGGTGCTACATTTTGGTCGGAAGAATGAGGAGAGAGAATACAAGCTAAGTGGTCCAATTTTAAGGGTAGGTGCAAGAACAGAGAGACCTGAGGGTGTTTGTGCACAAATCTTTGAAGGTGGCAGGATAGGTTAACAAAGCAGTTAATAAAGCATGTGGGATCTTAGGCTTTGTAAATAGAGGCATAGGGGGAGAAATTTGGGGTATTTGCGTCTCTCCCATTAGCACCCCTGGGAGAAGCTAATGGGGCGCAAACGACTTTTCACCTGGGCGTGGCACTGCTAGCAACTCCCGCAAGCTTCCATGTGAGTTTAGGCGCGGCTATAACTGGTAGCGCCCCGCTGTACCGCATTGGCAATGATGATGTCATCACCATGTGCAGCAAACCGTTTTCGCCCCAGAGTGAAAATTCGGTTGCGTCCCCTGAAGCTGCAGCGGGTGATGACTGCAACAGCTTCGGGTGGCGCGTACTGGGCTCCTGACCACTCGCGGGCAAAATTTAAAGGGGAGGTGGCGATTTTTCCAAAAGACACAGATTTAAGGTGATTGACAAAAAAGAACAGAGGCGAAATGAGAAAAATTTATTTTACACATCGAGTGGTTAGGATTTGTAATGCGCTGCCTCATAGGGTGGTGGAAACAGATTCAATATTAGCTTTCAAAAGAAAATTGGGGGCCAAAATTGGTGAAGGCCAAGGGCCACTCAAGTGCCACACAAAGGACCACTGATGGCCGCCGAGATACCTGATGGTACTTTGGGCGGGAGTTTCGGCAAAAAGTCCTTTGAAAGGGCGCCCGGCGGCAAAAGAGGGACTTATGCTGTCAATCTGGGCGGCAACGGGCGGGAGCTCTCATTCTCGCAAAGCCGCTTGCCGCCCAAGTGCTGCCGAGGATGGAGTCGGGCCCAGGGAGGGTCGAACAGCTGGAAATAAAAATCATCCAAAAAAAACATCGGGACACCTTGAGGGGACCCCATCTAGGTAAGTTGCTGTAAAGAACAAATTTTAAAAATGTTTACTAACCTTTTCTTGCAGGATTTCATATCTACTGTCGGGAATAGACCAGCCTCCTCGCAGCGGTCCTTCCCCATCCTGCCGCCGACTCCCGTCCCCACCAATCTGGCATCTCGCGGGTGGAAGGTCACTTGCGATATTTGGCCATCCGCTGATGTCAGCGGGCGGTTCCCGGCGTTTCTTCCCTCCCGCCCGTTCCAGACCAAATGGAAACTCGCACAGGGCGGAACCCGAGGAGGAATGTCGGCAGATCTTGGCAGCAATGGGCGGTAAGGCCATCAGTTTCGGCCCCTTGGTTAAAAACTTCAAATTGCAGGGATATCGGGAATGAGCGGGGCCTAGGCCTGCCTAATACATTATCTGGCCCAATGACTTGGAGCTGGTTATTCATGACGCGTTTTTAGGCGGGATCTTTAAACGGGCCATCGCCACATTACATTTGAAGTTTAACCTAACATAGTGCTGCCAGTGTACTACAACATTGGCATGCTGCAAACACTGAAAATGGCTGTACAGAGGCAGAGGGTTGCACCCAGGTTCTCTGATGACTCCCTCCATATGCTTATGAAGAGAATCAGAGCACGCAGGGAGATCCTCTTCCCTTCTGATGGGTGGAAGAGACCTCCTCAGGAGACCAAGACAGCCTGGTTGCAGATTGAAGAGGAGGTCACAAGCAGGAATGTTGTCAGGAGGACCTGGGTGCAGTGCCGCAAATACATCAATGATCTCATTAGATGAGTTGCAGTGAATGGTGAGAGATAACAGTACACCCCGCAATAGTGATGAGTATGAAAGGAATGGCTTGGTCATTGTCGGGATGCTTTATGGTATTGGTGTGGGTGGTGCCAACCTGGCGCATCATGTGGCAGCCATATGGGTGTACAGTGTAAAGTGATCTAAATCTGGTTATGATGAGGCCATCCCTGGCCTCCTGGGCAGCAATGTGCTTGGGTGCTGATGCCCTCTGTCCTGGGCAGCATCAGGTGATTGCGGAGAACGTTGGTGATGTTGTTGTTGGTGCTGCTGGTGTGCCTTATGCTGCTGGTGTTGGGGCTGATCGTGGTCCGATTCTAAGGATCAAGGTGAGACAGTAAAAACGGCACCCATGTTGATGGAATAGATGGCAGGTGAAGTAATGATGACAGAAACATTCTGTCAGTGGTGAGAGAGTTCTTCCAATGAGGTGACACTGGATGGAGACTTTGTTGGAAACACTTGCAGTAGGCAGAATCTGTGCTGGAAATGGACTGAACAACAGCTTCTGCCTGAGGCAAGTGATGATCTGTCAGGTGGGAGCTTTTACTGTACATTTCATGCTGTCAAATAATCAGCTGGAACAGTGGCCTAGGAACTCATGCCTCAGTTTGACAGACGTGGTTCCTGAGCTGTGTGAACCCCATGGCCATGCAGGGAAATTTAAAAAGTACCCAAAAAAAGGCTCTTAAGTGCCTGGTAATGATTTCAGTTGGGTCCCCCAGAGCTGTCGGTCGGGTCAGCTCCGCAATGACAGACCCACCTGTGGGAAAGGTGCACGCGAGCAAGATGACAGCGGGTTCATGACCCGTTGTCAAAAATAACAACTTTCCCACCCGACACGCCACTGATCGCACCCACTACCACCCCAGAAAATTCCAGCCTAACTCTCCAAACAAGGTTTAACCATCTCCCACCATCACGGTCCCGCTATAGAATACAGCTGCATTTTGATATGTCTGATGTTATTGCCTCTACTACTTTATACAGCAGGTTATTACAAACATTTATCACTTTTATTGATGTTCTTTGGTTGACTGAACTGACTTGGGTTCATTTGAAATAATATTCTGGTTATACCTTGTCTGTACCATGTAATATTTTATATGCCTCCGGGAGATCCCCTCGTAACCACCTTCTAGGCTGGAGAGCTTGAGCTTACCCAATCATTTTTCATAGCTCACCGCTTTTACAATTAGGGCCAGTCATGAACTGCCTCTCGGCACTAACAATACTCTTGCAGCATGTACCGTGCTTCTAGTTAACTAATTCAAATTGTCCTTATTTCAATCTCTCAAATCCAGTATGGACAAGTGTGGTTGATGACTGTGGTATTGGGGCAGAGCCTTGCACAGAACATAGGCATACAGTGGGAGTCGGAACCTAAGAGAAAAAGTAAGTACCGTTAATATTGTTCGGGTATGTGCTCCTAAAATGAGGTGTGAATAGCATTGTAATCACACCAGAGGACCTTCAGTGAGGGAGGGATCTTTTTGCTCCGATTACTGGGAATCAGATCCATAACCTTGGGTGCAAGAACGCGTAAACGATGGATGCAGTTTGTGCACCAATTTATTTCAGCATCTTCTGAGCAGATCCATCAGAGTGATTTGGACCTTGTTCCTTCCTGTGCTGGTCATACCATTTATTTTTTGCCACTGATCACATACATAGGAAACATATACAGCGATGTGTGCAGCGGTTGGTGTCTGCACTCAAATCCCAAGATACCAGGATGCTCTGGGTGAAGGGGGGAGAGGCTGGTGTGTGTACAAACTTCAAATTGTTAGTGACACCTTTGACCATCGCATGAAATTTAAAATTCTCATCCTCGTGTTCAAATCCCTCCATGACCTCACCCCTCCCTATCTCTGTAACCTCCTCCAGCCCTACAAACTTCCGCGATCTCTGCGCGCCTCCAATTTTGGCCTCTTGTGCATTTCCGATTTTCATCACTCCACCATTAGCGGCCGTGCCTTCAGCTTTCTAGATCCTAAGCTCTGAAAATCCCCCCCTAAACCTCTGTGCCTCTCTACCTCTCTCTCCACCTTTGAGACGCTCCTTAAAACCTACGTTTTTGACCAAGCTTTTGATCACCTGTCCCAATATCTCTATGTGGCACAGTGTCAAATTTTGATGATGCTTCTGCGAAGTCCCTTGGGACATTTTACTACATTAAATGCACTATATAAATACAAGTTTTTGTTGCTGAAATTACCATTTGGGTCAATTCACAGAGAGACAGTAACCACTTGTCCCTTCAACTCAAACAATGGAGGGTTACTTTGCACGCGGTTTATGCACTTTCTCTGACTCCCTCCACTACCTAGCACGTATACAGAGAGGTATGGTGTTGCATGCATGCTGACAATTTCCTTTGAGCTTGTTCCACTATTCAGGTAGATCATGGCTGATTAGTATCTTAACTCCATTACCCGCCTTGGTTCCATTCCCCTTAAAACCCTTAACTAACAAAAATCTATCAATCTCAGTTATGAACTTTTCAATTGACCCCCACCCAGAACAGCTTTTTGGGGAGAGAGTTCCATATTTCCACTACCCTTTGTGTGAAGCAGTGCTTCCTGACGTCACTCCTGAATGGCATAGCTCTAATTTTAAGGTTATGCCCCCTTGCTTTGGACTGCCCCACCAGAAGAAATAGTTTCTTGCTATCTTAACAAATTATTGGGCTCAATTTTCCCCATGCCCGTTTTCTGACATATTGCCCGAGTTACTCTCATTTTTCTAGGCCAGAAATGCGGCAGAAATAATTTGCCAAAGTCCTCATGGAGGGGTGGGGGTAGTGGTGCCTGCTGTCTGCGCCGAAAAACGAAGCCGTACCTTCTGCGCATGAGTGGGGAAAAAAGTTACGTTTTTGATGTCTTTCCAATGGACGCGCATGCTCTGTACAGCTCAGATTTGGCAATCGGTCATTTTTAAAGAGCCAGTTGTGTGTGTGAGAACGTTGAGTGCTGTGAGAGCATTGGAAAAATCACAGCTGCAGCAATACAAGATGCAATGCGGAGCAAGAACCAAGAATTTCTTACAGGAAGAAGTGGAGACACTAGTTACTGTGATTGAGAACAGATGGCAGGAGCTGGACACCAGCAGAGGTCACATAAAAGTTCCACCCAAAGAAATGAAGAAACGCTGGAACCAAGTTGCAGAAGATTACTGCGCAGTGGTGACCACCACGAGATCTGGAGGCCAATGTAAAAAGAAGTGGCAGGACCTTGGATTGTGTAAGTAATATTTTCATTTATTGTAAATGTGACCAGCTGTATATGTCCCACTCCGCAGAAAGACACCCTCTCTAAAAAGTTACATTTTCATCTTTGCAGAGGAAGGTGGCACATAATAAAAGGGAAAGGGCTCGAACAGGAGAAGGCCCGGCAAATCTGCACCCACTACACCCTTGGAACAGAGGGTCGCTGCTTTGACGGGTCCTGCCTGGAAAAAATCAATCAGTACTGCACAAGCTGGGCCCACACTCGAGGGAGCGGGTAAGTCCTGCAAATTCATCATGGTGCTTTAAATCAGCTTGCTGCCTGGCCTGCGATGTGTGAGCCTACTCATGCTACCCACCCTGCCCCCTCCTCTGCTGCTAACTATTTGACTGCTATATTTTATTATGCAGAACTTGAGGCAGAAGAAGATTCAGACGCGGCCGAGCCTGAAGAGGAAAACATCTTCCAATCCAACCCTCCAGACCAACATGGGGGTGAGGGGGAGGGGATGGAGCTGGAGGAAGCTCCCACTGTTGTACTGACTTCAGAGGAGGTGCCGCTCATGGAGGTGACAGCCCCTTCCATGACGAGTGGTTTGAGTGTTGGTGGGACATTCCATGGTTTCACACCTTCCGAGGTTGTGGGTCCCAGTAGTGTGGTGCAGCGAGGCACACCCAGGGCCCCACCGTCCCAGGCTGTCAGTCCCAGTGGTGGGGTGTAGCAAGGCACACCAGGGCCCCACCGTCCCAGGCTGTCAGTCCCAGTGGTGGGGTGTAGCAAGGCACACCAGGGCCCCACCGTCCAAGGTTGTCAGTCCCAGTGGTTGGGTGTAGCAAGGCACACCAGGGCCCCACCGTCCAAGGTTGTCAGTCCCAGTGGTGGGGTGTAGCAAGGCACACCAGGGCCCCACCGTCCAAGGTTGTCAGTCCCAGTGGTGGGGTGTAGCAAGGCACACCAGGGCCCCACCGTCCAAGGTTGTCAGTCCCAGTGGTGGGGTGTGAGCCACACCCATGGGGAGGAGGGGAAGGAAGAGCTTGACTACACTCTCCTGAGACGCAGGATCTAACAGATGTGGTTCAGATGATGTAATTGAGGGCGGAGTGCATTGACCTTACCCGATCACACCTGGATGCTATCAGTGGGGTGAGTGATGAGGTAACGGGACTGTCGGGAGAAGTAACAGCAATGACACGAGAAATGGGAACGATATCTGGGACCATCAGTGTGGGAATAGTGGCCATGAAGGAGGGAATGTCAGAGGTAGTGCAAACCATGTTACTGACCCTGAGGGAGGGAATGTTGTAGGTCATTGAGACAGTGTCAGGGTGCATGAGGGACGGTATGTTGGAGTTGGCTGCTGCAATAAGGGAACACGCCCAGACCCCGCGCCCATTGACAGAATCAACTGCCACTCCCACTCCAATCCCCACCCAGCCTCTGAAGAGCCCAAAGCCGGACCCTCCAACTTGCCACCTGACGCCAATGCCCCCCACCCCCCCCTCAAGAGGTGCGCAATACCCGAGATATTAGAAAGCATAAGCTTGGTACCAAGCCCAGAAACATTGCGCCACTGCCTGTGGGCAGGGGTGGTGGAGTGTCCAAGGCCAAGCGCAGCGGGCGGTCTGAGAATAAGGGGATTGAGAGATGGGTGCAGCCTTTCTTTGCTGCTGTTGTTGTTATTATTGTTACTATTGTAACTGATATTAAAAGTTTTTTGGAAGTAACGAAAATTTCCAAGTTTATAAGTGATCTTAAAGTTTTTAAGTGATCTTAAAGAGTGATCTTAAAGTAAAGTTTGATACAAGAATAATTTTATTAAAGATAAGTTAAGTACATTGTAAACTTTTGAATAAAATATATTTTACATTAAAACTGAATCATGTTCCAGTAACACAACACAACATTACGGAACAGCTCCAAACAGTCCATGTGGAATAGCTGTCGCTGAGCCCTCAGGCATCTGTAAAGTGTTCACGGATGAGCTGCTGGCGCAAGGCTCGAGCAATCGTTAAAGGGACACGATGGCCCGCCCTCCTCCATCGTCGTGCTCCGGCCTCAGGCACTTAAATGGCTTCCTCATCCTCGTCGTCATCATCCTCCTCCTCCTCCTCCTCCTCCTCCTCCTCCTCCTCCTGCTCATCACCTGCATCTTCCACATCATTATCATCAGCCACTCTCACCACAGGTAGGTCTTCCACTACCAGCTGCTGCTGCCTCATGATGGCTATGTTATGCAGCATGCAGCACACAACAGCGAACTGACCGACAATCTCAGGAGAAGTAGCCTCCGGAATGGTCCAGGCATCGGAAACACTTTTTCAAGATGCCAATGGTCCTCTCTATGATGCTGCGCGTCGCAATGTGCAACATGTTTTATTCACAGTCAGCTTCCGTCCGGATTACGTGTAGGGGCATCATGAGCCAGGTGGTGAGGTCGTACCCTTTGTCTCCCAGTAGCCAGCTCTGCCCTTCTGGCTGCTGCTGCTGAAACATGGCAGATAGAACGCTGTCGTGTAGGATGAACGCATCATGGTTGCTCTCAGGGTAGCTTGCATCAACTGACATGATACGATGCATGTCGTCACACGCGAGCTGCACATTAATTGAATGGAAGCCTTTTCTGTTCCTGTACATCTCGGAATCCTCCAAAGGTGTTCGTAAGGTGATGTGGGTACAATCAATGCAGCCCTGTACCTTTGGGAAGCCAGCAATCCTGGAGCAGCCACAACCCCTGTCATGGATTGCTTGGGCGGTTCATGGGGAACTTTATGAAGTCATTCCTACGCACGTACAGTGCAGCCGTCACCTGGCGAATAGAGACATGTGTTGCCTGTTGAGAGATGGCGCACACATCCCCAGTTGTAGCTTGAAACGATCCAAAGTGCAGCTGTAACCTTCACTTCAACTGACAAAGCAGTCCTCCTGATGGTTCCTAGTTGCAGGTCTGCTTTGACCAACTCTCAGACCTCACTTACAACTTCTTGCGGAAACACAGCTTTCAGATACAGTCTGCATCAGATACAGAGGTACAACTCTGTCTCGATATACCCGAGGTGGGTAAGGCCTCCTGCCCAGCACCCTATGGGCTCTCATTTTCCTGATGCGATGAAGTCAAATCAATTGTCTCTTACGTAGCACCATGATGCAGAAAGCTCGCACAAGGTATGCCATTGTCAGTATTGCCCCCATACTTAAATTTTACCTTTGAAAGAAGCTCAAAACAGCAGGAAAGCAGGCAGGCAGGACAGGTTCACCGTTCTCTCTCTCCCCAAGGTCTGTATGGATGGACCATACCCAAAGGTCTTGTGACTTATCCTCTCTTCCCCCTCCCTTTACAAATTGGAGTCTTGTGACTTCTCCCCTTCTCTCTCTCTCTCCCCCTCGCCCACCCCAACCCCATTCATTATAGTCTTCAGTGCAAAAGGCACCTCGCTCCCCGGGCTGTCAGACTTCCGATCGGCACCTCACTCGCTCTCTCTCCTCTCCGCGTACCCCCTGTGGTGTATGTAGCTCACAAATCACTGACTCCACACGGTCTGGTGTTGATCTAACTGCTCTGACCTTTGTCCTTTATTGAACAGCTCCAGAGTGCCTCTCAGGTGTGGTGGTCAGCCTTTTATATTGCCTGTTGCAGGCACTTCCAGGTTTCCCACCACAGTGCCCTCTGTGGTGTAGCATTGTGCTTACATTACATTTAAGGTACCAGGACGATACACACATCAATACATAACATCACACTTCCCCCCCACCAGGACGCAGAACGACGATATACACATCAATACATAACATCACACTTGTCCAACGGAAGGCAGGTAGGCATAGGCAGTGCGTTAGTATGGTACATGTTATCTGGTACATTAACTGGTACATTGACTGGTAACGGATCCCTGATTTCCTTGTTAGCCCTTATCATTAATTGTACTTCATATCCATTATTTTACACAAATACAGTGGCCATTCAGCATAAAAAAATTAATTCTTGTAATAAATTCGCCATCTCACATTTTAGACTCGCTCTGCCTTACAGAAGTCCTTTGTGGGGACCACCTCATGGTAAGGCCCTTTTAAGACTCCTGGGTGCATTTCCTTTTTAAGGCGCCATCTTTGATGCAGGAGGATTCCACGAGGCTTCTCCTTGGACGCCGCCATCTTTGATGCTCTGCTGCTCTGAACACGATGCCGCCGCCATCTTGCTCTCCGCCGCTCCGGATGCCCTCCGCCGCCGCAGCCTCCGCTCCCCTCCGCTGCCACCTGACTTGCTGCCTCTCCTGCAGCCGTCGTCGTCGCTTCTCCGGCGGCCACCGTAGCTGCCTTCCCTGCGGCCGCCGTGGCCGCCGACCTCCAGCTGCTGCCGCCACTCGACACTAACAGCTCCTCGGCGGGGCCCGCCCAACGGCACCTTCCTCGACGGGGCTCTTCCAATCCGCCAGCCATCCTGGATCCCTCGCACCCCGCCCGCAGCTCCCCGCCAGCTCACCCCCCGCCCCCTCCCACTAGGCCCCTCTTTGCAGGGCTGCTTGCCTGTGGGGGCTGAGGCTGCCGGATCTCTGTGTGAGGCCCGGGCCTGGGGCTTGCTCTGCTTGCCTGTGGGTGAATTGAGGCTGCAGCTCCAGCTCGGTCGGCGCTGCTCTCTGGGGACCCGGGGCAAGGCAGCACCCCGGGGAGCAGCAGCCTGTGGAGGAATGAAGTCTTCCCAGCTCCCATGGACCGTCCCCATCCACCTCCGGCCAAGGAGTGTCAGCCCATCGCCTGCAACGACCCACAAAGGTAAACTGTGCGTCTCGTCCCCGTGGGATACCTGCACCATCGCTCTGCCAAGAACAGGTATTAGTTCCCTGGTGTAGGTACGCAGCTTCGCCGTGACCGGGACCAGCTTGGGTCGTGCAGCTGGGTTAATCCACAGTTTATCAAAAGTTCTCCGACTCATTAACGACGGACCCGAGCCCATGTCCACTTCCATACTCACAGGGACTCCGTTGATTTTTACTTCCATTATCACTGGGGCGAATCGTCGGTGCACGTATACTGTCCCAACACCTCATCTTCTTCTGCCTGCTCCTCGCTGGATGATGGATCATTCCCCATCTCCACAGCCACACGGTGAGTCCGATTTCTTTTACACATACGCTGAAGGTGGCCTTTAACGTGGCAGGTATTGCACGTGTACTCCGCAAACCTGCACCGGTGAGCCCCATGGCTTCCTCCACAACGCCAGCATGGTGCTGCTTGATTGGCCCCCCTCAGCGGACTCTGAGTTCCAGGACCCCAAGGTCCGTGCTCTCTGTCCCGGGCAGAGCCACGTTCTGCAGTTTTGTCCGTGTTAGGCGCTATCCTGTGGACAGTGCCTGCTGGGTTCGAGACTGTGTGGATCATTTGCTTGGTGCTGCAAGTCGAGGTCATATGTGCCCTGCTGATGGTGATGGCCTTTGTCAGAGTGACTGTGGGTTCCATGGCTAGTAACTTGTGAAGGAGGCCCTCGTGGCCAATCTCCGTAACGAAAACGTCCCATAACGCCTCGTCAAGGTGTGCGGCAAAATTACACGGCGCCGCGAGTCCCCTGAGGTCCGCAGCATATTTGGTGATATCCTGGCCCTCGGGTCTGCAGTGATGGTAAAATTTGTATCTGGCCGTGAGGATGCTCTCCTTCGGTTTCAACTGGTCACGAATGAGTTCAGTCAGCTCCTCGTATGACTTGTCCCTGGCGCTCCCGGGTGCCAGCAAATCCCTGACGAGACAGTAAACCTCATCTCCACAACTGGAGAGCAATATCGCCTTACGCTTATCTCTCATTGCGTCCGTGTCCTCCATCAGGTCGTTTGCTGTGAAGTAGTACTCGAGCCTTTCCGTAAAGGCCTCCCAATCATTGCCCACGGTAAAATCCTTTAGCGAGCCCAGAGTAGCCATAGTTGCGTGGAGTTCGTCCGCTTCCTTGTCGCCAATGTGGTGTATGTAGCACACAAATCACTGACTCCACACGGTCTGGTGTTGATCTAACTGCTGTGACCTTCGTCCTTTATTGAACAGCTCCAGAGTGCCTCTCAGGTGTGGTGGTCAGCCTTTTATAGCACCTGTTGCAGGCACTTCCAGGTTTCCCACCACAGCGCCCTCTGTGGTGTAGCATTGTGCTTACATTACATTTAAGGTACCAGGACGATACACACATCAATACATAACACCCCCCTCCCCCCCTACGGCTTGTTTTGTAGCCGAACCCCGAGCCGCTGTGTCCGGGCGCAAGGCTGATTCTGCCGGCCAAACCTACGACCCTCCAGCCCTGCTTCAAGGCGTTTGGTGGTGGCGTGTGAGTGAGTAAAAAAATGAGAAAACTTCTGAAATCCAACAAATTTACACTTCTACGTTGACAGGTAAAAAAAAGTTGAACTTTATTATTGATTTTGACAGTGTTCTTGACTCCCTCCAAAATCTTCACTTTAAAAACAATTACTTCTTTCAGCGCAGATTTGTGAATGTGCGCTGCTTTTCTTAAGTGCCCAGAAGGTTTTTCGGGAGTGGCCAGATACACCGACCTAGGAGGAAAAAATATTGGCCAAACTGCGAACAATTGAAAAAACTGCCGCAGACATGAGGGAGCTATGACGTCAAAAAAAAAACTGGCCTAGAAAAATTGTAACTAAATCAGTTTGAAAAAATAAATACGGCAAAATAAACGGCACGCCAAAAAAACGCCGCAAATGACCCGGGAAAATTGAGCCCATAGTATGTACTCAGTTTTTACTCAGAAGGCACCTTATTGTACTTTGATGGTACATAATTAAAACCAATGTTCATTCAAATGATGATTGGAACAGGAGTAGGCCATTCAGCCCCTCAAGCCTGTTCCTCAAAGCTACAAAGTCTTAGCCTAGCTGCAATTAACAGTATGTGCATACGTGGCATTGTTTTTAACTGTGGTGCTATCTCAGGGAACTCCATTGTACCCTGTCCTAGCCAAATCAAAATGTCGAACCCAGTTCGCACCTGTATACCCCTCTCGCCATGCGATACGCTGAAAGGTTGGGATTAGGTTCAGGGGCGGGAGTATGGTTTTAGGGTGGGGGAGGGGTATTCTCTGCTTCTTTTTCCAGTGACACTCTTTAATGTCAAGACGTCGCAATTAAAATGGGATGACTGTGGGGTACAGTCCTTTAGGCCACATGGCAATAAAACTAGTAAGTGAAGGCTGAACACAGAGCCTCGAGGCTGACGATGTGCTTTATTTTTTTTCAGAGGAATGCGAGTGTCCAGGCTCGTGGGCGGGATGCATCATGGAAGACGCAGGGTATGGTTACATAGAATGTACGGTACAGAAACAGATAATTCGATGCGGATGTTTATGCTCCACATGAGCCTCCTCCCATCCCTCTTCATCTCACCCTCTCAGCATATTCTTCTATTCATTTCGCCCTCACGCACTTACCTAGCTTCCCCTTAAATGCATCGACGCTATTAATCTCCAACTACTCAATATGGTAGCGAGTTCCACATTCTCACCACTCTCTGGGTAAAGAAGCTTCTCCTGAATTCCCTATTCGATTTATTAGTGATTATCTTATATTTATGACCCCTAGTTTTGGTCTCCCCCACAAGTGGAAACATCTTCTATACATCTGTCCCATCAAACCCTTTCATAATCTTAAAGACCTTGATCAGATCATCCCTCAGCCTTCTCTTTTCTAAAGAAAAGAGTCCCATCTTTTTCCATCTTTCCTGATAGTTCTAACCTGGTATCATCCTTGTACATTTTTTTTACAACTTCTCCAGTGCCTCTATATCCTTTTTGTAATACGGAGACCAGAAATGTGGACAGTGTTCTAAGTTCCAGAGGGCAGCCCAGTAAGTGTAATATTAAATGAATCTATAGCCATGTCTTATGATTTGGGTGTATTCCAGATACCTTTCCGTGTCCCCAATGCAAACGGTAAGGCTTCCAGAGGCAATCCTGCATTGCCGATGAACTAAAACTTGAACTTGCATGCAAAGTAATGTGGTTTAGCAGGCCGCAATGAACAATGAGGTAAGCCATTGGAAATGACGCCCCTTACAGCCATGAGCCCCGCGCTCTCTAACTGATTGACAAGGATAGACAGTGGGCTGAATGGCCTTCTTCTGCACTGTACGATTCTTTGATTATTGTGAATGGACTGCTCAAGTATTTTTGCTGTTGATAAATAAAGTGTAAGGAAATGAAAATAAGCTGGTCCCCCAATGGCCTAGTAGGAAAGAATATAAGAACATAAGAAATAGGAACAGGAATAGGCCCTTTGGCCCCTCGAGCCTTCTCTGCCATTCATGGCTGATCTGATCATGGACTCAGCTCCACTTCCCTGCCCGTTCCCCATAACACTTTACTCCCTTATCGCTGTCTATCTCCACCTTAAATATATTCAATGATCCAGCCTCCACAGCTCTTTGGGGCAGAGAATTTCATAGATTTACAACCCACTGAGAGAAGAAATTTCTCCTCATCTCAGTTTTAAATGGGCACTCCTTATTTTAAGACTATGTCCCCTAGTTTTAGTTTCACCTATGAGTGGAAATATCCTCTCTGCATCCACCTTGTCGAGCCCCCTCATTATCATATAAGTTTCAATAAGATTAGCTCTCATTCTTCTGAACTCCAATGTGTATAGGCCCAACCTACTCAACCTATCCTCATAAGTCAACCCCCTCATCTCCGGAATCAACCTAGTTAACCTTCTCTGAACAGCCTCCAATGCAAGTATATCCTTCCTTAAATACGGAGACCAAAACTGTACACAGTACTCCAGATGTGGCCTCACCAATACCCTGTACAATTGTAGCAGGACTTCTCTGCTTTTATACTCCATCGCCCTTGCAATAAAGTCCAACATTCCATTTGCCTTCCTGATTACTTACTGTACCTGCATACTAACTTTTTGTGTTTCATGCAGAAGGACCCCCAGGTCTCTCTACTGCAGCATTTTGCAATTTTTCTCCATTTAAATTATAATTTGCTTTTCCATTATTTCTGCCAAAGTAGATAACCTCACATTTTACCACATTATACTCCATCTGCCAAATGTTTGCCCACTCAGTTAGCCTGCCCATATCCCTTTGCGGATTTTTTGTGTCCTCCCCACAATTTGCTTTCACACCCATCTTTGTATCATCAGCAAATTTGGCTACATTACACTCGGTCCCTTCATACAAGTCATTAATACAGATTCTAAATAGTTGAGGACCCAGCACCAATCCCTGAGGCACCGTTTGCCACTGTTTGCCAACGGAAAATGACCCATTTATCCCGACTCTGTTTTCTGTTAGTTAGCCAATTCTCTATCCATGCAAATATATTATCACCAACCCTGTGAGCTTTTATCTTGTGCAGTAACCTCTTATATGGCACCTTATTGAATGCCTTCTGCAAATCCAAATACACCACATCCACTGGTTCTCCCTTATCCACCCTGCTCGTTATATCCTCAAAGAACTCCAGCAAATTTGTCAAACATGATTTCCCTTTCATAAAATCATGCTGACTCTGCTTGATTGAATCAAACTTTTCCAAATATCCCGCTACTGCTTCCTTACTAATTGACTCCAGCATTTTCCCAACGACAGATGTTAGGCTAACTGATCTATAGTTTCCTGCTTTTTGTCTGCCTCCTTTTTTAAGGCACTGCCAGATGTAGTATTGAGCTATGCAGAACAAAACAGTTTGATCCCTTGACCATATTAAATTGGCCAAAGTGAATCCAGCCACTGCATTTGGGCCTCAAGCCTCTTGAGCAGAAGGGGGAATAAAAAGCTGCCAGGGTTCCTGTTCCCGGTGACCTGTGGTGAAAAGTGCATGAACATTGAATGTGGCGGGGGTAGGAGGGGGTGGAGGATAGAGCCAGAGTTGGCTGTAATGTCCTCTGCTTAACTAACTTATCGACACAAGGCTACTGATTTTAAAACGCGGTGGGGTTCGTGTATGGTACAAGTCCCAAAGCGGAGGCGGGGTGGTGGGGCGAACCTGGGAGTCAGGGGAAATGCAGGCTTGGAGTCCAAGCCCAACATCTGGCCAGAATCGCTACCTGGCGGGTGGGCCAGAATTTGGTGGCAGGAGGCCGCAACCTTGGACCGGTGGGAATGGTCTTTGGCAGTCAGTGGAAGGAGGACTCTGGAGGTGATCGGGGTGGTGGGGGGGGGAGGCGGGGGTTTGGGAAATCCAGAGGGAATGGAGCGCAGGGGGATCTGGGGGCGCAGGGGAATCTGGGGGTGCAGAGGGATCTGGGGGAGCAGAGGGGATCTGGGGGAGCAGATGGTTCTGGGGGTGCAGGGGGATCAAGAATCGTGGGGGCCTACCGATCTATACTCACAAGTACAACAGGTGTGTTTCCGCAGGTTCGCCTTGCCCATGGAACTGATTCCCTGTAAGACTCAGTTCCTTCAGGAGAGATGGTGAGGGTGGGGGTAACTTGGCTAAAGGGACAAAGGAAAATGAAAGATACTTGAAGAAAGAGCTCTTGTATTCGCAGTCTTGGCCTTGTGCCCCTTTGATTTGAGCCTGGGTTCAGATGAAAGAGCGAAACCACTTGGCCACTGGTGCGGAACGCTGATGGCCCTTGAGAGGAACGAGAGCATCAATAGGTTAGCTCCACAGAGAAGAAGTAATTGTTTTTTTTTTAAAAAGAGCTTGGATTTCAAAATAGCCCAATGTGTCTCTGGACCGCAGTAGAGGTGCACGGGTGATGAGTGTTCTCAGCTTTGTTTGTGTTACACAAAGGAGTGTGCTCATTGGAATTGCAAAGTACCACACTTGATCTTGATGAGTCTCTTTAATTGCTCAGGCACTTGAACTGAATTTGTGAGGGGGTTACAAGTGCACCTTAACTACATTCTTTAAAAAGAAGACAAACTCTGAAGGAGGAATGTTTTCATTAAGCCTTAAAACATGCTCCACATCAACTCTTTTGATTGCTAATATATTTTATTTACGCACCAATAACCAAAAATCCACCATGTCCTTCCTTCCCTCCCTCTCCCAGACCTCTTCTGGTTTTCTCCAGAGAATAGAGACTTATGTTGGAGTAAGGTTCACGAGTGCCAGCAGTCGTCTGATCCCTGGCCCATGTTCATTTTCATGTGTGAGCCTGGGTGTTGAGTAGTCGTTGGCTGTTCGACAATGTGAGGCACCAGAGCAGAGTCTGATGCCGTCTCCACCTGACACCCGTGTACACTGTCGAGCAGAGGTTACTGAATAATGATTACGGAAGAGGAACCTGTTTCTTACCCTCCTTTCAAGCCCTTAAAACACTTACAAAAAATTGACAGCACAGAAACAGACAGTTTGGCCCAGCTGGTCTGTGCCGGTGTTTATGCTCCACACGAGCCTCTGCCCACCCTACTTTATCTCACCCTATCAGCATATATTTCTATTCTTTTCTCCCTCATGTACTTATCTAGCTTCCCCTTAAGTGCATTTATGCTATTTGCCTCAACCATTCCATGCGATAGTAAGTTCCACATTCTAACCATCTTCTGGGTAAAGAAGTTTCTCCTATTGCACCACTGAAGCTACTTACAGCAACCTCGCGCCTCCACCACTGTACCCCCGTCCCCCCACCCCCCTCACCACCGGCCCTCCTGCTAACCTATCTGAAAGCAACAAACTCAGCACAGATCTGAATCTGGGATCCTTTTGTTTGGATCTTAACTGGAGAGAGATCGAGGAAGCATTGTTATATATCATTATTCTTCATTTTTCTTTGACTGTGTTAGCTGTGACTCAGTGGTAGCACTGTCGCCTCTGAGTCAGAAAGTTGTAGGGCCCACACCAAGGATCTCCATATCCGTTCCATCATCAAGACTGCCTAACACCACCTCTGTAGCATCGCTTGTCTCCGCTCATCTGCCTCATCTCCCTCAGCTCATCTGCTGCTGAAAGCCTCATCCATACCTTTGTTACCTCTAGACCTGACTATTCCAATGCTCCTATGGCTGGCATCCTATCTTCCACCCACCATAAACTTGAGCTCATCCAAAACTCTGCTGCCCGTATCCTAACTCGCACCAAGTCCCGTTCACCCATCCCCCATGTGATATATTCACAGAGCACAGCATACACAGCTCCTAACATGGCAGGCAGCTCTCTCGGAAGCCTCCGGAATCTGCCTGGTTCTGTTTATTATTAACTCTGCAGTTGCAGTACACAATATGCCCACACCACAGTGTGGAGCTACAAACATTACAAGCTTCTCTGCTGCCCGTATCCTAACTCGCACCAAGTCCCGTTCACCCATCCCCCTGTGATATATTCACAGAGCACAGCACACACAGCTCCTAACATGGCAGGCAGCTCTCTCGGAAGCCTCCGGACTCTGCCTGGTTCTGTTTATTATTAACTCTGCAGTTGCAGTACACAATATGCCCACATCCACAGTGTGGAGCTACAAATATTACAAGCTTCCAGACATTACACTTCTCCCTCCTTAATGAAGAAGTTATGACAACAAACATCATACATAACTTTCATGTTTATACATAACACAGGATATAAGTTTAACTTGAACAGAACCTTCCAAACCTGGTGTTGAATCTAAACTCATTCGAGGTTCATCCTGAGGAACGTTTTCCTCCACGGAATTTCCTTGATTTTCATTTGAACTCACTCTAACTTCAGGCTCTTTGTTTTCCTGACTCGGACTCAGACTTTCATTCTGATTCTCTCCTGGATTTGCTTCCAGTCCATTGGATTTAGGATTTGCTACTGGTGTATCAAAACTATCTGATGAGTCAGAAATAATTGAATCATTCCCACCTTCGATTCCTTCCATGTCTGTAGGTAAATTCTGATCAATATGAACAAACCTAACCTGTCCATAATCAAACATCTTTACCAAATATGTGCGAGGACCACATATCTTCACCACTCTTCCTGGTAACCACTTTAACCATTTATGGTGATGGTTCTTCACTCTTGCCTTCTGGTTTAATTTCACACTTCTCTCTTTTACTCTGCCTCTATCATGATTCTCTTTCTGTCTTAATTGTGTCTCTTCTATGGACTGTGCCAAATTTGGTTTTAACAACGAGAATCTGGTTCGTGGCTGTCGTTTGAGAAACAACTCTGCTGGTGTTCTACCAGGAGTTGTATGAGGAGTATTTCGATATGTAATCAAAAAATTAGCCAATTTGTGATCCAATGACAACTGTCGTTTCCTTGAATTTGGATCTAACATTTGTTTTATGAGGGCACGTTTTACAATTTGTACAGTGCACTCTGCTGCACCATTCAAAGCAGGATGGTATGGTGGAACCTTGGTATGTTTCACACCATTTTTGCTCGTGAATTGTGCAAAG
Organism: Pristiophorus japonicus; assembly: GCF_044704955.1. NCBI lineage: Eukaryota > Metazoa > Chordata > Chondrichthyes > Pristiophoridae > Pristiophorus > Pristiophorus japonicus. The sequence goes on along the minus strand of NC_091979.1, from coordinate 196,424,991 downwards.
TCTTCTGAACGAAATTGTGGTCCATTATCTGAAACAATCTCTTCAGGGAGGCCAAATGAAAAAAATAATTTTCGTAAAATGTCCAATGTTTTACTTGTTATTTTCCACATTGGAAACACCTCAACCCACTTCAAATGGCTATCAATCACAATGAACAATTGTTGTCCTTCTAACTCAGCAAAATCAATATGTAGCCTTTACCACACTCTGGAAGGCCATTTCCATGGCTGTAATGGTACTGTTGGTGGTTGCTTGCTTACCGCTTGACATGTCGTACACTGACTCACGATGTACTCTATATCTTTGTGAAGACCTGGCCATCATAAATAACTGCGTGCAAAACTTTTGGTCAAGCACATTCCCAGGTGCTGGTCATGGAGGTCTCCTAATAATTAGGAACTGAATTTATTTGGTATAACCACTCTTGCACCCCATATGATACAATCTTTATCGACCGATTATTCATTCCTACGAATGAAGAATGGATGTGTATTTTTGTCTGTTTCCTGGTTTGGCCATCCATTTGCAATATACTCATACACCTTTGACATCACTGGGTCAGGTTTGGTTGCTCTACTAATCTCTTCAGCTGTGACTGACAGTTCATCAATGTATGAAAAATAAAACACTTCTTCTCTATCAGGTGTAACTTGTGATGGGGAAGGCAATCTAGACATTGCATCAGCATTACTGTGATCAGCTGATCGTCTGTATTCAATATCTTATGTATATGCTGACAAAATCAAAGCCCATCTCTGCATTCGGGCTGCAGCTAATGTTGTAACTGGGGACTTTGGATGGAGGATTGTTGTTAGGGGCTTATGGTCCATAATGATGGTAAACTTACGACCATACAAGTATTTGTGAAACTTCTTGACCCCAAAAATGAATGCCAAAGCTTCCCTTTCAATTTGCGCATAATTACTCTCACTGGCACTGAGAGTGCGTGAAGCAAAAGCAATTGGTCTCTCCTCCCCACTACGTGATACATGAGAGATCACTGCCCCAACTCCATACGGAGAGGCATCACATGCTAGCTTAATCTCCTTAGATATGTCAAAGTGAACTAACATGGTGTTCTCTACCAATTTGCTTTTACACTCCTTGAATGCTGTATCGCATTCTTTTGACCATTTCCAATGGACCTGTTTTTTCAAAAGTTCATTCAGTGGATGTAATACTGTAGCCAAATTTGGTAGGAACTTCCCATAATAGTTCAAAGGACCCAAGAATGAACTAAATTCAGTGACATTCCTGGGAGTGGGTGCATTTCTAATTGCATCCAATTTTTCCATGGTTGGATGTAAACCATCTTTGTGTAGTCTGTACCCCAAGTACTCCACTGAGTTTTTAAATAACTCACACTTAGGAGCAGACACCCGTACTCTGTGCTTCTCTAGCCGTTTGAGGACTTCATTCAATATGTTATTATGAATTTGCCTATTTGGTGCTGAAATTAGTATGTCATCTAAATAACATACTACCCTTTCAATACCTTGCAAAATCTGGTTCATCACCCCTTGGAATATGGCAGGGGCGGAAGACACTCCAAACGGTAGCCTATTAAATTGATATAAGCCTAGATGAGTATTTATAGTCAAACATGAGTATTGGGGACATTACCCTCTAGAACCTGGTTTACGGTTACATTATAATCACCACACAATCTTACCTTACCATAAGACTTAGGTACAACAACAATGGGTGTTGCCCAATTACATCGATCTATCTTACAAATAATGTTCTCAGTCTCTAGTCTTTTGAGTTCTTGCTCAACTTTCTCCTTGAGTGCATATGGTACGGAACGTGGCTTGTAGTAAACCAATCTAGCGTCCTTCTGTACCCTGACACTCGCCTTGAAGCCTTGGATGGGACTGCCCGTTTCGCAGAACACCTTCGGATACTTCTTGATAACCTCATCCGTTGATGAAAATCTCGCTTCCACACTGAAAATCTTACTGCAATCCAGCTTCAGTGAGCTCAACCAATTTCTTCCCAGTAAGGCAGACTTGTCTCCTTTCACTACTATTAGAGGCAAGTTCTGAAATTGATCTTTATATTTCACCGGTACGGTGATACTACCTACCACAGGAATTTTCTCTCCCGAGTAGCCTCACAGCTCTATCTTGGATTTCTCCAGTTGGAAATCACGCAATTTGTCGCGGTACAGTGACTCCAGTACTACACTCACGGTGCACCCGTGTCAATTTCCTTTGGTATCTTGAATCCCGCAACATCTATGTGGATTTTGATGCTTTCCGAATCGCTGTCCGTTAACCTCATGCTCCTGATGACGTGTACGTGTAACTCTAACATCTCATCGTCCCGTGGTTGTTCTTCCATGCTATGTAGTCTCTTTGGATTTCTACTCACAGCTTTGAACGCTGGACTCATAGCTTTAAAAGCTGGTTTACCCTTCAGTCGGCATGCCTTCGCAAGATGCCAGTCTTTCTGCAGAAGAAACACTCTGCCTTCACGTATGGACAACTTTGAGCAATGTGTTGTCCCAGGCACCTATAGCACGACTTCGACGCTCTGTTAGAATTTCCAGATTCTGAGACTTTGGGCCCCCACCATCTTTTACTTTGAACCTGCAGGTGATTTACCTTGGTTGACTGACAACCGTAATTATTATTTAATTCGCGGGAATATTGTTCGGCCATGCCCATCGACCTCGCTGTCTGACAAGCAATCTCAAAAGTCAAGTCATCCGTCATCAGTAACTTCCTTCTGATCGCATCATTTTTCACCCCACAAACAAAATGATCCCGTAATGCTCAGTTTTGAAAGTTTCCAAAATGACAGTGCATCGATAGCTTTTTTAATGCTATGATGTAATCACTGATACTTTCCTCAGTTTTTTGATTCCAAATCCCGAAACGATAGCATTCAGCAATTTCTAACGGTTTGGGGTTATAGTGCTGCTCCAGCTTCGTTAAAATCTTTTTAAGGGTGCAGGACATTCTGAAAAGGGAGGGAGAACAGCCAGTTGTCGTGGTGCACATTGGTACCAACGACATAGGTAAAAAAAGTGGATGAGGTCCAATGAAACGAATTTAAGGAGCTAGGAGCTAAATTAAAAAGTAGGACCTCAAAAGTAGTAATCTCAGGATTGCTACCAGTGCCACGTGCTAGTCAGAGTAGGAATCGCAGGATAGCGCAGATGAATACGTGGCTTGAGCAGTGACGCAGCAGGGAGGGATTCAAATTCCTGGGGCATTGAAACCGGTTCTGGGGTAGGTGGGACCAGTACAAACCGGACGGTCTGCACCTGGGCAGGACCGGAACCAATGTCCTAGGGGGAGTGTTTGCTAGTGCTGTTGGGGAGGAGTTAAACTAATATGGCAGGGGGATGGGAACCAATGCAGGGAGACAGAGGGAGACAAAAAGGAGGCAAAAGCAAAAGACAGAAAGGAGATGAGGAAAAGTGGAGGGCAGAGAAACCCAAGGCAAAGAACAAAAAGGGCTACTGTACAGCAAAATTCTAAAAGGACAAAGGGTGTTAAAAAAACAAGCCTGAAGGCTTTGTGTCTTAATGCAAGGAGTATCCGCAATAAGGTGGATGAATTAACTGTGCAAATAGATGTTAACAAATATGATGTGATTGGGATTACGGAGACGTGGCTCCAGGATGATCAGGGCTGGGAACTCAACATCCAGGGGTATTCAACATTCAGGAAGGATAGAATAAAAGGAAAAGGAGGTGGGGTAGCATTGCTGGTTAAAGAGGAGATTAATGCAATAGTTAGGAAGGACATTAGCTTGGATGATGTGGAATCTATATGGGTAGAGCTGCAGAACACCAAAGGGCAAAAAACGTTAGTGGGAGTTGTGTACAGACCTCCAAACAGTAGTAGTGATGTTGGGGAGGGTATCAAACAGGAAATTAGGGGTGCATGCAATAAGGGTGCAGCAGTTATAATGGGTGACTTTAATATGCACATAGATTGGGCGAGCCAAACTGGAAGTAATACGGTGGAGGAGGATTTCCTGGAGTGCATAAGGGATGGTTTTCTAGACCAATATGTCGAGGAACCAACTAGGGGGGAGGCCATCTTAGACTGGGTGTTGTGTAATGAGAGAGGATTAATTAGCAATCTCATTGTGTGAGGCCCCTTGGGGAAGAGTGACCATAATATGGTGGAATTCTGCATTAGGATGGAGAAGGAAACAGTTAATTCAGAGACCATGGTCCAGAACTTAAAGAAGGGTAACTTTGAAGGTATGAGGCGTGAATTGGCTAGGATAGATTGGCGAATGATACTTAAGGGGTTGACTGTGGATGGGCAATGGCAGACATTTAGAGACCGCATGGATGAACTACAACAATTGTACATTCCTGTCTGGCGTAAAAATAAAAAAGGGAAGGTGGCTCAACCGTGGCTATCAAGGGAAATCAGGGATAGTATTAAAGCCAAGGAAGTGGCATATAAATTGACCAGAAATAGCAGTGAACCCGGGGACTGGGAGAAATTTAGAACTCAGCAGAGGAGGACAAAGGGTTTGATTAGGGCAGGGAAAATGGAGTACGAGAAGAAGCTTGCAGGGAACATTAAGGCGGATTGCAAAAGTTTCTATAGGTATGTAAAGAGAAAAAGGTTAGTAAAGACAAACATAGGTCCCCTGCAGTCAGAATCAGGGGAAGTCATAACTGGGAACAAAGAAATGGCAGACCAATTGAACAAGTACTTTGGTTCGGTATTCACGAAGGAGGACACCAACAACCTTCCGGATATAAAAGGGGTCAGAGGGTCTAGTAAGGAGGAGGAACTGAGGGAAATCTTTATTAGTCGGGAAATTGTGTTGGGGAAATTGATGGGATTGAAGGCCGATAAATCCCCAGGGCCTGATGGACTGCATCCCAGAGTACTTAAGGAGGTGGCCTTGGAAATAGTGGATGCATTGACAGTCATTTTCCAACATTCCATTGACTCTGGATCAGCTCCTATTGAGTGGAGAGTAGCCAATGTAACCCCACTTTTTAAAAAAGGAGGGAGAGAGAAAACAGGGAATTATAGACCGGTCAGCCTGACCTCAGTAGTGGGTAAAATGATGGAATCAATTATTAAGGATGTCATAGCAGTGCATTTGGAAAATGGTGACATGATAGGTCCAAGTCAGCATGGATTTGTGAAAGGGAAATCATGCTTGACAAACCTTCTGGAATTTTTTGAGGATGTTTCCAGTAAAGTGGACAAGGGAGAACCAGTTGATGTGGTATATTTGGACTTTCAGAAGGCTTTCGACAAGGTCCCACACAAGAGATTAATGTGCAAAGTTAAAGCACATGGGATTGGGGGTAGTGTGCTGACGTGGATTGAGAACTGGTTGTCAGACAGGAAGCAAAGAGTAGGAGTAAATGGGTACTTTTCAGAATGGCAGGCAGTGACTAGTGGGGTACCGCAAGGTTCTGTGCTGGGGCCCCAGCTGTTTACATTGTACATTAATGATTTAGACGAGGGGATTAAATGTAGTATCTCCAAATTTGCGGATGACACTAAGTTGGGTGGCAGCGTGAGCTGCGAGGAGGATGCTATGAGGCTGCAGAGTGACTTGGATAGGTTAGGTGAGTGGGCAAATGCATGGCAGATGAAGTATAATGTGGATAAATGTGAGGTTATCCACTTTGGTGGTAAAAACAGAGAGACAGACTATTATCTGAATGGTGACAGATTAGGAAAATGGGAGGTGCAACGAGACCTGGGTGTCATGGTACATCAGTCATTGAAGGTTGGCATGCAGGTACAGCAGGCGGTTAAGAAAGCAAATGGCATGTTGGCCTTCATAGCGAGGGGATTTGAGTACAGGGGCAGGGAGGTGTTGCTACAGTTGTACAGGGCCTTGGTGAGGCCACACCTGGAGTATTGTGTACAGTTTTGGTCTCCTAACTTGAGGAAGGACATTCTTGCTATTGAGGGAGTGCAGCGAAGATTCACCAGACTGATTCCCGGGATGGTGGGACTGACCTATCAAGAAAGACTGGATCAACTGGGCTTTTATTCACTGGAGTTCAGAAGAATGAGAGGGGACCTCATAGAAATGTTTAAAATTCTGACGGGTTTCGACAGGTTAGATGCAGGAAGAATGTTCCCAATGTTGGGGAAGTCCAGAACCAGGGGTCACAGTCTAAGGATAAGGGGTAAGCCATTTAGGACCGAGATGAGGAGAAACTTCTTCACCCAGAGAGTGGTGAACCTGTTGAATTCTCTACCACAGAAAGTAGTTGAGGCCAATTCACTAAATATATTCAAAAGGGAGTTCGATGAAGTCCTTACTACTCGGGGGATCAAGGGGTATGGCGAGAAAGCAGGAATGGGGTACTGAGGTGCATGTTCAGCCATGGACTCATTGAATGGCGGTGCAGGCTGGAAGGGCTGAATGGCCTACTCCTGCACCTATTTTCTATGTTTCTATGTTTCTATGTCCTTTGGCTCGTCAGGCACAAGCAGATTTACCAGAGTTTCATACAATGCCGGACCTGTCTCTGATAAGAAGATCGCTCTCTTATGTTCCAACACAGCCCGGTTCTGGACTGCATTGTCTGGAACTTCGAATGTGTTATTTGCAGTGAAATACATTTCTAACTGATCCACATACACTTTAAAACATTCCTGGTCGTGTCTATATTCCCCCAAATGTCCAATTACACCTGCCATTTTAATTTCTAGCTGTTCACACCGTGTGCTCGGATTTTGTAGCTTTTTTCCAAAGACAGAAACTTTCAAAGTCTCTCTGTCGGCTGGCTGAATCTTTTCCCAACAAAATTTAAGCTTTAAATCATCCAAAAAATCCCATCTCATCGCCAAATATGACATATCCATAGAGTACAGCACACACAGCTCCTAACATGGCAGGCAGCTCTCTCGGAAGCCTCCGGAATCTGCCTGGTTCTGTTTATTATTCACTCTGCAGTTGCAGTACACAATACGTCCACATCCACAGTGTGGCGCTACAAACATTACAAGCTTACAGACATTACAGCCCCTGTGCTCGCTGATCTACATTGGGTCCTGATTAAGCATCGCTTCTATTTTAAAATTCTCATCCTTGTTTTCAAATCCCTCCATAGCCTTGCCCCTCCCTATCTCTGTAGCCTCCTACAACCTTCCGAGATCTCTGCGCTCCTTTCTGGCATTTTGCCCATCCCCGATTTTCATCGCTCCACCATTGGCAGCCGTGCTTTCAGCTACCAAAGCCCAAAGCTCTGAAATTTCCTCCTTAAACCATTCCACTTCTCAACCTCTCTTTCCTCCTTTAAGAGGCTCTTAAGACACTAAGCTGGGTGGCGGTGTGAGCTGTGAGGAGGACCCTAAGAGGCTGCAGGGTGACTTGGACAGGTTAGATGAGTGGGCAAATGCATGGCATATGCAGTACAATATGGATAAATGTGAGGTTATCCACTTTGGTGGCAAAAACACGAAGGCAGAATATTATCTGAATGGCGGCAGATTGGGAAAAGGAGAGGTGGAACATGACTTGGGCGTCATGGTACATCAATCATTGAAAGTTGGCATGCAGGTACAGCAGGCAGTGAAGAAGGCAAATGGTATGTTGACCTTCATAGCTAATGGTTTTGAATATAGGAGCAGGGACGTCTTATTGCAGTTGTACAGGGCCTTGGTGAGGCCTCACCTGGAATATTGTGTTCAGTTTTGGTCTCCTAATCTGAGGAAGGACGTTCTTGCTATTGAGGGAGTGCAGCGAAGGTTCACCAGACTGATTCCCGGCTTGGCAGGACTGACATATGAGGAGAGACTGGATCGACTGGGCCTGTATTCACTGGAGTTTAGAAGGATGAGAGGGGATCTCATAGAAACATATAAAATTCTGACGGGACTGGACAGGTTAGATGCAGGAAGAATGTTCCCAATGCTGGGGATGTCCAGAGCCAGGGACACAGTCTAAGGATAAGGGGTAAGCCATTTAAGACTGAGATGAGGAGAAACGTCTTCACTCAGAGAGTTGTTAACCTGTGGAATTCTCTACTGTAGAGAGTTGTTAAGATGCCAGTTCATTGGATCTATTCAAGAGGGAGTTAGATATGGCCCTTACGGCTAAAGGGATCAAGGGGTATGGAGAGAAAGCAGGAAAGGGGTACCGAGATGAATGATCAGCCATGATCCTATTGAATGGTGGTGCAGGCTCGAAGGGCCGAATGGCCTGCTCCTGCACCTATTTTTTATGTTGCTATGTTTAAACCTACTACTTTAACCAAGCTTTTGGTCATCTGCCCTAACATTTTTATATGGCTCAGTGTCAATCTTTGATAACGTTCCTGAGAAGCATCTTGGAATGTTTTGCTACAGTAAAGGAGCTATATAAATGCAGTTGGTGGTAGTTGTTGAGCACATAATCTCGGCTGACACTCCAGTGCAGTACTGAGGGAATGCTACACTGTTGGAGTTGCCATCTTTTGGATAAGACGTTAAACCACAGTCCCATCTGCCCAGTGAGAGATGGTGGGCTACATTTCTTTGCATTAGTTTGAAGCTAGTCCCGTACAGCAACTGCACTCATTTGTATGATCATTTCTTTTTACTTTGTCTAATAACAGACATGTAGATTTTCAAGTAAGTGCACTGGTACAGTTTGCTGTTTACTTTTTATGTAGTGACAGTTAAGGAACGCCTCGATTTCAAAATTCTCATCCTTGTTTACAAATCCCTCCATGTCCTCACTCTCCCTATCTCTGTAATCTCCTTCAGCTTCACAACTCCCGCCCCACGAGATGTCTGCGCTCCCCAAATTCTGCCCTCTTGAGCATCCCTGATTATAACTGCTCAACCATCGGTGGCCGTGCCTTCAGCTGCCTGGGCCCTAAGCTCTGGAATCCCCTCCCTAAACCTCTCCGCCTCTAACTCTCTTTTCTCCTTTAAGACGTTCCTTAAAACATACTCTTTAAACAAGCTTTTCGTCACCTGCTGTAATTTCTTCTTCTTCACGTCACATGTATTTGTTTTGTCTGAAAACAGTCCTGTGAAGCTCCTTGCGACGTTTTATTATGTTAAAGAGGCTATACAAATACAAGTTGTTGTTTGTTGTTGAAAAATAATTGAAGTGAAAGAAGGCTCGAGGCCCAACTATCCCTCAAGTTTGACTTTGAGAGAGTCCCGTGGGGTTGTGGAGGGTTTGTATTGTTAGGAGCTGAGTGTGAAGTGAAGTTACATTTTTGGGTTGAGCCTGATTTTTGGTGGGCACCATTTATTAGGGTGCAAGAAATTAGGGATGCGTGCAGTAAAGGTACAGCAGTTATCATGGGCGACTTTAACCGATATATAGATTGGGCTAACCAAACTGGTAGCAATACGGTGGAGGAGGATTTCCTGGAGTGTATTAGGGATGGTTTTCTAGACTAATATGTCGAGGAACCAACCAGAGGGCTGGCCATCCTCGACTGGGTGATGTGTAATGAGAAAGGACTAATTAACAATCTTGATGTGCGAGGCCCCTTGGGGAAGAGTGACCATAATATGGTAAAATTATTTATTAAGGTGGAGAGTGATATAATTAATTCAGAGACTTGTGTCCTGAACTTAAGGAAAGGTAACTTCGATGGTATGAGACGTGAATTGGCTAGAATAGACTGGCAAATGATATTTAAAGGGTTGATAGTGGATAGGCAATGGCAAACATTTAAAGATCACATGGTGAACTTCAACAATTGTATATCGCTGTCTGGAATAAAAAATAAAACAGGAAAGGTGGCTCAACTGTGGCTAATAAGGGAAATAAAGGATAGTGTTAAATCCAAGGAAGAGGCATATAGATTGGCCAGAAAAAGCAGAAAACCTGAGGACTGGGAGAAATTTAAAATTCAGCAGAGGAGGACAAAGGGGTTAATTAGGAGGGGGAAAATAGAGTATGAGAGGAAGCTTCCTGGCAACATAAAAACTGACTGCAAAAGCTTCTATAGATATGTGACGAGTAAAAGATTAGTGAAGACAAACATAGTTCCCTTGCAGTCAGTGAATTTATAATGGGGAACAAAGAAATGGCAGACCAATTGAATAAATACTTTGGTTCTGTCTTCACGAATACTAGGGGACTGGGGGTCTAGCGAGAAGGAGGAACTGAAGGAAATCCTTATTAGTCAGGAAATTGTGTTAGGGAAATTGATGCCGATACTCTGCATCCCAGAGTGCTTAAGGAAGTGGCCCTTGAAATAGTGGATGCATTGGTGATCATTTTCCAACAGTCTATCGACTCTGGATCAGTTCCTATGGACTGGAGGGTAGCTAATATAACACCACTTTTTAAAAAAAGAAAGAGAAAACGGGAAATTATCGACCGGCTAGCCTGACATTAGTCGTGAGGAAAATGTTGGAATCAATTATTAAAGATGAAATAGCAGCGCATTTGGAAAGCAGTGACAGGATCAGTCCAATTCAGTATGGATTTATGAAAGGGAAATCATGCTTGACAAATCTTCTGGAATTTTTTGAGGATGTAACTAGTAGAGTGGACAAGGGAGAACCAGTGGATGTGGTGTATTTGGACTTTCAAAAGGCTTTTGACAAGATCCCACACAAGAGGTTGGTGTGCAAAATTAAAGCACATGGTATTGCGGGTAATGTACTGACGTGGATAGAGAACTGGTTGGCAGACAGGAAGCAGAGAGTCGGGATAAACGGGTCCTTTTCAGAATGGCAGGCAGTGACTAGTGGGTTGCCGCAGGGCTCAGTGCTGGGACCACAGCTATTTACAATATACATCAATGATTTAAATGAAGGAATTGAGTGTAATATCTCCAAGTTTGCAGATGACACCAAGCTGGGTGGCGGTGTGAACTGTGCGGTGGATGCTAAGAGGCTGCAGGTGACTTGGACAGGTTAGGTGAGTGGGCAGATGCATGGCAGGTGTAGTATATTGTGAATAAATCTGAGGTTATCCACTTTGGTGGCAAAAACATGAAGGCAGAATATTATCTGAATGGCGCCAGATTAGGAAAAGGAGAGGTGCAATGAGACCTGGGTGTCATGGTACATTAGTCATTGAAGTTTGGCATGCAGGTACAGCAGACGGTAAAGAAGGCAAATGGCATGTTGGCCTTCATAGCTAGGGAATTTGAGCAGTTTTACAGGGCCTTGGTGAGGTCTCACCTGGAATATTGTGTTCAGTTTTGGTCTCCTAATCTGAGGAAGGACGTTCTTGCTGTTGAGGGGGTGCAGCGAAATTTCACCAGACTGATTCCCGGGATGGCAGGACTGACATATGAGGAGAGACTGGATCGACTGGGACTGTATTCACTGGAGCTTAGAAGAATGAGAGGGGATCTCATAGAAACATATAAAATTCTGACGGGACTGGACAGGTATTGACTCCACCCACTGCTCCAACTCCAAAACGCAGAGCTCGAGCAGTTGAAGTTGGAGACACCTTCTGCACATGTGGTTGTCTAGGCTGCGCGAAGCGTCCAGGACTTCCCACATGCCGCAGGATGTGCACTCCAGGGACTGAGCTGCACTGCCATCGTCTACCAATGTCTACTTTAGCTATTCTCTTCCGTTTTACATACCTGTAGAAGCTCCTACTGTCTGTTTTTATATTGTTTACTAGTTTACTCTCATAATCTATCGTCTCTCTCTTTATTATTTTTTTAGTCATCCTTTGTTAGGTTTCTAAAAATTTCCCAATCCTCTGGCCTTCCACTATTCTTCGCAACATTGTATGCCTTTGTTTTCAATTTGATACCATCCTTACTTCCTTAGTTAGTCAAGGATGGTTGATCTTTATCTTAGATTCTTTCTCACTGGAATATATCTTTGCTGAGAGTTATGAAATATCTCCTTAAATGTTTGCCACTGCTCATCTACCATCTGACCCTTTAATCTATTTCCCAGTCCACTTTACCCAACTCTGCCTACATAACTTTGTAATTGTCTTTATTTAGGTTCAGGACACTGGTTTGAGACCTAGCTTTCTCACCCTCAAACTGAATTTGGAATTCTACCATGTTATGATCACTCTTACCAAGAGGATCCTTTACTATGAGATCATTCATTAATCCAGTCTCATTACACATTACCAGATCTAAAAAGTCTGCTCCCTGGTTGTTCTAAGAAACCATCTGAATACACTCTATGTACTCTTCCTCAAGGCTTTGTTTGCCATTTTTATTTGTCCAATCAATATGAAGATAAAAATTGCGCATGATTATTGCTGTACCTATTTTACAAGCCTCCATTATTTCTTGATTTATACTCTGTCCTACAGTGTACTGTTAGGGGGTCCATAGACTACTCCTACCAGTGACTTCTTTCCTTTATTCTTAGCTCCACCCAAACTGATTCTACATCTTGATCTTCTGAGCCAATATCATTTCTCACTACTGCACTGATCTAATCCTTTATTAATAGAGCTACCCCACCTCCTTTTCCTTTCTGCCTATCCTTCCTAATGGCAAACACCCCTGAATATTCAGTTCCCAGCCTTGATCACCTTGCAACCACATCTCTGTAATGACTATCAGATCATAGCCATTTATTTCTACTTGTGCTATCAACTCAACTATCTTGTTACAAATGCTGCATGCATTCAGATAAAGAGCTTTCAATTTTGTCTTTTCACCATTTTTCACTACTCTGACCCCACTTTCTGATGCACTCTTATGTTTATACGCTCTGCCCCTTCCTATCACACTCGGGTACTCATTACCCCTATCGCACTATTGTCTTCTCTCTGTTTTGACTTTTTAAATTTCCACTCTCCTGATCTCTCCCCCCCGCCCCACCCCCCCCCAATATTTAGTTTACAGCCCTATCTATAGCCCTTGTTATTCGATTCGCCAAGACACTGGTCCCAGCCTGGTTCAAGTGAAGCCCGTCCTAATGGAAAAGCTCCCTCTTACCCCAGTACTGCTGCCAGTGTCCCACAAACCAAAACCCATTTCTTCCACACCAGTCTTTGAGCCACGTGTTTAACTCTCTGATCTTATTTACCCTATGCAAATTTGCTCGTGGCTCAGGTAGTAATCCAGAGATTATTACCTTTGTGGTTCTGGTTTTTAATTTAGCCCCTAGCTGCTCATACTTCTTCATCAGAATCTCTTTCTTTGTTCTACCTATGTCATTGGTATCTATGTGGACCATGACAACTGGATCTTTCCCCTCCCACTCCAAGTTCCTCTCCAGCCCCGAGGAAATGTCCTTAACCCTGGCACCGGGCAGGCAACACAGCTTTCGGGACTCACGCTCTCGGGTGCAGAGAACAGTATTTATCCCCCTAAAGATTCTGCCTCCTACCACTATAAAGTTTCTTTTTACTCCCCCAACTTGAATGGCCCCCTGTACCATGGTGCTGTGGTCAGTTTGCTCATCCTCCCCGCAGTCCCTGCTCTCGTCCACACAGGGAGTACGAATCTTGTACCTGTTGGACAAGAGCAAGGGCTGAGGCTCCTCTATCACTGAATTCTGGGTTCCATACCTGTCTCACTCGCAGTCACACCCACCTGTCCCTGACCACTGACCAAATTTGAATTACTTAACCTAAGGGGTGCTACTGTCCCCTGGAATGCAGCATCCAGCTAACTCTCCCCCTCCCTGATGTGTCGCAGTGTTTGAAACTCGGACTCCAGCTCATTGACTCCGAGCCAAAGTTCCTCGAGCTGCAGAAACTTACTGCCGATGTGGTTGCCGTGGATCACACTGGTGTCCACCAGCATCCCCCCCCCCCCCCAGCCCACTGCTGCAACTGCAAAACATCGCCTGCCCTGCCATCTCTAATGTATTTTATTTAATTACTTAGGTTGTCAAGTTTCAAAATATCAAATTATGTGTGTATAGTTTTTAATCTGTAGCATAGCTCTTAAATTAAACCAATGCAGTGTTTTACTCTATTGAGTTGGGGTCGAGCTGGGATGGATTGAACTTTCGATCAGTTGATGTGATTGGGTTGGGTTAGATTCATCTTGCTGGTTTGAGTTTTCATTCCTACTGTTGCTGTGGTCCATCTGCAGGTTCTATCACCCTCGCAAGTTTTCCAAGTGCAGTGTTATGGAATACAAGGAGTTTCTACAAAGAGGCGGAGGAGCTTGTCTCTTCAATAGACCAACAAAGGTAAGAGTTCCTTATTCAGAAGGACCAAGTTCAGTCAGTTGCCACTAGCATTTTTCATCAGTCCTCATGAGTTATTTAAACGCAACCATCCAAGTTCACTCAAGATACGAGGACCAGACACATATTTTCCTAATCCCTTACTAACCAGTCTGCACAGGAAACACGAAAAAGCCATCTGATAACTGACCCCTCTTGAGCCTCCAAGCTCCCTCTATCACAATCTTTCTTTGTCACACTCTATTTTATTATTACTGTTATGGTCTGTGCTCCTCTGAATTTCCATCTCTTGTTCCTCTAAACTTAAGTACTAGGACCAATTTTTTAGGGGGCATATCAGAGCTACCTGCCCCGATTCACGTGCCAAGAGGCAACCAGCCACTCCGCTGGGAGGATATCAAAGCCCTTCCTGGCCCCAAGACGGAAGAGGCCCAAAAGAAATCTTCAGCTCCAATGGGAGCCAGTAATGATTAAATTAGGCCGACGGATATGTACTTTTGGCAAGTTCCAGGGCCCCTGCTCTCAGCTGGTAAATATTCTGCTGAAGCCTTTTACGAGTATTGAGGCTGAATTCACATAGCTGCCCAGGAATTCCCCGAGATGTGCCCACAAGATGTGGATGGAAGATCTGCCCATGCCCCTCTCATCAGTCATAAATGGCAGAACAAAAAACATGAGTGGAGTCCCAGTGGAACTGGGTCCCATTCCATATTCCTACCTGTTGCCAGGCAATCTGCCCCAGTTCCACCCAGGCCCAAATCAGAATTACAGGCCCAATGTTGCTGTTCTTGCCTCTGAGTGACAATTGCTCTCTCTATCTCTGTTCCTTTATAGCTGTTTGAGACCACAGAGTGTGGAAATGGATATGTGGAATCTGGGGAAGAATGTGACTGTGGATTACGAGTGGTAAGCTTAGAGTGTTACGATGTTTTTTTTTCTGCTTGCCCTGTACCACTGCTGCCATATTTCCTCCTTGGATTGAGAGCGAATGAATTGGCCAGGCCTTTGACTGACTTGTCATTGATCAGCCATCACAACAGTTAAGAGGTAGAGGTATCTTTCAACTTCCCCGCCTGGGCAGTAACCTGGCAGAGAATCACACGCTCTTTATAGAACACACCCGATTTCCATTTTTGGATACTGCCCAGAAAGGAAGGTAAAATGTCCTCTCATTGTACACCATTATTGTCCTTTGTACACACTCTCATTGTACACCATTACTGTCCTTTGTACACACTCTCATTGTACACCATTATTGTCCTTTGTACATGTAATATATTTATGCTTGGGGTCACCTGACACCAGAGGGCGCCACTGTCAGATGTCATGCAGGCAATACAGGAAGTCGGATCTTGTTCTTATCCGAAGTGGGAATAAAAAAGATCGGGTAAACACCCGAGGCAGTTTATAATATCAGGACTCTTGTGTTATTACATTGGCGACGAGGTAAACTAAGAACTTTCCTATTTATAATGGGCACTATTGGAATTCTGCATCAATTCATGGATGGCGAGGATTGGGCGGATTTTGTCGACCGCCTGGATTAATATTTTGTTGCCAACAAAATGGAGGGGGAAGCTGATGCAGTCCGTCGCAGGGCGGTTCTCCTCACCGGCTATGGTCAGAAGGTTTACGGCATCATGAAGAACCTTCTCTCGCCTTTACGTCCAACTGCCAAGTCTTACGAGGAATTGTGTGATTTGGTGCGCGACCATCTAAAGCCGAAGGAAGGGATCATCATCTCACGGTATCGCTTCTACATGCATGGACCGTGCTGAGGGCCAGGATTCATCGCCGGCCTACGACGTCTTGCTGAGCCGAGAAAGTTCGGCTGGAAGACATGTTAAGAGACTTTTTGGTGATGGGCATCAACCATGATGTGATTCTTCGAAAGTTATTGGCTAAAGAGAAACTGGATTTGAAAAAGGCCATCGCGATTGCTCAAGCATGTATGATGACTGATGAGAACTTGAGGCAGATATCATCCACGGCAGGCTTGTCAGATACTGTAAACAAGATTGTGTCGTCTTTTGGCAAAGCTGCTCATGGCATGGGCCACGTCACTTGTTTACGTGAAGCCTGTAGCTGCTCAGAGCCTGACAACTGGTGCGAAGCTAAGTTCACCCTGTTGGCGTTGTGGCGGAAATCATCGGCCTCATCAGTGTTGGTTTAAACAATACTCCTGTAATAGCTGCTCGAAAGTGGGACATCTCCAGAAAATGTGCCCACAACTGAGCAAGTG
This sequence comes from Pristiophorus japonicus, assembly GCF_044704955.1. Taxonomy (NCBI): domain Eukaryota; kingdom Metazoa; phylum Chordata; class Chondrichthyes; family Pristiophoridae; genus Pristiophorus; species Pristiophorus japonicus. Next base: position 196,408,698 of record NC_091979.1, on the reverse strand, counting down.
TGCTGCTGCTGCTCATCATATTGTTGATGGTGACCAGTCCAGTGCTGACTTTGATACACAACCTGAGGAGGAAGTGTATAGTTTGTATTTGTTCTCGTCAGTGAGCCAGCCGATAACTGTTAATGTGAAGCTGAATGGCGTGCCTGTATCAATGGAGCTGGACACGGGTGCAAGTCAATCGATCATGAGCCAAGTGACATTTGACAAGCTGTGGGATGCTGAGGCTGTGAAGTCTAAGCTGAGTCCAGTCAAGTCCAAGTTGTGTACTTATACGAAGGAACCCATACCTGTGATTGGCAATGCAGTAGTCAAGGTGTCGTATGATGGCGTGATCCAAGATCTACCATTATGGATCGTCCCAGATAATGGTCCAACGCTGTTCGGTTGGAATTGGCTCGAGAACATCAAGCTGAACTGGAGTGATGTCAAAGCGTTGTCCTCGGTGGACGACACTTCTTGTGCTCAAGTGTTGAAGAAGTTTCCTTCTTTGTTTGAGCCTGACATTGGCAATTTTACTGGAGCCAAGGTGCAGATTCACCTGGATTCTGATGCAAGGCCTGTCTATCACAAAGCTCGGTCTGTCCCTTATATGATGAGGGAGAAGATTGAGATTGAGCTTGACAGACTCCAACATGAAGGGGTCATATCACCTGTTGAGTTCAATGAGTGGGCCAGTCCTATTGTTCCTGTGTTGAAGAGTGCTGGCACTGTCAGGATTTGCAGAGACTACAAGGTTACGATTAACCAATTCTCGAAACAGGTTCAGTACCCGTTACCGAAGGCTGATGACCTATTCGACATACTAGCTGGTGGAAAGTCATTTACAAAGCTAGATCTGATGTCGGCATACTTGACACAGGAGCTTGTCGATAATTCGAAGAAACTGACCTGCATCAACACCCATAAAGGACACTTTGTCTACAACAGGTGTCCTTTCGGAATTCATTTGGCTGCAGCTATATTCCAGAGGAATATGGAGAGTCCACTGAAGTCCGTTCCTAGAACTTACATGTTCCAAGATGACATTCTGGTCGCAGGTTGCGACACCACTGAACATCTGAACAATCTTGAGGAAGTTCTACAACGTCTGGACAAAGTGGTACTTGGGCTGAAACGTCTGAAGTGTGCCTTCATGGCACCTGAAGATGAATTCCTTGGTAGGAAGATTTCTGCTGATGGAATCAGGTCTACTGATTCAAAAGCCAAGGCCATCAAAAATACACCCAAGCCTCAGAATGTGACAGAGTTGCATTCGTTCCTTGGGTTACTCAACTACTTTGGTAATTTCTTACCGAGATTGAGCACTTTATTACAGCCACTGCATTTGCTACTCAGAAAAGGTAACAATTGGGTCTGGGGTATGTCTCAAGATGGAGCCTTTGAGAAAGCTAAGAGTCTGTTCTGTTCAAACAAGTTCCTTGTTCAATAACTAAGTGTCTTGTATTATTGTGATGCTTCATCATATGGTGTTAGTACGGCAAACGAGCCAAAGGTGGGCAGTGGAAATGTTACAAGGACACCCTCAAAGCCTCCCTGGTAAAGTGCGACATCACCACTGACACCTGGGAGACCCTGGCCGAAGACCGGCCTAGGTGGAGAAAATGCATCCGGGAGGGCGTTGAGCTCTTCGAATCTCAACGCCGCGAGCGTGAAGAGGTCAGGCACGGGCAGTGGAAGGAGCGTGCGGCAAATCAGTCCCACCACCCCTTCCCCCGACTAATGTCTGTCCCACCTGTGACAGGGTCTGTCGCTCTCACATTGGATTGTTTAGCCACCAAAGGACTCACTTTAGGAGTGGAAACAAGTCTTCCTCGAATCCGAGGGACTGCCTATGATGATGGTTGGTTGTATACTCCAACAAGCCATTGAGTCAGGTAAGCTACAACCTGTTGCGTATGTTTCGAGAAGTTTATCAAAAGCGGAAAGAGCTTACAGCATGGTAGACAAAGAAGCTTTGGCCTGTGTGTATGGTGTAACAAAGATGCATCAATTCCTGTTTGGTCTCCATTTTGAATTCGAAATGGATCACAAGCCACTCATTTCATTGTTTTCTGAAAACAAAGGTATTACTACCAATGCAGCATCCCGTATTCAGAGGTGGGCGTTGACATTGTCTGGCTATAATTACATTTTTCATCATAGACCTGGTACTGAGAATTGTGCCGATGCACTGAGTCGTTTGTCTTTGCCCACACCTGATATGAAGACGCCTCAACCTGCAGATCTACTGTTAGTAATGGATGCTTTTCAGAGTGATGACACTCCTGTCACTGCTCAACAAGTTAGGATCTGGACCAGCCATGACCCTATTTTGTCGGTCGTGAAACATTATGTCCTCAGTGGTGATTGGTCTGAAATACCTACGGAGATGTGTGAAGAGACCAAACCTTACACCCCTCGCAAGGATGAGCTGTCCATTCAGTTAGATTGTTACTGTGGGGCAATCATGTCATCATGCCTAAGAAAGGTAGAGAAAGATGTATACGTGACCTGCATAGCACTCATCCCGGTATTGTTATGATGAAAGCCATTGCTAGATCTCATGTATGGTGGCCTGGAATTGACTCTGATCTGGAATCATGTGTGCATCAGTGCAATACTTTCATGCAGCTAAGTAAAGTATCAGCGGAATCTCCGTTGAGTCTTTGGTTGTGGCCATCTAAACAATGGTTGAGGATCCACATCGATTTTGTGGAAAGATGTTTTTTTGTTGTGGTGGATGCATATTCAAAGTGGATAGAATATATTATTACATCATCCAGTGCATCTACAGCCACCATTGAGAGCCTACGTGTAATGTTTGCTACTCATGGTTTACCTGACATTGTTGTGAGCGACAACAGATCTTGTTTCACAAGTCTTGAGTTTCAGGAGTTCATCAAACTCAATGGTATTAGACATGTGAGGTCAGCTCCATTCAAACCTGCTTGTAATGATCAAGCAGAGCATGCTGTTCAAACTATCAAACAAAGTATGAAACGTGTAACTCAGGGTTCACTGCAGACTCATTTGTCATGTATATTGCTCAGTTATAGGACAAGACCTCATACTATTACTGGTGTTTCCCCTGCTGAACTACTGATGAAGAGAAATCTCAAGACCAAGCTTTCACTTGTTCATCCTGATTTGAATGATCGTGTTGAAAACAGACGTCAAAGTCAGCAATTGTATCATGATCGTACAGCTGTGTCACGAGATATCTCTGTCAATGATCCAGTGTTTGTACTGAACTATGGTCGAGGTCCAAAATGGATTGCTGGTACTGTTACAGCCAAGGAGGGTAACAGAGTGTTCATTGTCGTGCTCAAGGATGGCCAAACATACAGAAAACATGTTGACCAGGTAAAACTGCAGCACACAGATAAACTGAAACCGTTTGAGGAAAATCCAGTCAGTGATCCACCAGCTATTGTTCATTCACCAGAGGCCTCTGTTGTCATTCCTGAACCCGGACCTTCAGTCTCTGATGTTATTACCACTCCCACCAGAACTGTTACTCAACCTCCGTCACAACTGACTTAGAATGTTCACCGAGAACTAATGTTGAACTGAGACGATCAACTTGTGAGCGGAAAACCCAGATTGTCTTGTATTGTAAAGTGTCTAGACTAAGATCTTGAAAGGGGATGTTGTAATATATTTATTCTTGGGGTCACCTGACACCAGAGGGCGCCACTGTCGGATTTCATGCAGGCAATGCAGAAAGTCGGATCTTGTACTTATCCGAAGTGGGAATAAAAGAGATCGGGTACACACACCCGAGGCAGTTTATAATAACAGGACTCTTGTGTTATTACATTACACAGGGCTGCTCCCTTCATAATTGGCGATTGCTTGTGCAGTACATTTCAGTGATCAGATGCTACCTGAATTATTACTGAGTGCAAACTCCTTTGCGTGTAGGCCGTAGAGTTGGATATGAAGATCCTTCATGCCCATATTGGTGTCAGCCTGACACCTTGCACTTAAAGGGAATCTGTCCAGCTGATACCTCATGTCCACAGAGAAAGGTTTTTTTTTATACATTCACGCGATGTAGGCATCACTGGCAAGGCCAGCATTTATTACCCATCTCTAGTTGCCCTTGAAAAGGTGGTGGTGAGCCACTGCCTTGAACCGCTGCAGCCCCTGTGGTGAAGGTACTTCAACAGTGCTGTTGGGGAGGAAGTTCCAGGATTTTGACCCAGTGACAATGGAGGAACATCGATATATTTCCAAGTCAGGATGTTATGTAACTTGGAGGGAACTTGGAGGTGGTGGTATTCCCATGCACCTGCTGCCTTTGTCCATCTTAGTTTGGGAGGTAAAGATGTTGCCCGTTGCAAATATAAATTCTGTCTCTTAGTTAATACAAGTGTGCACTGCAGAATGCCTGATGTGGCAGATGTTTCTGGGAGGGTCTTGGAAGGATCCAGTAGCCATGAAACCCACATGCTGTGGTAATCTTTGCTTCTACGGAATGAGTTGTCCTTCTAGCACACTTCACTCGACAGTCATGTAACAGTCTGGATAATGATCGGGAGTGGGAAGCCTGACTGATTCCTCTCCCTTGCACTAAGGCAAGTTGTAGTAACCTGACTACTGCTCCAGCAAAGGACGGCTAACTCTGTGAAAATCTGGCGTTAGAACCATGACTTTCTAGGTTGGCAAGACTCAGGGGCCGAAATTGCCCTCCGTTCCAAACGGGGCACACCTACCTTTTCGATTGGGCAGTATTCGCGTGGTTTTGCCTCCTTTCTCTCTCCGCTAGTGTTGGGGCGGTGAAGTGTAGCTGCGGCGGGGCAGAAGTCATGGATGAGCAGACGGATGCCCGTGCTCTGATGAGCGCGACGCTTATGACGTCAGCGTGATGCGGACGTGCCGCGGACGCATCACAACGTCCCTCTCCTTCAGTTAAAGGGGAGGGCCACTGCGAGCTCTGCAGCCATTTTAGTGGCACTCACTGGCCCAAAAGGGAGGGTTTCGGATGGGCCAGCGGCCTGGTACCCAAGAGGGGTTGCTGGGCTGCCTGATGGCGGCCCAGTCGAACCCGTGGCTGCCATTGTCGGGCCGACTTCGGAGTAGGCCGACAATTAAAATAAAATAGCGGTTGCGGCAGTGCGCACTCCCCTTTAAGGACGGAGGCGCCGCTCAGCCACAAAAAGCTTCCCGCCAGGGAAAGCTGTCGGGGGCACCGAGCGGCAGCCGATCCGCTCCCGCGGGGCAATTTCCCACACGGGGCGGGAAGCGGATCATCGTCGGTCGGTAAAGGATCGGCGCGTGCCCGACGGGGCAGGAAGACGGCCAGAGCAGTCTCTTTGAGGCGGTAACATCTGTTTAAAAAAAACGGGCAATTTCGGCCCCTCAGTATCAAATCACATGGTGCATTTACTTGTTGAGCCATTGAGGACACTCCTATTTATATTTTTTAAATGTGCAATATCTTGTACAAAAAAGAAGTGCATGAATTGTCACGTTAACTGGTTCATGGTTAATCCAGCTAAATAATTGGTATCGTATCCAGGTGACCTGATCGAGATCTTCAAAATTATGAATGGGTTTGATAGGGTAGATGTGGAGAAGATGTTTCCACTTATCGGGAGTCCAAAACTAGGGGGTCATAAATATAAGATAGTCACTAATAAATCCAATAGGGAATTCAGGAGAAACTGCTTTACTCAGAGAGATTAGAATGTGGACCTTGCTACCACAAGGAGTAGTTGAGGCGAATAGCAAGGCTGGGGATGGGAAGTGGGGTAGGAGTGAGGATGCTATAAGTAGCTTCAGTGGTTCAAGGAGCTTCAGTAGAAACCTCTTTACCCAGAGAGTGGTTAGAATGCGGAACTCGCCACCACATGGAGTAGTTGAGGTGAATAGCATAGATACATCTAAAAGACAGCTAGATAAGTACATGAGGGACAAAGGAATAGAAGGATACTCTGAAAGGGTTAGATGAAGAAAGGTAGGAGAAGGCTCATGTGGAGCATAAACACTGGCATAGACCACTGGGGCCAAATGACCTGTTTCTGTGCTGTACATTCTATGCAATTTCAGTTGGAATTCTCAAAAATGTATAAATATAGTGGATGACTCTCCCTTGTTTCTGTCCCCTTCCCCTCCCGCAGGAATGCTTCGGGACCTGTTGTAAGAAGTGCTCCCTTGCCAATGGTGCCCATTGCAGCGATGGACCTTGCTGTAACCACACTTGCCAGGTAACTCATGCCAATAAAATGCAGCTTCACTGTGTGCCTTTCACGACCTCAGGATGTTCCAAACCACTTTACAGCCAATTAAGTGCTTTTTTGATGTGTAGTCACTGCTGTAATGTAGAAAATGTGGGAGCTAACCTGCACACAGCAAGCTCCCACAAACAGCGATGAGATAATGAGCAGATAATCTGTTTTTTTAAAGTTACTTTTTATTATCTTCAAAGGCCAGTAAATAACTCAGCAATGTTCTCTGCTCTTGTACTTAGTTTCTAAAGCGAGGGTATGATTGTCGCGATGCAGTGAATGATTGTGATATAGCAGAGTACTGCACGGGAGACTCTGGTCAGGTACGTATTGTCCATTCGGTAGCGAAGAATGGTGGAGCAGACCACTCCCCTTCCCCACAACCCCCTCCCCCACAACATCTGCCCACATAGTTGGCCTTAGATCCCATCCCAAGATGCAGGGGATCTGCGTGGAATTTGCATGATCGGGGTACCTGCAAGGCCATTTCAGCAGAATCCGGCTTCAATAATGTCCCATTTCCTCTAGGCTCTTCCAGGCCAAAGATTCAAAAAATAAACTCGTCTAGTCCTGCTCCAAAAGGTATTAAATAGCTGTACACTACACTGTGACATTAACACCACTCAGTGGGCAGAGGGAATAACATTCTGCCGGGGTTCCTAAAGAGACCAGCCATTCACTCCTGCCTAATCTATTTTAATCGTGTTAATTGTTAATTATGTGTTTTTTCCAGTGTCCACCCAACCTTCACAAGCAGGATGGATATAACTGTGACCTCAACCAGGTAGATGCACTTTAACCTTCGTTCAGGCTACCATTGCCATATTTTATGGTATAAGATTTATTTCTTGCCCTTAATGGGGCTACAGGCTAAGTAAAGCACGGACCTTTCTTATCTTGCAGGGCCGGTGTTTCGATGGAGAATGCAAAACAAGGGACAACCAGTGCAAACTGATCTGGGGCTCAAGTAAGTGAACCACCTTCACTACTGCCATTATCGGTAACTCGTACAGTCCCCACCGCTTAAAACGTCTGTCTTTAAAACAGGAAGGTGCATATATTGGCCAAAAAGCCTAACCCTAATCCTAACCATTACCCATTTACGTTATCGTCAATTTCAAAGTTGCCATTTGTAGCGTCTTACGTGCTCCGTTTATTTTGGGCTGAAGATGTGCTTACTCTGGTTTGCACTCGTTAAGGTGTACTGAATGCAAGAACAAACATAAATAAGTAAATAACACCTCGATAATGTTCAGTTACCTTTTGTGTACTTAAGTGTACTCCTGTTTAAATGGAGTGGGGTTGCTGTTTGTACTAAACACTGACTGCAGGTTAAATAAAGCTGCAGGTCAGCGTGGAGCTGGAAACAACTGGGCAAAAGGTCGCTACGCAGAAGGAGCATTCTTGTTATCTAGTAGAGCGCTGTAATAGCGCCACCACTTTATACCGGCCATCACGTAGAGCGGGAAAATTGCATTCGCACTAACGTGGCCACTGGAGGCAGTGGGCCTTTACTGCTATATTATTTTGGTTCCTTATGCAATAGGATTGACATAGCATTGGCAGTTTTAATTATATTTACGGTTCTGTTATTTACAATTCTGGGCTTGTTGCTTAGGATAAAATTACATCTATTTATATAGAACCAGAATGAAGCTATAGAAGACATGCTTTATTCTGAGAATGGCCTTGCTTACTTTGCAAGAAGTACTTCTCCCCAAAAGGTCGTTCTAATCCATGCCCCTGGAGATTGTCAACCCTTGTTTGCAATGTAGAGCAACTCTCAACTGTTGGGTTTATGTAGGATATTTTCATATATCCCTATTCCCCATATTTCGAGATATTATTGGATATTGTCATATATTCTTTAACTCGAACACACAAGTACTAGGAAACATTGAAACTTCTGGTGAATGCTCTTTATTAAATCAATGAGAAAATAAAACAGAACCCCCTACATGCAGTGTATATGAGAAATATTCATTGGTTATTCTCACACACCAATCTCCTTCAGGGGATTGAAAGTGTGTCGTCTTAACTGCTTACTGTCATTAGCCACGGTTAGGTAGACAATGCCTGCACTATCTTGGAGTTTTGGGTCCGTGGGGGATTGGGCAGGTATGTGGTTTGGATGTTGCTCATTCAGATATCAGCAGATGATGTTTCTGTTTTGGCCCAGGATTTTTATCAACCTCCATTAGGTTTATTAAAACTGTCACTGCCTTAACTGATATAGATAGAAAAGGGATACAGGAAAATATAAAGCCATAGTAGATTTCAAAGTCAATGGTTTGCAAGTAGGTGATAAAGGCACTTGAACTACCACTTGAGGCAACAAATTGACATCACTGAGGCCAAGCCCTTTTTTCTGGTAGAAGTCCTCAGTTGCGATTCCTCTGTGTGCTATTTTAATTAACTCGTTAACGGAACTGTTGTATATGTAAACTTGTATTTACTCTATACAGCTACCAGAGGGCTTATCCCCTGGAGTCCCAAGGGATCCCATAATCCCTTGGGAGAACAGGTATTTAAGGAGGCTTCACAGGATGGACAGGCACTCTGGAGACCTGCAATAAAAGACTAAGGTCACACTTTACTTTGAGCTCACAGTGTTCAGTCTGACTCTTTCTCGATACACAACAACTGGCGACGAGATACAGATAGCGAACCCAAAGATGCAGAGAACAGTGGGCATCCTGGAGAAATTCTCGAAGGGAGATGATTGGGAAACCTTTGTGGAGCACCTCGACCAATACTTCGTGGCCAACGAGCTAGATGGGGAAGAGAATGCTGCCAAACGAGGGACGATCCTCCTCACTGTCTGTGGGGCACCAACGTATGGCTTCATGAAGAATCTGCTCACTCCAGCGAAACCCACGGAGAAATTGTACGACTATTTGTACACACTGGTCCAAGAGCATTTGAACCCGAAGGAAAGCGTTCTGATGGCGAGGTACCGGTTCTACACCTACAAAAGGTCTGAAGGCCAGGAAGTGGCGAGTTATGTCGCCGAGCTAAGAAGCCTTGCAGGACATTGCGAATTTGAAGGACATTTGGAGCACATGCTCAGAGACTTTTTCATACTTGGCATTGGCCACGAAACTATACTTCGCAAACTTTTGACTGTAGAGACCCCAACCTTGAGTAAGGCCATAGCGACAGCCCAGGCCGTTGTCACTAGTGACAATACGAAGCAAATCTCTCAGCACACAAGTGCTGCTACAAGTACTGTGAACAAAGTGATGTTGTTTTTGAATCGTAACGTACAGGGCAGGTCACACATACCTGCAGCTACAAGTCCGCAGATGTCTCAGAGGCCACCATCAAGGATGATGAATGCAAGGCCATTAACACCTTGTTGGCGCTGCGGGGGTGATCATCATTTCCATTCATGCCAATTCAAAGGGTACGTTTGCAAGGGCTGTGGAACAATGGGACACCTCCAACGAGTGTGCAGGCGAGCTGCAAATCCTGCTAAACCTGCAAACCACCATTTTGCAGAGGAGGACAGATCCATGGAGGATCACGACGAACCAGAGCCTCAGACCGAGGAGGCAGAGGTACATGGGGTGCTCACATTCACCACGAATTGTCCCCCGATAATGCTGAATGTTGAACAAATGGACTCCCGGTGTCAATGGAGCTGGACACGGGCACGAACCAGTCCATCATGGGCAAAAAGACTTTCGAAAGACTATGGTGCAGCAAGGCCATTCTTAACTCCAGTTTGCATGAAACTAAGAACTTACACAAAAGAACTGATTCCGGTAGCAGTGCTACCGTAAAGGTCTCCTACGATGGAGCGGTGCACAAGCTACCACTCTGGGTGATACCGGGCAATGGTCCCACGCTGCTCAGCAGGAGCTGGCTGGGAAAGGTACGCTGGAACTGGGATGAGCTGACGACACTTCGTGTGCCCAGGTCTTAAACAAATGTCCTTCGCTGTTCAAACCAGGCATCGGGAAATTCCAAGGAGCAAAAGTGCAGATCTACCTAATTCCGGGGGCGCGACCCATCCATCACAAGGCGAGAGCAGTACCGTACATGATGAGAGAAAGGGTAGAGATCGAGCTAGACTGGCTGCAAAGAGAGGGCATCATTTCACCGATCTAATTCAACAAGTGGGCCAGTCCTATCACCCCAGTCCTCAAGGGAGACGGCACCGTCAAAATCTGTGGCGATTACACAGTAACTATCAATCGTTTCTTCCTGCAGGACCAATACCACTACCAAAGGCCAATGACCTCTTTGCAACACTGGCGGGAGGAAAGACCTTCAAGAAGCTGAATCTGACTTCAGCCTACATAACGCAGGAACTGAAGGAATCATCGAAGGCCTTCACCTGCATCAACACGCACAAAGATCTTTTTGTTTATAACAAATGCCCGTTTGGAATCCAATCAGTGGCGGCGATAGTCCAGAGAAACATGGAAAGCTTACTGAAGTCGGTCCCGCATACCGTGGTCTTCCAGGATGACATCTTGGTCACAGGTCGGAACACAGTCGAGCATCTGCAGCACCTGCAGGAGATTCTTAGTCGACTCAACCGCGTGGGGCTCAGGTTAAAATGCTCGAAGTGCGTTTCCTGGTGCCTGAAGTGGAGTTCTTGGGAAGGAGATTGTGGCGGACGGCATCAGGCCCACCAACGCGAAGACGGAGGCAATCGAAAACGCACCGAGGCCACAGAACGTGACGGAGCTGCGGTCGTTTCTACGACTCCTGAACTACTTTGGTAACTTCTTACCGGGTCTCAGCACACTGTTAGAATCACTGCATGTCCTACTATGGAAAGGGGACGAATGGGTTTGGGGCAACAGCCAAGAAAATGCCTTTGTAAAAGCGAGAAAATTATTATGCTCAAACAAATTGCTTGTTGTATGATCCATGTAAGCGTTTGGTAATAGCCTGTGATGCGTCGTCATATGGCGTCGCGTGTGTATTGTAACAAGCTAATGATTTTGGGAAACTGCAACCAGTTGCTTATGCATCCAGGAGTCTGTCTAAGGCTGAGAGAGCCTACAGCATGATTTAGAAAGAAGCGTTAGCGTGTGTCTATAGCGTAAAGAAAATGCATCAATACCTGTTTGGGCTCAAATTCGAATTGGAAACCGACCATAAGCCACTTATATCCCTGTTTTCCGAGAGTAAAGGGATAAATACCAACGTATCGGCCCGTATCCAGAGATGGGCGCTCACATTGTCTGCATACAACTACGTCATCCGCCACAGGCCAGGCACAGAAAACTGCGCCGATGTTCTCAGTAGGCTGCCATTGACCACCACGGGGGTGGAAATAGCGCAGCCCGCAGATCTAGCCTTTGAGAGTGGAAGCATTTGAAGCATTTGAGAGTGAGCAATCACCCGTCACTGCCCAGCAGATCAAAACCTGGACAAGCCAGGACCACTTATTATCTCTAGTCAAAAGCTGTGTGCTTCACGGGAGCTGGTCCAGTGTCCCAGTGGAAATGCAGGAAGAGATACAGCCGTTCCAGCAGCGCAAAGATGAAATGTCTATACAGGTAGATTGCCTTCTGTGGGGCAATCGAGTAGTGGTCCCCAAGAAGGCCAGAGACATCTTCATTAATGACCTCCACAGTACCCACCCAGGCATCATAATGATGAAAGCGATAGCCAGATCCCACGTGTGGTGGCCCGGTATCGATGCGGACGTAGAGTCCTGCGTTCACAGATGTAATACATGCTCTCAGCTAAGCAATGTACCCAGGGAAGCGACGCTAAGTTTATGGTCTTGGCCCTCCAAACCGTGGTCCAGGGTTCATGTCGACTATGCAGGCCCGGTCTTGGGCAAAATATTCCTTGCGGTTGTAGACGCATATTCCAAGTGGATTGAATGTGAGATAATGTCGGCCTGCACGTCCGTTGCCACTACTGAAAGCCTGCGGGCCATGTTTGCCACTCACGGCTTACCCGATGTCCTGGTGAGCGACAACGGGCCATGTTTTACCAGTGCTGAGTTCAAAGAATTCATGACCCGCAACAGGATCAAACATGTCACATGTGCCCCGTTTAAACCAGCGCCCAATGGTCAGGCAGAGAGAGCAGTGCAAACCATCAAGCAAGGCTTGAAGAGGGTAACTGAAGGCTCACTGCAGACTCGCCTATCCCAAGTCCTGCTTAGTTACCGCACGAGACCCCACTCGCTCACTGGGATCCCACCTGCTGAACTGCTCATGAAAAGACAAGACTCTCGTTAGTTCACCTGATCTACATGAACAGGCAGAGAGCAGGCGGCTTCAACAAAGTGCATACCATGATAGTGCAAATGTATCACGCGAGATTGAAATCAATGATCCTGTATTTATATTGAATTATGGACAAGGTCCCAAGTGGCTTCCCGGCACTGTCGTGGCCAAAGAGGGGAGCAGGTTGTTTCGGGTCAAACTTTCAAATGGACTCATTCACCGGAGACACTTGGACCAAATCAAACTCAGATTCACGGACTATCCTGAGCAACCCACCTTTGACCCTACCTTTTTTGATTCCCCAACACACACACACCAGTGGCAACCGACACCACCGTTGACCACGAAGCAGAACCCATCATCCACAGCAGCCCAGCAGGGGCCAACACACCAGGCAGCCCAGCAAGGCTAGCTGCACAGCAGCCCAGCGAGAGCCCAACCAATGATTCAACAATACCAGCTTTCACACCGAGATGATCAACCAGGTCAAGGGCCCCTGATCGACTAACATTGTGAATAGTTACACTATTGACTTTGGGCGGGAGGGTGGGGGGGGGGTGGAGGAGAGTGTTTTCATCAATGTAAACTTGTATTTACTCTGTACAGCCACCAGAGGGCTCATCCCCTGAAGTTCCAAGGGATCCCATAATCCCTTGGGAGCACAGGTATTGAAGGAGGCCTCACAGATTGGAGAGGCACTCTGGAGACCTGCAATAAAAGACTAAGTTCATACTTTACTTTGAGCTCACAGTGTTCAGTCTGACTCTTTCTCCATACATAACAGGAATCTCTCTAATTTTTTTTGAAGTGCGATTCTTTGGGTTTTAAGACGGTACATTCATAGGGGGTCATTAGGACTTGTAACGATAATGTAAAAGGTGCGATATTGCCTCGGCTGCCCTTTAAACATCTCTCCGATGGAAAGGAAAATTGAGAGAGGTGTTCAACAGGCTGCCTAGCCGACATCGTACGTTTTACACAATCGTCAGAAGTTACAATGACCCCCATAGCTTGCAGTGCACCTTGTATAGTTTACATAACAACAACAGCAACTTAGATTTATATAGAGCCTTTCATGAAAATAGGTGCAGGAGTAGGTCATTCGGCCCTTCGAGCCTGCACCACCATTCAATATGATCATGGCTGATCATGCATTTCAGTACCCCATTCCTGCTTTCTCTCCATACCCCTTGATCCCTTTAGCCATGAGGGCCACATCTAACTCCCTTTTGAATATATCCAATGAACTGGCCCCAACAACTTTCTGTGGTAAAAAATTCCACATGCCCACAACTCTCTGAGTGAAGAAGTTTCTCCTCATCTCGGTCCTAAATGGCTTACCCCTTATCCTTAGACTGTGACCCCTGGTTCTGGACTTCCCCAACATCGGAAACATTCTTCCTGCATCTAACCTGTCCAACCCCATCAGAATTTTATATGTTTCTATGAGATCCCCTCTCATTCTTCTAAATTCCATTGACTACAAGCCCAGTCAATCCAGTCTTTCTTCATATATCAGTCCTGTCATTCCGGGAATCAGTCTGGTGAACCTTCGCTGCACTCCCTCAATAGAAAGAACATCCTCAGATTAGGAGACCAAAACTGTACACAATATTCAAGATGTGGCCTTACCAAGGCCTTACCAAGACCCTGTATTATGGTAGTGAATGAGCTTTACTGAATGATGATACTGGGGGTCTGATCACATGAAGTGTCAGTAGTGTTTGTGTCTACTGCCACACTCGGCTGCTGGAGTTTGACATGGATGCGTTAATCACTGCACTAAACATAATGCACAGGAGTTAAGGCCTTTATCTCAAGGAGGCTGGAATACAAGGGTGTGGAAGCTATGTTACAAGTATGAAAAGCTCTGGTTAGACCCCAATTGGAGGATTGCATTCAGTTCTGTGCACCACGCCTCAGGAAGGATATATTGGCCTTGGAGAGGGTGCAACACAGATTCACCATAATGATACTGGGCTAAACGAGTTAAATTGTGTTCTTAAATTATGAGGACAGATTGCCTTGACTAGGCTTGTATTCTTTTGAGTATAGAAGATTAGGGGTGATCTAATTGAGGTGTTTAAGATGATTGAGGAGTTGATAAGGTAGATAGAGAGAAACTATTTCCTGTGGTGGGAAGTCTAGAACATGGGGGTATAACCTTAAAATTAGAGATAGATCATTCAGGTGTGATGTCAGGAAGCACGTCTTCACACAAAGGGTAGTGGAATTCTGAAACTCCCTCCCCCAAAAAAGCTGTTGAGGCTGGGGGTCAATTGAAAATTTCAAAACTGAGATTGATAGATTTTTGTTAGATAAGGGTATTAAGGGGCCAAAATTCGGTGGTTAGTGCCAGCCATTAGCGCCCCGGAGAGGCGGTATGGCGCTGCTAACGGCTTAGTGCCTGTGTTTGGCGATGTCACCGCCTGCTGCAAACTTCGGTTAAGATTTTGCAGTGGCGCAAAGAAGTACCGCCAGGCAGATTGTGACGTCAGTATGAGTGCAACGCTTCGCTAGCGCCCCTGATGCGAACTTTGGTTTTTGCGCCTCACTTACCGGCTGGTGGTGAACTCGCCACAGAAAGCTGGCGTTCACAACCGACAGTGGCGATGCTGTGGCAATATATAAAGGGAGTAGCTACCAGGACACAGAGTTCACTGTGAGTGCTACGTATACATCTAGCAGAGTGTTGGTGTGGTGCGGCTGCTGAGTACTTACCTTAATAACTACCATTTTGGCTCCATTGACGAGTACCTTCACCCCCTTACCTTCGGCACATTGATGGGGGCAGCACTGGCACATGCTGCGGCGACTACTACGAAGGCGTTGGCTGCAGAGACAGGATATGGCCAATGTGGGTCCACGCTTGAGGAGAGGCCGTAGACATTAGGGCAGGAGGCCTTATCCCTCCAGGGTTTACCGTGCACATTCTTCGTACCTTGATATGTCTGAGGAGCAGTGTATAAGGCTGCGGTTCGCAAGAAGGTAGTCACGGAGCTCTGCCACCTCCTGCGCACAGACCTCGAAGCTCAAAATGACACGAGAACCTCTCTGTCAATGGCAGTGAAAGTGACAATAGCGCTGAACTTCTACGCTACCAGCTCGTTCCATACTCCTGGAGGCGATATATGCAACGTTTCTCAGTTTGCAGTACATCCCTGCACTCGTCAGGTGAATGATGCTCTCTACTGGTGACGCATGGACTACATAAAGTTCAGCATGTCCAGGGAGAACCAGAAGGAGCGCTCCTGTGGCTTCGACAAGATAGCAGCCTTGTCCACGGTTCAGGGCGTCATTGATTGTACGCATGTGGCATTGTGGGCCCCATCCCACAATGGAGAGCTCTTTCGGAATCGCAAGGGCTACCACTCCCTCAACGTTCAACTGGTCTGCGATCACAGGCAGATGATTCTCGATGTCAGTGGATGTTATCCTGGTAGCAGTCATGATGCCTTCATCCTGCGGGAGAGCACTGTGCCACGACTCTTCCAGCCACCACATGCAGAGCGCGGCTAGCTCCTGGGCAACCAAGATATGGTGTTGCCACCTGGTTGATGACACCCCTCCGCAATCCCACCACCACTGCGGAGCAGCGCTACAACCACAGCCAGGCTGTTAGGTATGTAAACATTGTAACTGTGTAAGACTTGCCACCAGAGGATGCAACTGTTGGAGGCCCAAGGGTCACCTGCACACTTCGTGCAAGGAAGTATAAACGGTTGTCTGCTGTGCTGCTTAGGCACTCTGGAGTTGTATTAAGGAGACTAAGGTCACATCAGTTTTAGCTCACAGTACTCAGTCTTGTGGAGTTCTTCCATACTTAACAATTGGCGACGAGTAACAGATTATGAACTTTCATGTGGTCATGGCTGCCCTTGGTATTTTAAAGAGATTTGTAGAGGGTGATGATTGGGAAGCCTTCGTTGAGCGTCTAGACCAATGCTTTGTGGCTAACGAGCTGGATGGGGACGATAAAGTGATCAAGCGCAGGGTGATTCTCCTCACCGTGTGTGCGTCCACAATATATGGCCTCATCAAGAATCTGCTAGCACCAGAGAAACCAGTGGCGAAGACATATACAGAGTTGTGTACGCTGGTTCAGAACCACCTCAAGCCGAAGGAGAGTGTCTTAATGGCCAGGTATCGCTTCGACACACATCACCGCTTCGAGGGCCAGGACGTGGCGAGTTATGTCGCCAACCAGAGACGCCTTGCGGGAACTTGCGAATTTGCTGGATTTTTTGGGGAAAAGCTGCGGGACTTTTTTGTGCTTGGCATTGGCCACGAGGTCATTCTTCGCAAGCTGCTTGCCGCCGAATCCCTAGACCTGAGCAAGGCCATCACGATAGCCCAGGCATTCATATCCACTAGCGATAATACCAGACAGATATCTTCCCAGCATCGAAGCTCACCGGCAAGTACTGTGCATAAAATAACGTTGTTAGCAGGCAGAACTGCTTATGGCAGGGTCTACATGTTTGCAGCTGCAAGACCTAGGATGACTCAAGAGTCCGTATTCAGGCGTGAATGCAAATCCATTAGCACCATGTTGGTGCTGCGGGGGTAATCATCGAGCCCATCAATGTCAATTCAAGCACTATGTGTGCAAAGGCTGTGAAACAATGGGTCACCTCCAGCGAATGTGCAAGAGTGCCGCGACTCACCACGTGGCAAAGTTGGCAGAGGATGATCGATCCGGCGTGGATCAAGCAGAACAAACAAGAGGCAACTCAACCTGAGGAAGAAGTGTATGGGGTACACACCTTCACCACCAAGAGCCCTCCTATTATGCTGAAATTCAAATTGAACGGTATTCCGGTATCAATGGAGTTGGACACGGGGGCGAGTCACTCAATTATGAGCCAGAAGGCTTTTGAGAAACTGAGGGGCAACAAAGCACAAAGACCCAAACTGAGCCCGATTCAGAAAAAGCTGCGCACCTACACCAGTCATTGGCAGTACGGCAGTTAAGATATCGTATGATGGAGCTGTGCATGATTTATCACTGTGGATTGTACCAGGCGATGGCCCAATGCTATTTGGCAGAAGCTGGCTGGTAAAGATTCGATGGAACTGGGACGACATCAAAGCACTATCTTCAATGGATGATGCCTTGTGCGCCCAAGTGCTGAGCAAGTTTCCATCACTGTTTGAACCAGGCATCGGCAACTTCACAGACGCCAAGGTGCAGATCCATCTAGTCCCCGATGCAAGGCCTGTTCATCACAAGACTCGAGTGGTTCCATATATGAAGAGGGAGAAAGTCGAGATCGAACTGGACAGACCTCAACGAGAGGGAATCATATCGCCAGTCAAGTTCAACGAGTGAGCCAGTCCGATTGTTCCGATGTTGAAAAGCGATGGCACGGTCAGAATCTGCGGCAACTACAAGGTAACGATCAACCGAGTCTCATTACAAGACCAGAACCCGCTACTCAAGGTGGATGACCTGTTCACAACATTAGCTTGGGAGGAAGTCGTTCACCTGGTTGGACCTAACTTCTGCCTACATGACACAGGAGTCTGGCTAAATCTTCAAAAAGATTGACGTGCATCAACACGCATAAAAGATTGTTTATATACCACAGGTGCCCTTTTGGAATTCGCCCAGCTGCTGCCATCTTCCAGAGGAACATGGAGAGTCTGCTGAAATCGGTTCCACACACCGTTGTGTTTCAAGACGAAATCCTGATCACCGGTCGTGACACCACCGAACACCTGCATAACCTGGAAGAGGTTCTAAGTCGACTAGACAGAGTGGGACTCAGGCTGAAACGCTCCAAGTGTGTTTTCCTGGTGCCAGAGGTCGACTTTTTGGGGAGAAAAATTGCAGCAGACGGCATCAGACCCACGGACTCAAAGAGGCCATCAAGAATGCACCCAGACCACAGAATATGACTGAGCTGCGTTCGTTCCTGGAACTCCCCAACTATTTTGGTAACTTTCTACACGGGTTAAGCACTTTGCTGGAACCATTGCACATGTTGCTTCTTAAGGGTGACGACTGGGTTTGGGGTAAATCTCAAGAGACAGCCTTTAAGAAGGCCAGAAATCCACTTTGTTCTAATAAGTTACTTGTCCTGCATGACCCATACAAACGATTAGTGCTAGCTCGTGATGCATCTTCGTATGGGGTCGGCTGTGTGTTACAGCAAACCAATGTATCAGGCAACCTTCAACCGTTGCAAACGCGTCTAGAGGTCTGTCTAAGGCTGAAAGAGCCTACAGTACAGTCGAGAAAGAGGCGTCAGCATGTGTATATGGGGTTAAGAAAATGCACCAATATCTATTTGAACTTCGGTTTGAGCTTGAAACCGACCACAAACTGCTCATTTCGCTGCTTTCAGAAAGCAAAGGTATAAACACCAATGCTTTGTCCCGCATCCAAAGATGGGCACTAACATTGTCCGCCTATGACTATGTTTTCCGCCACAGACCAGGCACGGAGAACTGTACTGATGCCCTCAGTCGGCTACCATTGCCCACTACTGGGTGGAAATGGCACAGCCCTCACACTTGCTTTTGGTCATGGATGCTTTTGAGAGCAAGGGGTCACCTGTCACTGCTCACCAGATCAGGACCTGGACCAGCCAAGATCCTGTGCTATCATTTGTAAAAAGTTGTGCCCTCAATGGGAGCTGGTCGGCCGTTCCCGGGGATATGCAAGATGAAATTAAGCCGTTTCACCGACGCAAAGTTGAAATGTCCATCTAGTCGAATTGTCTCTTATGGGGTAATCGCGTGGTTTTGCCAAAAAAGGCAAGGAAACATTTATACGCGACCTACACAATACCCACCCAGGCATAGTCATGATGAAGGCTATAGCCAGGTCGCATGTTTGGTGGCCTGGCATTGACTCGGACTTAGTCATGCATACACCAGTGCAACCTGTGCTCACAATTGACTTCATTGAGTCTGTGGTCATGGCCCTCCAAACCGTGGTCCAGGATCCATGTAGATTTTGTTGGTCCCTTTCTCAGAAAGTTGTTTTTAGTTGTAGTGGATGCTTACTCTAAATGCATTGAATGCGTAATAATGTCATCCAGCACATCCACTGCCACCGTTGAAAGCTTCCGGGCTATGTTCACCACCCATGGCTTGCCCGATGTCCTTGTCAGGGACAATGGACCGTGTTTCACCAGCTCAGAATTCAACGAGTTTATGACCTGCAATGGCATCAAGCTGTCAGGTCTGCCCCGTTTAACTCCGCATCCAATGGTCAAGTGGAACGAGCAGTCCAAACTATCAAGCAGAGCTTGAAACGCGTGACGGAAGGCTCCTTGCAGACCCACTTACCTCGGGTTCTGCTCAGCTACTAGACGTGACCCCACTCGCTCACTGGGTTCCCCTTGCAGAATTGTTAATGAAGAGAGCACTCAAAACCAGGCTCTCCCTAGTCCACCCGGATCTCAATAATCATGTGGAAACCCGACGTCACCGGCAGAACATGTACCACGATCGCGCTGCTGTATCGCGTGACATTCATGTTAACGACCCTGTGTTTATCCTTAATTACGATCATGGTCCTAAATGGGTCGCTGGCACTGTCTTGGCCAAGGAGGGGAATAGAGTGTTTATAGTCAAACTATTGAATGGACAAACGTGCAGAAAGCATTTGGATCACACCAAACTGCTGTTCACCGACAACTAGGAACACCCTGAAGAGAACATCACCATCATCGACCCACCAACACACACCCAACCAGCAATCGACCTCGCTGTCAATCAAGAGGATGAACCCACCATTCCCAATAGTCCTGTCAGACCAGCCGCGCCACAGTGCAGCAATGGTCCGACCAACTCACCCATGCCAGAGTTTGAACTCAGACAATCAACCAGGGAGTGTAGGGCCCGGATCGTCTCAACTTGTAAATAATTTGTATCAAAGACTTTGGTGCAGAGTGATGTTATGTATGTAAACATTATAACTGTGTAAGACTTGCCACCAGAGGGCGCAACTGTTGGAGGCCCACGGGTCAGCTGCACACCTCGTGCAAGGGAGTATAAAAGGTTGTCTGCCATGCTGCTTAGCCACTCTGGAGTTGTATTAAAGAGACTAAGGTCACATCAGTTTTAGCTCACAGTACTCAGTCTTGTGGAGTTCTTCCATACTTAACACAGGCCGCCACCAGGACCATAATAGAGGAAACTATCGGGGTCCTGAAGTAATGTTTCCGCTGCCTTGACCAATCTGGAGGGACCTTTCAGTACTCCCCCGATTGAGTGTCCATGTTCATCATTGTGTGCTGCATGCTGCACAACCTGGCCATCATAGGGAGCCAGGCATTGCCACCAGGGATGGCAGCTGGCAGCACAAGGACGATGAGGAGGAAGTTGAGGAGCATCATCTACGGAGGAGGCAGCCTGAGACTGTTGCCGCTGCAAGGGCTGCTCGTGTGCCATAAGCCAGCACAACATGAACCATCAGCAACAGCAAATTATGAATGAAACACCCCTGAAAACATAGTAACCCACAAGCAATTGCAGCTATATACAAAAAACCAACCCTCCCATTTGAAATAACGGCCATGAACAAAATTGATGAAACAAGCCTTCCACACACACTAACGATTAAACAGCAACAAATATATACATGCCTTAATATTCTAATAAGGGGCTCAAATTTCCCCAGGAGTTGCCCCATTTTTTTGGAGTAAGTAGCCTTTTTTGGAGTAACTTAAAAATCGCAAATTTCTCCATTTAACTTGCTCCAGTGCAAGACAGTTAGTTAGCATTTTTTCTAGTTTAGTTTTTTTCTCTCCAAAAGGGGGCGTGGCCAGCCACTTACGCCTCTTTTGGTCAGAGAAGCAAATTTGGCCAGCTAAAAGTTACTCCAAACTAACTTAGGCCAGTGTATGTGGCCAATTTTGTAGGCATGAAAAACCTTACCTACATTTAAGAAATCAGCGCAGATAGCCACAGATAGGGGTTGCAGAAGGTGGGTTACATCGAAAATAGGTGCAGGAGTAGGGCATTCGGCCCTTCGAGCCTGCACCACCATTCAATAAGATCATGGCTGATCATTCACCTCCGTACCCTTTTCCTGCTTTCTCTCCATACCCCTTGATCCCCGTAAGGGCCATATCTAACTCCCTCTTGAATATATCCAATGAACTGGCATCAACAACTCTGCGGCAGGGAATTCCACAGGTTAACAACTCTCTTCATCTCAGTCCTAAGTGGCCTACTAAGACTATGTCCCCTGGTTCTGGACTTCCCCAACATCGGGAGCATTCTTCCCGCATCTAACCTGTCCCGCCCCGTCAGAATCTTATACGTTTCTATGAGATTCCCTCTCATCCTTCTAAACTCCAGTATATAAAATTCCAGTTGATCAAGTCTCTCATATGTCAGTCCAGCCATCCCTGGAATCAGTCTGGTGAACCTTCGCTGCACTCCATCAATAGCAAGAACATCGTTCCTCAGATTAGGAGACCAAAACTGAACACAATATTCCAGATGAGGCCTCACCAAGGCCCTGTACAATTGCAGTAAGACCTCCCTGCTCCCATACACAAATCCCCTAGCTATGAAGGCCAACATACCATTTGACTTCTTCACCGCCTGCTATACCTGCATGCCAACTTTCAATGACTGATGAACCATGACACCCAGGTCCCGTTGCACCTCCCCTTTTCCAAATCTACCGCCATTCGGATAATATTCTGCCTTTGTGTTTTTGCCACCAAAGTGGATAACCTCACATTTATCCACATTATACTGCATCTGCCATGCATTTGCCCATTTACCTAACCTGTCCAAATCACCCTGCAGCCTCTTAGCATCCTCCTCACAGCTCACACCGCCACCCAGTTTAGTGTCATCTGCAAACTTGGAGATATTACGCTCAATTCCTTCATCCAAATCATTAATGTATATTGTAAAGAGCTGGGGTCCCAGCACTGAGCCCTGCGGCACTCCACTAGTCACTGGTTCCCATTCCGAAAAGGACCTGTTTATCCCAACTTTCTGCTTCCTGTCTGCCAACCAATTCTTTATCCACACCAGTACATTACCCCCAATACCAAGTGCTTTGATTTTGCACATCAATCTCTTATGTGGGACCTTGTCAAAGGCCTTTTGAAAGTCCTAATACACCACATACCACATCCACTGGTTCTCTCTTGTACATCCTCAAAAAATTCTAGAAGATTTGTCAAGCATGATTTCCCTTTCATAAATCCATGCTGACTTGGACCGATCCTGTCACTGCTTTCCAAATGCGCTGCTATTTCATCTTTAATAATTGATTCCAACATTTTCCCCACTACTGATGTCAGGCTAACTGGTCTATAATTACACGCCTTCTCTCTCCCTCCTTTTTTAAAAAGTGGTGTTACATTAGCTACCCTCCAGTCGATAGGAACTGATTCAGAGGCGATAGGCTATTGGAAAATGATCAAAAATGCATCCACTATTTCTAGGGCCATTTCCTTAAGTATTCTGGGATGCAGAATCAGGCCCCGGGGATTTATTGGCCTTCAATCCCATCAATTTCCCCAACACAATTTCCCGTCTAATAAGGATATACTTCAGTTCTTCCTTCTCACTAGACCCTCGGTCCCCTAATACATTCGGAAGGTTATTTGTGTTTTCCTTCGTGAAGACAGAATCAAAGTATTTGTTCAATTGGTCTGCCATTTCTTTGTTCCCCATTATAAATTCACCTGAGTCCGACTGCAAGGGACCTACGTTTGTCTTCGCTAATCTTTTTCTCTTCACATATTTATAGAAGCTTTTGCAGTCAGTTTTTATGTTCCCGGCAAGCTTCCTCTCGTACTCTATTTTCCTCCTCCTAATTAAACCCTTTGTCCTCCTCTGCTGAATTCTAAATTTCTCCCAGTTCTTAGGTTTGCTGCTTTTTTTGGCCAATTTATATCCCTCTTCATTGGATCTAACACTATCCTTAATTTCCCTTATTAGCCACGGTTGAGCCACCTTCCCTGTTTTATTTTTTACTCCAGACAGGAAGTTTATCCATGTGATCTATAAATGTTTGCCATTGCCTATCCACCGTCAACCGTTAAGTATCATTTGCCAGTCTATTCTAGCCCATTCACGCCTCATGTCGTCGAAGTTAGCTTTCCTTAAGTTCAGACCCTAGTTTCTGAGTTAACTCTCCATCTTAATAAAGAATTCTACCATATTATGGTCACTCTGCCCCAAGGGGCTTCACACAACAAGATTGCTAATTAGTCCCTTCTCATTACACATCACTCAGTCTAGGATAGCCAGCTCTCTAGTTGGTTCCTCGACATATTGGTCAAGAAAACCATCCCTAATACACTCCAGGAAATCTTCCTCCACTGCATTGCTACCAGTTTGGTTAGCCCAATCTATATGTAAATTAAAGTCGCCCATGATAACTGCTGTACCTTTACTGCACACATCCCTTATTTCTTGTTTGATGCTGTCCCCAACCTCACTACTACTGTTTGGTGGCCTGTACACAACTCCCACCTGTGTTTTCTGCCCTTTGGTATTCCGTAGCTCCACCCATACCACATCATCCAAGCCAATGTCCTTCCTTACTATTGCATTCATTTCCTCTTTAACCAGCAACGCCACCCCGCCTCATTTTCCTTTCTGTTTTTCTTTCCTAAATGTTGAATACCCCTGGATGTTGAGGATTCTAAAACACTAAATACCTTCACAACATCAGCACGACATCACAATATCTTCAGCACAACAGCTGCACAACACCATCAAAAATAAATGAAAGATAAATCAGCTACTGAAAATAGAGCAGTCCTACCTTGCCAACTGCAGAATGCACCAGCTAGCCCTCCCGCCAGGGCTAGGGGCGGCAGGCACACATGACTGTAGGGGTGAGGGATTTTTACTTTTTACAGTTCCTAAATGTTGTGTGGTCCTAATGGAACATGATTCAGTTTTAATACAAAATATCTTTTATTGGATATTTTGCAATACACTTCAACAACAGCAACAGCAAAGAAAGGCTGCACCCATCCCTCACCCACATCTCGGGGAAAGTGCATTTCCTCATAGTGTGGCGGTGGTGGTGGGGGGCGTTGGGGGCCCGGCTTGGGTCTCACCGTTGGCTGGTGCATGGATTAAAGTCGGAATGGCATTTGAGTATCCGGCCTTTGTCCCCTTATTGCAGCAGCTAGCTCCCTCATGGCATCTGCCATCGTTTGCACACCCTCTGAAATGCCCGTCCTCAGTTCCCGTCTCAGTGCTGATATTTCTCCCAACAATGTCACTACCTCATCACACATCCCACTGACGGTCGCCACGAGTGAAATTGTAAGGGCATTGGTCTCCTCACCCAATGATTAACATCTGATGAAGACTGTATCTCAGGAGTGTCTGGTTGGCTTCTCCTTCCCCTCGCTGTGGATCTGCCTCTTGGCACCCCTCCAGTGGAGGCGCAGGCTGGGACAGTGGGGCACTGGGTGTTCCAACATGCATTTCACCACCGCCACTGGGACCCGCAACCTCGGAAGGCGTGAAACCATGGAATGTCGCCGCGGAGCTCATGGAGGTTTCTGGCAGTGTG
This sequence comes from Pristiophorus japonicus, assembly GCF_044704955.1. NCBI lineage: Eukaryota > Metazoa > Chordata > Chondrichthyes > Pristiophoridae > Pristiophorus > Pristiophorus japonicus. Next base: position 196,383,760 of record NC_091979.1, on the reverse strand, counting down.
ATGCCCTGTACTATGGACTGATCCATATCATGATCAGCATTCTCCCGTGAACACATTTCAATGGACCCCTCCTCCCCCCACCCACCTTGGTCTGGAGCACACGTATCTGCATCTTCTGGTGGATCTTCATGATGTTCAGGATTCTTCTGCAAAATACAACAGAACAGTCAAATGGTTAGCAGCACAGGAGGGGGCAGGATGGGTGGCATGACTAGTCTCACGCGTAGCAGGCCAGTCAGCAGGTTGATTTGAAGGGCGACAATGCATTTTAATGACTCACCCTCACCCTCGCGTGTGGGTCCAGCTTGTGCAGATCTGATTCTTTTTCTGCAGGAGCGACTCAGCAAGGTACCCTCTGTTCCAGGGGTGATATTTGGTGCAGATATGGCGGCCCTCCTCCTTTTCTAAGTCTTCCCCTTTTGTTGTGGACCAATTTCAACTGCAAAGATGAAAATATAACTTTTCACACATGGTGCGCTTCTGATGGGTGGGGCATATACAGATGGTCACATTTACAATTGCAATTCCATATAGAGATCAAGATATTACTTACACTCACTACTTGACCAATGTCCTGCCATTTTTTGCACTGGCTTCCAGATCTTGCGGTATTCATCCCTGCGGAATATTCTTCTGCAACTAAGTTCCATCGTCTTCTCATTTCTTTGGGTGGCACTTTTGTGGGACCACTCTTACTGATATCCAGCTCCAGCCATTTGTCCTCAATGACAGTGACTAGTTTCTCCACTTCCTCATGGAGGAAATTCTTTGTTCTTGTTGCACGCTCTTGCGTCATTGGTGTATTGGACTTACACTTATGTAATCTTGAAAAATCACTGTTCTCACCTTTCTTCCACCTATGCAATACTCCTTTCCACTCCCTCAGCCACCCAAAAATCACTATTCACACCGTACCTTTATATATGGTCCATTGCCAATGCTGCTGAGGCACTGAGGACGCTCTCCCTTTAATTGGCCGATAGCCAAGCTTCCTGCTCCATTATGCGCACACTGAAACGCGCATTGCGCATGCGCACACGCTGAAACAGATATGCGTCCCCCTGCCGGCACTCGAGACGCTGGGCCCAAGCCCCACCCCCCTGCTGGCTGCGCTGAGCAAGTGATGAAGGAGCGGCCAAATTAAGTGGTAAATTTTCGGTGCATTTTTTGCCCCACAAGGCTAACTACGCCGCTCTAGGTGGCTGGGGAAATTTGGGCCCAAGGTCCCCAGATATGGGCATGCTCCGATGAGTCCTTAGTGGGATATCCTCCCATATTTCATACCCCTTCCTTTCTCCGCCCCCCCCCCCCCCACCGACAGCTCCTCTTTAATGGGTTTCAATGCCTGCAGCGAGGCTGGTTGAAGATTGCTCTGTCTGTGACGCAGACACTAAGACACTAATAACGGCTGAGCAGGATGTCCCCAACCAGCTTGGGCCCTGGAAGGCCCGGCTGTGAACTGAACCATCTTAGCATGGGAGGCAGCAGTCTCGGCTGGATGGGGTGCAGACAGCGACAGGTGCAAAGACGAAGTGGCAGTGGTGTGAGCCGGACTAATGTCAGAGGACATCACCTTCCATGTCAACCGACACACTGCCTCTCCCCGGGGGCAGAGCCTCAGCATCCAGAGTAATCTGTTGGAGCTCAGATTTCTGGCCTGCTTCAACACGTAAGCGCCCCATTGGACTGCGGGGGACCCACACACGATGGCAACAGTCAGTGCTTGCATGGCATCAATGTGACTCTGCATTAGAGCAAAGTGAGAATGCATTAGAGCAGACAGCGCATTGATGCTATCACGCACTGACGACATGGCAGCATACAGGCCTAGCATGGCTTCATCAGCTATGGCAAACACCATCATGTCTATGACCCCATGGTCACTTGTGGCTTCCAACATCCATTGGTATCTACTAAGGATGGGCTCGATGGGCTGCTGAGAGGCAAGGGCAAATCTTGAGGTGGACTCCACCAACCTCACAGCAAGTATATCCAGGCTCTCGGGCACCCTTACCAATGCACCCAACAGATCGCTGTGCATTCTCAAAGATTGACTTTCGACAACCTCCTGCTCGGTCTTCTCATCAGAATGCTGCTGAGCATCACTCAGGCGTGCACTCACCCTCTGGGGAGCTGGCCCCCAAGTTTCCCTTTCCCCCCTTGGCATTGCTGCAGGCCACCGGGTCCCGGAGCATCACCCACCTCCAAGCCCCCGACCATGCCCTCATCCATGGAAGTGCTGTCCCCGCTCGCTGAGGCCGCTGGTTCCTTGCTGACTGGGAAGCACAATGCCAGAGAAAAGTAGTTACCTGCAGGGGAGGGGGCCAGGAATGGAAAAGGCGTTCAGAAATGTCAGTTTCCTGGAAAGTGGGGAAAGATTGTGGTGTCAAGGCTAAGTGGCCTGATAGAAGATGCAAAGGTCCTCACCAAAGGGGACTTGGCCTCACCCACCACCATCGCACCCACTTGTTCGCCCATGAGGACAGAGGGTGTGGAGGTCAGGCTCCCCTCCTCCAGTCCGCATCTGCTCCCAGCAGTTATAAGCTAGCTTGGCCTGCAAGAAGAAACAGAATGTCTGAGTTAGCATGCTTCTATCCGTCTGTCCGAAGTGCCTTGCATAGTTGACTGCTGTTACTGTATGGTAGTCTTCAGATGTTGATATAACTCTGAAGAGCTGCGCACACTTGGTGTGGCAACGCTGGGATTTGGGGGTTACCACCTAAGAGTTAAAGTAAGGCTACCATCTTCCACACTCATCTGAAGACTGAGAAGGTAACAGGATGATGGGTAGGTCTCAACAGGAGCAGGAAGGTTAACTACGCACACAGGCCCAGGGTGTGGCTGAGGCTGCATACGCGAACTTTGCATCTGTGTTCACCACTGAAGAATATAAAGGCCTAGACATACTGATTGAGGGGAGTCTGCACACACTATACATTGTGCTCAGAGTATGCAATGCTAAAGTTAATGCAAAAGGTACTCACCCTGATGATCCGCGTCAGGTCATTCAACTTCTTGCGACAATGCGTCGTTGTCCTGGGCACCGTGTTCCTCGCTGACACATTCTGTGCCACCTCCCTCCATAAACGGCGAAAGGTCTGTGGCTGTGGCCTCCTGCCAGTATCTGACCTCAGTAATTCCCATTGTCTCTCCACTGTGTCGAGGAGTGCCTCCACGGCGGTGTCAGAGAACCGATGAGCATGCAGACAACCTCTCGCCTCTGCCATCTTCCCCTTCTGAGTAAGAGTGCGCAGGTAGCGATGATGTGCCGCGTCATATAGCCGCCTCAATTGAATCCAGATGGCGCAAATCTGTTACGCAGCTCCAAATGCAGAATACCGCTCTGAGCTTACGGTCCTACTTCCCGTCGCTTAGCGCTGCATGTAATGCTTGATTTACCGCTCCATTTTCCTGTTTAGTTGGTAACACTGAATTTCGCATTAAACGGCTATAAATACCACCAGGCGGTAAAATTACCAACCAGGCAGGGTTGCCGCCTCCAAATTTCGGCCCCTAAGGGTTACAGAACCAAAGCGGGTAGATGGAGTTAAGATACAAATTGAATGGCAGAACAGGCTCGAGGGGCTGAATGGCCTATTCCTGTTCCTATGTTCCTTCCTGTGCTCAATCTTCAAGGAGTTCATCTGATTAGATCGAAACTGTACAGATAAAACCATTCGAGCATAGATATATATGGGAATAGACAGATATATATGGTAGGGTCTTTGACAGCTTTTCTCATTCACAGAGGCCAAGGGGTCAGACAAGTTCTGCTACGAGAAGCTCAACACTGAAGGTACCGAGAAAGGGAACTGTGGGAAGGATGGCGATAAGTGGCTGCAGTGCAGTAAACAGTAAGTAGTAAACGGTTAATAATGAAGAGGGCGTTTGATCCCTGTGAGTTCAGTTAATGCCACTGATAGAAGGCAAATCTCTGAGACAATGGATTAATCTGTAATCTACAGCCACAGCTGCGGTGAATACAAACAACAGCAATTGTGTCGTGTCAGTATTTTATTTAATTTGCTGGATGGGGCCATTGTTTGGAGACAGGACTCCAATCCTACAGGATTAATCATGTGACCTGCACGACCATCTAACAACGCTCCACACTCCGAGCGGGGCCTTGTGGCATTGCACTTTATCGGGAAGTATCTGAGGCCATGTTTTTTGCAGTGAAATATACCCCCGTCGGTGGACACACCACTAGATAGAGGAATAATTTAGTCACCGCAACACATTCCGAACACTTGGCACATTATGTAAGGTTTGCTGCTCAAGGACTGCAGTTTGCTATAAAAAGACCCAGTGTCATTGGAAATGCCAGTTGCTGAGTAGATCAGAGTGATACCAAGAAATTTAGCCCAACTGTCGGCAAGAACAGAGGAGATATTGTTTCTGATACGTCCTTACGATACAGTATAAATGCACACGAGGCCCATGTTTGAGAGAAGGTCAGTCTGTGACCTGTCCTTTATCCCTTAGCACTCAAGTGCTGGAAGTGGGTGGTGCTTCCCCTTTTATATCTGAAGGTCCAGGTTAGGAGTGTCTTCCACAAGTTCACCACCTAGTGGTCAATGTTCTCACAGTGTAAAACTTAGGTCAGATTATACATGGGTTACAATGCTGGTTGAATACATGACATCACCTCCCCCCCAATGTCTTATTGGAATCACAGGTTGAATCTCTCTGGTGGTTTACGCTCCCTTGTAGAGCGCCTGAGTTGGGGCTCCAGTTGTTGGGCACTGGCCTGAGCGTTTGCTGTTTGCGGTGCCTCAGGCCTGTCCAGACTGCACACAGTGACTGGGCTCTCCTCCCTTTGGTTCCTGTGTTCGGTCACCTGTGGAGGAGTGTTCTTCCTCTGCTTCTTCTATGGGGTTGCTGAACCTCCTTTTTGTTTGATCCACATGTTTGCGGCAGATTTGTCCATTGGTAAGTTTAACTACCAGAATCATATTTCCCTCTGGCAATCACAGTGCCTGCGAGCCATTTGGGCCCTGCAGCATAGTTGAGGACAAAAACAGGGTCATTTACATCAGTACATCACGCCCTCACATTCCTGTCATGGTAGTGATATTGTGACTGGCGCCTGCTCTCGACAATTTCTTTCATGGTGGGGTGTATAAGGGATAACCGGGTTTTGAGTGTCCTTTTCATTAGCAGCTCTGCGGGTGGAACACCTGTGAGCGAGTGTGGTCGGGATCTGTAGGCCAATAGGAGGCGTGATAAGCGGCTTTGTAGGGAACCCCCTTGGATTCTGATCATCCCCTGTTTGATTATCTGCACTGCTCGTTCTGCCTGGCCGTTTGAGGCCGGCTTGAACGGTGCCGTTCTGACATGGTTAATTCCATTGCCTGCCATGAAGTCCTGGAATTCAGTGCTTGTGAAGCACGGGCCATTGTCGCTGACCAAGATGTCCGGTAGACCGTGGGCGACGAATATTGCCCGTAGACTTTCTACCGTGGCAGAGGATGTGCTTGAATTTAAAATGTCACACTCGATCCATTTGGAGTAGGCGTCTACTACAACCAAAAACATTTTTCCCATGAAAGGACCTGCGTAGTCCACATGGATGTGTGACCAAGGCTTGGCGGGCCATGGCCAGGGACTAAGGGGGGCTTCCCTGGGCGCATTGCCCAGCTGGGCACATGTGTTGCACCTGCGAACAAAAAGTTCCAGATCTGCGTCTATCCCTGGCCACCAAATGTGTGACCTGGCAATTGCCTTCATCATGACAATGCCCGGGTGCTCATTGTGGAGTTCTCTGATGAACACCTCTCTGCCCATCTGGGGCATGACTACACAGTTTCCCCACAGTAGGAAATCAGCCTGAATCGAGAGTTCATCCCTGTGCCTGTGAAATGGTTTAAATTCCTCAGGGCATGCCTTGTACGTGGCTGCCCAGTCCCCATTCAGGACACATTTCTTGACTAGAGACAAGAAATAGCGGGACTCTATTTGTCCAGACTTTAATCTGACGGGCTGTCACGGGTGAGCCTTCGCTTCCGAAAGATTCAACAGCCATGACCATCTCAGCAGCATGCTTGGTTGCTCCCTCGGTGGTGGCTAGTGGGAGCCTGCTGAGTGCATCGGCGCAATTTTCGGTGCCCGGTCTGTGCCGAATTGTGTAGTCATAGGCGGCTAACGTGAATGCCCACCTCTGTATGCAGGCCGATGCGTTTGTATTTATGGCCTTGTTGTCGGCCAAAAGGGGTTGTTAGGGGTTTGTGATCTGTCTCCAGCTCAAATTTCCTGCCAAACAGGTACTGGTGCATTTTCTTTACCGCATATACACATGCGAGCGCCTCCTTTTCTACCATCCCGTAGCCCCTTTCTGCCTGGGACAGACTTCTGGAGGCATAAGCTACCGGCTGTAACTGACCCTTGGCATTGACATGCTGCAACACATACCCGACACCATAGGACGACGCATCGCACGTTAACACAAGTTTTTTACACAGGTCATATAGCGTTAACAGATTGTTGGAACATAACAAATTGCATGCTCTATTAAAAGCCCTTTCCTGGCTGTCCCCCCAGACCCATTTGCGACCTTTGCATAGGAGCATGTGTAGCGGCTCTAGCAGCGTGCTCAATTTGGGAAGAAAGTTACCAAAATAGTTCAGGAGCCCCAGGAACGAACACAGCTCCGTTGTGTTACGGGGTCTGAGTGCTCTCTGGATCGCTTCCATCTTGGACGCAGTAGGGCTGATCCCGTCTGCTGCTACTCTCATCCCCAGGAATTCTACCTCTGGAGCTAGGAAGACGCACTTCGCCTTTTTCAGTCGCAGTTCTACCCGGTCCAGTCTGCGTAGCACCTCCTCCAGGTTGTGGAGGTGTTCTTCAGTATCGTAACTCGTGATGAGGATGTCGTCCTGAAAAACCACCGTCCCTGGAATCGACTTGAGGAGGCTTTCCATATTTCGTTGGAAGATCGCGGCGACCGAGCCACGGTCATCTGTTGTACTCAAACAACCCCTTGTGTGTCGTGATGGTGGTCAGCTTGTTCGACTCACTCGCCAGCTCATGGGTCATGTAAGCTGAGGTCAGGTACAATTTTGAAAAAAGTTTGCTACCGGATAGCGACGCAAAGAGGTCCTCCACTCTCGGTAGCGGGTACTGGTCTTGGAGTGACACCCGATTGATGGTGGCCTTGTAATCACCACATATCCTGACCGACCCATCCCCTTGAGCACCGACAATCGGGCTCGCCCAGTCACTGAATTTGACTGGCGAGATGATGCCTTCCCTCAGCAGGCGGTCCAATTCGCCTTCTATCTTTTCCCGCATCACGTACGGCACCGCTCTGGCCTTGTGGTGTACTGGCCTGGCGTCCGGGTTTATGTAAATCACTATCTTGGCCCCCATGAAAGTGTCAATGCCGGGTTGAAATAGTGAGTCAAATTTGTCCAGGATCTGTGAGCATGATACTCGCTCCACAGAGGAAATTGCATTGACATCGCCCCATTTCCAGTTCATGACAGCAAGCCAACTCCTCCCCAGTAGTACGGGACCATCCCCCGGGACAACCCAGAGTGGCAACCTGTTCTCCGAATCTTTGTGGGTCACGACTACCGTGGCGCTGCCTAGCACCGGAATGATCTCCTTTGTGTATGTCCGTAGCTGTGCGTCAATTGGCAATAATTTTGGCTTACTGGCCTTGGACGCCCACAACTTTTCGAACTGTTTGATACCCATCAGGGACTGGCTGGCACCCGTGTCTAACTCCATTGATACTGGGATGCCATTGAGGAGCACTTTCATCATTATTGGTGGCGTCCTGGTGTATGAACTGTATACGTGCTCCACATGAACTCGCTGAACTTCAGCTTACAGCGATTTCCCCCAGCGTTCATTTCTGCAATTTCTGCAGGTATTTTGCTCATCTCTGCAAACTCCGGCTGAGTGTGTGCCTCCACGCCTCCAACATGAGCTGCTGTTGGAAACAAAAGATCCCTTGCCAGTCGATCGTCCCTGACTGCCCCTGTGATTGTCCTTGAGTGCACCATTAACAGGTGTTGATGGCCCCATTACTGGCCGCATTGTCCCTTGCAATGGCGTGAATCGCCATGCAGCTTGCCATTGTCTCTGTCGAACTGCCCGCCCCCGGGTTTGACTACATGTTGGGGCATGCCCGATTGCCCTTGTCTGCCTGGAGAACTGTGTGCTGCTTTAACAATGTTGAATTCCTTAACACAGTACCTCTCGTCTGTTCTGTTAGTGGCCATGCTCGCGTGGTTTAAATCCCAGTCGCCATTGATACATCCTTACTATACAGTCAAAATGCACACGAGGCCCATGCTTGAGAGAAGGTCAGTCTGTGAACTGTCCTTTATTCCTTAGCACTCAAGTGATGAAGGTGGGTGGAGCTTCCCCTTTTATATCTGAAGGTCCAGGTTAGGAGTGTCTCCCACAAGTTCACCACCTAGTGGTCAGTGTTCTCACAGTGTACAACTTCGGTCAGATTATACATGGGTTACAATGCTGGTTGAATACATGACAGTTTCAACTGTTGAACTAAATAACGGAAGATTTTCTTTCAGTCCTTTTAGCCTGTCCCACTAATTGAAATAAGTGTAAAGATTCTAGGTGCGGGGCCAGACCAGCCATTCGACTTGTACCAGACACAAGGATACACTTCCAACCCCGGCTCGATTTTCCAGCCTGGCTGGAGGTGAGGCAGTGATTGGCCGTGATTCCGTGGGGCCTTTTTGCGTGCACCTCACCAGGCTGACCGGGCCTTGGTTCACCACTCCCTCTGAAAGGCGGCACCTCCGATGATACAATGCCTCTCTCTGTGACGCACTGCAGTCTCGGGCCTAGATGAGGAACTTAGGTCCTGCAGAAGGGGCTGGAACACACTGCTTTCTGAGACAGAAGTGAGAATGTCCCCATTGACCTAAGCCAGCACTTCAGCCAAGATTGGCTGCTCAATGGTGTAAACGTTGGCAAATCTAATAGCATGAAACAGGAAATAACTTGGCTGCTGAAGAAGGAAAGATAATAAGAATACTTCCCTGTAGTCAATTTGATTTGTACCTGTGTAGTGAGTGAACAATCTTTCCCAGCTCCCAATAAGCAATTGTTCTGTTTCTGGCATGTGTAATTTTTCTACAATAACTTTTGTGTCTGCCTGCTGTGCGTCAGTCCCAGCAACACAATTGGTTCAACTCAGTTTCACATCGCTCTGAAATAAAACAGCATTTCTATCAAAATAATAATCGTACCCTTATAAATATCTATCTATATCTGCATATATGTATCTGTACCAAAGCAAAAGCAAAATACTCCACTGCTGGAAATCTGAAACATAAACAGAAAATGCTGGAAATACTCAACAGGTCAGGCAGCATCTGTGGAGAGAGAAACAGAGTTAAAGTTTCAGGTTGATGAGATTTCAACAGAACTATATTTTACTTGAATTGGCTAGGATAGATTGGCGAATTATACTTAAAGGGCTGACGGTGGATAGGCAATGGCAGACATTTAAAGATCACATTTTTGTAACAATTGTACATCCCTGTCTGGCGTAAAAATAAAAAGGGGAAGGTGGCTCAACCGTGGCGAACAAGGGAAATTAGGGATAGTGTTAAATCCAAGAGGCATATAATTTGGCCAGAAAAAGCAGCAAACCTGAGGACTGGGAGAAAGTTAGAATCCAGCAGAAGAGGACTAAGGGTTCAATTAGGAGGGGGAAAGTAGAGTATGAGAGTAAGCTTGCAGGGAACATAAAAACTGACTGCAAAAGCTTCTGTAGATATGTGAAGAGAAAAAGATTAGTGAAGGCTAATGTAGATCCCTTGCAGTCAAAATCAGATGAATTCATAATGGGGAACAAGGAAATGGCAGACCAATTGAAGAAATATTTTGGATCTGACTTCACTAAGGAAGACACGAATAACCTCCCGAAAATAATAGGGGACCGAGGGTCTAGCGAGAAGGAGGAACTAAAGGAAATCCTTATTGGTCAGGAAATTGTGTTGGGGAAATTGATGGGTTTGAAGGCTGATAAATCCCCAGGGCCTGATAGTCTACATCCCAGAGTACTTAAGGAGGTGGCCCTAGAAATAGTGGATGCATTGATGGTTATTTTCCAACATTCTATAGACTCTGGATCAGTTCCTATGGATTGGAGGGTAGCTAATGTAACCCCACTTTTAAAAAAAGGCGGGAGAGAGAAATCAGGGAATTATAGACCGGTTAGCCTGACATCAGTAGTGGGGAAAATGTTGGAATCAATTATTAAAGATGTAATAGCAGCGCATTTGGAAAGCAGTGACAGGATCGGTCCAAGTCAGCATGGATTTATGAAAGGGAAATCATGCTTGACAAATCTTCTAGAATTTTTTGACAATGTAACTAGCAGAGTGGTCAAGGGAGAACCAGTGGATGTGGTGTATTTGAACATTCAAAAGGCTTTTGACAAGGTCCCACACAAGAGATTAGTGTGCAAAATTAAAGCACATGATATTGGGGGTAATGTATTGACGTGGATAGAGAACTGATTGGCAGACAGGAAGCAAAGAGTAGGTCCTTTTCAGAATGGCAGGCAGTGACTAGTGGGGTACCGCAAGATTCAGTGCTGGGACCCCAGCTATTTACAATATACATTAATGATTTAGACGAAGGAATTGAACGTAATAGCTCCAGGTTTGCAGATGACACTAAGCTGGGTGGCAGTATGAGCTGTGAGGAGGATGCTAAGAGGCTGTGGGGTGATTTGGACAGGTTAGGTGAGTGGGCAAATGCATGGCAGATGCAGTATAATGTAGATAAATGTGAGGTTATCCACTTTGGTGGCAAAAACAGGAATGCAAAATATTATCTGAATGGTGACAGCTTAGGAAAAGGGGTGGTGCAACGAGACCTGGGAGTCATGGTACATCAGTCATTGAAAGTTGACATGCAGGTGCAGCAGGCGTTGAAGAAGGCAAATGGCATGTTGGCCTTCATAGCAAGAGGATTTGAGTATAGGAGCAGGGAGACCTTACTGCAGTTGTACAGGACCATGGTGAGGCCACACCTTGAATATTGTGTACAGTTTTGGTCTCCTAATCTGAGGAAGGACATTCTTGCTATTGAGGGAGTGCAGCGAAGGTTCACCAGACTGATTCCTGGGATGGCAGGACTGACATATGAAGAAAGACTGGATCGACTAGGCTTATATTCACTGGAATTTAGAAGAATGAGAGGTGATCTCATAGAAACATATAAAATTCTGACGGGATTGGACAGGTTAGATTCAGGAAGAATGCTCCCGATGTTGGAGAAGTACAGAACCAGGGGTCACAGTCTAAGGATAAGGGGTAAGCCATTTAGGACCGAGATGTGGAGAAACATCTTCACTCAGAAATTTGTGAACCTTTTGAATTCTCTACCACAGAAAGTTGTTGAGGCCAGTTCGTTAGATATATTCAAAAGGTAGTTAGATATGACCCTTACTGCTAAAGTTATAGAGAGAAAGCAGGAATGGGGTACTGAAGTTGCATGGCCAGCCATGATCTTATTGAATGGTGATACAGGCTCGAAGGGCCGAATGGCCTACTCCTGCACCTATTTTCTATGTTTCTATGTTTCTATGGTTATACCCCTCTCTACACATATATCCCCATTTATATAGATCTATATACCTTTACCCATACTATACTATATCTATATACACATACACATATATATCTATACCAATATATATTTTTATACACATACAGACACCACATATTGTTGACCTTTCTATGGTTGTGGAGAATGTGTGATTGCCCCCCCCCATGCCTGCTGGACCGTCTGTTTAATGATGGGCTTTCCTTCTGACTGATAGAGGGCATTTCTCCTTTCTCTCGCTGGCCACAAAATGTTGAGGTCCTCTTTAGTATCATGATCTCTTCTACCCTCATATTTTCTTCATCAGCACTCCCAATTTGCAGGCTCCAAACCTGGATTGATGAGGTCAGTGGGTGATTCAACATTAGACCAAGGGTTCTTTCTGATTCGCTGCTCCATTGTATGTCAGTTATAAGGAAACTGTTTAACTATTGGAAGGACATTGTTTCCACTGGCAGGAGGTCAGTAACCCGAGAACACAGATTTAAGACAATTGGCAAAAAAACAGGATGGAGATAAGGAGAGTTCTTTTTATGCAGCGAGTTGTTGTGATCTGGAATGCATGGCCTGAAAGGATGGTGGAAGCAGATTCAATAGTAACATTCAAAATGGAATTGGATGAGTAGTTGAAAAGGAAAATATTGCAGGGCTATGGAGAAAGTGCAGGGGAATGGGACTAATTGGATAGCTCTTTGAAAGAGCCGGCACAGGCACAATGGGCTGAATGGCCTCCTATGACATCTGAGCTCCACGAACGTGTGCATGATCCTGTGAGTATGCTTAAAAGAGAAACGCAGAAGAAATTAATTCTAAGTTAACACACAGCCGCAGAGATCAAAAAAAGTATTTGTGGTTTGAGGGAGGTAATCTGTAGTTTGAGGAGGTTATCTCTGGTTTGAAGGGGGTTATCTCTAGTTTGAGATGGTTATCTGTGGTTTGAGGGAGGTTATCTGTGGTTTGAGGGAGGTTATCTGTGGTTTGAGGGAGGTTATCTGTGGTTTGAGAGAGGTTATCTGTGGCTGGAGGGAGGTTATCTGTGGCTGGAGGGAGATTATCTGTAGTTCGAGGGAGGTTATCTGTGGTTTGAAGGAGGTATTCTGTGGCTGGAGGGAGGTTATCTGTGGCTGGAGGGAGGTTATCTGTGGTTTGAGGGAGGTTATCTGTGGTTTGAGGGAGGTATTCTGTGGTTTGAGGGAGGTTATCTGTGGTTTGAGGGAGGTTATCTCTGGTTTGAGAGAGGTTATCTGTGGCTGGAGGGAGGTTATCTGTAGTTCGAGGGAGGTTATCTGTGGTTTGAAGGAGGTATTCTGTGGCTGGAGGGAGGTTATCTGTAGTTCGAGGGAGGTTATCTGTGGTTTGAGAGAGGTATTCTGTGTCGTGGTCAACTCGCAGCAGTAAGATCAAATGAGAGGGCATCGTGACTCCATCTTAGCTACAGCCATGATAACTCACAGCAGACACACAAAGCCATCGGTATGACATAATTCCTCTTGGTAAGCGGTAAGCTTAAACGGTAAGCGGTAAACAGTAAGTGGGTAAGATTGTATCTGCCGGCTGATATAGTTCCCGCCCAATCATCTGTTCCACTGCCGTCGGTAGAGCTGAGTTTCAGGCAGGGGTAAAACAGGCAGTTGATACGCTATCGTCCATCCAGTGCTAGCACTCAAGATCATTTCTACCCCTATCTTTCTAAAGCAGCAAGCAAAAAAGGAAGCACTAGACGAGGAGAGGGGTTATTGTATTTATTTTTTCTTGACATCCTAATCGTTTGTTAAAAAGAACGATGAATAAGGGATGAAGGCCACAGGCGGAGTCAGCTAACTTTGAGGCGGCATTAACCTGACGTTTTATCTGCATGTTGCTGGGTCTGCGATATGGTCAGTCTCTGGGATCTCACCTGTTGGAGCGCAACGTACTGTAACTCCTCGAGTGTAAAAGCACCTTCAGTTATCAGTCTTGATCACATTATCTTATCTATTCTTCGTGTTTCTAACCCTCTCTCCTATCTCTCCCCCCACTGTTATCTTTCCCTTCCGTTGTACCTGCTCGACTATTCCTTGCTTGACCTCTGACCTTCCCCGTACCAGTGATGTGTTCTGCGGCTACCTTCTCTGCACCAGTGTTAGCCGCGTTCCGCGAATCGGCCGCATTCTCGGTGAGGTCACACCCACATCCTTCTACCACCAGGGAAAGCTGGTGGACTGTAGGTAGGGGCTCAGCGTTTTGACATTTCCTGTTTCACAGAGCTGGGATTGGTTTCTGTTCAAGTGAGCATTTTAAAATCTGCTGTACTGTCTGTTGTACTTTTTGTGACTGAGCTTCGAAACTCGGCCCACAGCAGATGTGTGCAGCGTAAAATGCACACGTACTTGCTTGCATAGTGTTGCTATAGTATGGAAGTTGTGTGTCCAGCGTTTCTGTGTTCAGCTTTTCTGTGTCCAGTGTTTCTGTGTTCCGTGCGCATGCGAATACATGTGTGTGCGTACATGTGCGTGTGCAAAATGCACGTATATATGTGCATGTGTAATGCGTGTGCATATGCGGGCATGTAAAATGCGTGTGTATAATGCATTTATATGTATGCATGTGTGCGTATAATGGGTGTAGATATGCATGCGTGCATAATGCACGTGTAAATGTGCATGTATATAATGCATGTGCAATTATCCGCATGTATAATGTGTGAGTATATGAGCGTTTATACCACGCTGAACTCCTTTGTGCTTTCCTCCCCTTTCTCATCCACATCGTCAAATGTGATGGATAGTATCTCTACAAACACTTTATTAAAACACAGATAGACTGTCTAAGACTGCCTTGATGGCTGTTGCTCAGATATACCGTACTATTCATTATTTGAGCCATCCTCACTCTGGACCTGTCTGTATCTAGCTACACCTTGGTAGAAATGTTTTATTCTTCCTGTTCTGAAGGCGTGAACTCTGTCTGAAGTAGGATTGTATGGGCAGCCATCTGGTACCTCAGCTTTAGCCTTCCCGATAGTCTTTTCCCAGATGGGGTCCCGTCAGTCATTTCCCAAGAAAACTGAACTTCAGCCATACCTCTCGCTGCACGTCATCATACTCCTTTGGACCTCAGATGACTGCATTCTTCTTGAGCTCTGCTCTTGGGATAGATAACAGCTTCTAAATTCCCACTGCTCCCACCATGCCTGATGAGATTAACGACAGCGTCTGTAGTCTTTTATTCTCTTCCCCGACGAGTTTTTCTGCTTTGTGCCAACTCTCATTATCATGAGCCTTGTTTAATGTGTTCAACGCCTGTCTCCGCCCCCTGCCTTAGCGCATCTGCTGCTGAAACCCTCATTCATGCTTTTGTTACCTCCAGATTCAATTATTCCAATGCTCTCTTCTGGCCGGCCTCCCATCTTCCATTCTCCATAAACTTCAGCTCATCCAAAAGTCTGCTGCCCATGTCCTAACTCGCACCAAGTCCCCTTCACCCATCACCCGAGTACTTGCTGACCTACATTGGCTCCCAGTCCAGCAGTGCCACGCATTTAAAATTCTCATCCTTGCCTTTAAATCCCTCCATGGCCTCACCCCTCTCTATCTCTGTAACTTCCTCCAGCCCTACAACCCACCGAGATCTCTGTGATCCTCCAGTTCTGGTCGCTTGCGCATCCCCCACTCCCTTCACTCCACCATTGATGGCCGTGCCGTCAGCCTAAACTCTGGAATTCCCTCCCTAAACCTCTTTCCTTCTTTAAGACACTTTTGGTCACTTGTCCCAATATTTCCTTTTGTGGCTCAGTCAAATTTTGTCTGATGATGGTCAACTGCTGGGTTGACCATCATTCTGCAATCTCAGACCATCTCATGCTTTCGATTATAGCTAGACTTTGCTTGGCGGGCTTTGGACTTTTTCGCTATCCTGTAGCTTCATGTCTTTCAGTGGTAGTCACATCATCATGGATGACGGGACAGACCTGGGGTACGTTGAGGATGGAACTCCCTGCGGACCATCCATGATGTGCATAGATCGAAGGTGTCAGCCCATTCAGTCCTTCAACATCAGTAACTGTCTGAGTGCATCTGTGGCGAAGATTTGCTCCGGCCATGGGGTGAGTATGTGTGTGTGTTTGTGTGACATGGCTGTTATCTGTGCTAGACTCATAGTTGGGGGACCAGGAGGCATATAAAAAGTGAATTTCTTCCCATCGGCCACTGTAACTTTGCCAGAAGATTGTCGGAAACTCGATTTTCAAGAGTGTCTGTCGTGGCTCAGTGGGTAGCACTCTCGCTCCTGAGTAGGTTGTGGGTTAAATCCCATTCTAGGGACTTGAACACAGTATCCAGGTTGACACTCCAGAGCAGTACTGAGGTAATGCTGCACTGTCGTAGAGGGCATCTTTCAAATGAGACATTAAACCAAGGCGATGGACCATAAAAGATCCCACGGCACTATTTCGAGGAAGAGCAGGGAAGTCCTCCTGGCCAATATTTATCCATCAAGCAACATCACTAAAAACAGATTATCTGGTCATTATCACATTGCTGTTTGTGGAAGCTTGCTGTGCGCAAATTGGCTGCCACGTTTCCTACATTGCAACAGTGACGACACTGCAACTTTGTTGGCTGAAAAGTGCTTTGGGACGTCCTAAGGTTGTGAAGAGTGCTTTATAAATGTTAGTTCTTTGTTTCTGTCGATCTTCTGCCGTAGTTACAGCAACCGTTTGGGAGATTGCCTCAGCCCCGCCTCAGGAACCTCCCAGCGAATGTGAGATAAACTGAATCTGTGGCTTGGGATTTGGGAATCATGTAACATCATGAGGGGAATGCCTTAGTGTTGATTTATCTCCAGTGGCTGGGGGAATGCATGTATGGAAACAGGGAAAGAAAAGTTGTGAGTTACAGCGCACTGAGCGATTCAGAGAGAAGCTGTGTCCATTCACATCCATTATCAGGTTTTTGTCATTTTTAAAACCCGATGTTCTAAGGGACATGCAAGGGAATAGGCGGGACCTGTTCACCATGCCCCGCACCATCCCTCTCCACAGTAGGGTTACTAACTGTGGTTTGACGTATTCCTGGAGGTATCATCACATGACCTCTCACCGCCAGCTATCCCGTCCAGTCAAATAGCCTTCTTTTCCTCATCTCCAATATTTTCATAACTGATAAATAAATGTATTCAAAGAACATTTAAAAAAAATTTTTTTTTTTCAATGTCCCTATGATGGTTTTGCTCGGATTTCTTGCAGCAGTGTGTAGGAGATTAATCCCTGGAGACCCCGGGGCAGTCCTCGAGGGATTGCAACCCTGCTCCACACTTGGCCAAGTCAAGAGTTGTCCTTTCTAGACCCAGTGTTGGGAGCCAGGAAACCTGGGCCTGTGATTACCCGGCCTCTGGTTTCTGCTCCCCATCTCCTCTTGACACAGAATAGCTGGAAGCAACATAGCATTTGAATAGGACATGATGGGCAAGTGAACTAATGAGAATTCAACATGGTTTATGTCTAAATGTCAGATGTTTCTGAATAAAAATGTTATTTTCTTGAAGATAGCAAATTCAACAATAGTGGAAGAAAACCTCATTCATGAAAAATATGAAGATAATCTTAGCAACCTCAAAATTATTATTGCGAAACTCTGGCCTGGTTCAGACAGAGGTGCTCATCCACCATCTTCAGAGGTGCCAGTCAGGGCAATGGTAGTGGTGGTACAACATACTCAGTGCCCTGGGCTAGCTTCTGACAGTGTTTTATAGTAGGCATCTATGGTCTGTTGTCAGATCAAAATCAGCAACTTGCCATTATGATTTCTGCTAAATTTCTAGTTTCTCTCCCACCTCCCCTCATGCCCTCTCCGAGCTCACCTTGTCCATGAGATCCACCTCTTGCTACCGCAATCCTATTCCCATCAACCTGCTGACCACCTAACGTCCGTTCCTGGTCCCCATGTTAGCTGATATTGTTAACGGTTCTCTCCTCCTCTGTCCCCCTCTCTCTCAAATCAGCCATCATCAACCCTCTCCTCAAAAAAAAACCTTGATTCCTCTATCCTTGCAAACTACTCATGGGATTGGAAGTAATGTATTAGCGTGGATAGAGAATTAGTTAATGGACAGAAAACAAAAAGTAGGGATAAACGAGTAATTTTCCAGTTGGCAGGCTGTAACTAGTAGGCTGCCGCAAGGATCAGTGCTGGGACCTCCGCTATTTACAATCTATATTAGTTCCTTAGATGTAATTCATCCAAGTTTGCTGACGATATAAAGCTAGGTGATAGAAGAATAGAAAGACAGAATCTTTTTTAAATGGTGAGAAATTATTAAAAGTGGTTTTCGGAGAGATTTAGGTGTCCTAGTACAAGAAACAGAGAGTTAGCATGCAGGTACAGCAAGCAATTAGGAAGGCAAATTGCAAGTGCGTTGGAGGACGAGAGTAAGGAAGTCTTGCTATAATTGTATTGGGCTTTGGTGAGACCACACCTGGAGTCCAGTGCACAGTTTTTGTTTTCTTATCTAAGGAAGGATATACTTTGTGGCAGTGCAACAAAGGTTCACTAGATTGATTCTGGGGATGAGAGTGTTTACCTATGAGGAGAGATTGAGTAGATTGGGTTTATACTGTCTGGAGTTCAGAAGAATGCGAGGTGATCTCATTGAAACATATAAGATTCTGAGGGGGCTTGACAGAGTAGATACTGAGAGGATGTTTCCCCTGGCAGGGGGATGGGAACCTGAGAACAAATTCAATAGGGAAGGAAATAAAGCAGAAATTTGAAAGCAAGAATTCAGAAAGCGAATCTGTAAGACAGAGGAAACAAGGGTTAGTAAGTAGTAATCAAGAAGGTCTTCCTGTGCTAAATGGTATATACTTAATGCAAGGAGTAGAGCAAATAAGGTGGATGAGCTTAGAGCCCAGGTAGATACTTGGGAGTATGACATTATAGCCATTACAAAAACACGGCTGAAAGAGGGGCAGGTTTGGCAGATCAATATTCCTGGTTACAGAATTTTTAGACAAGACAGAGAGGGGGTAAAAAGGGGGGTGGCGCGGTACTGATGAAAAAAACTATTACAGCAGTGAGGAGGGATGATATGTTAGAGGGATCATCAAATGAGACCATATGGGTCGAATTGAAAAATAAGAAACGGGCGATCACACTGCTAGGCGTGTATTATAGAGCCCCCAAACAGTGGGAGGGAGATAAAGGAGCAAATATATAGGCAAATTGCTGTGAAGTCCAAAAATCATAGGGTAGTAATAGTAGAGGATTTTAACTATCCAAATATTGATTGCGACAAATATAGCGTGAAAGGTATAGAGGGTACAGAATTCTTAAAATGCATTCAAGAGAACTTTTTTAGTCAGTATGTAGCAAGCCCAACACGAGTGGGGAGCGGTTTTGGATTTAGTTTTGGGGAATGAAGCTGGGCAGGTTGAAGGGGTATTAGTGGGAGAGCACTTGGGTGCTAGTGACCATAATTCAGTCAGATTCAAGTTAGTTATGGATAAGGACAAGGATAGGTTTGGAATACAAGTCCCAATTTGGGAAAAAGCTAATTTTGCTAAGTTAAGGAGTGATTTGGACATAGTGGACTGTAAAAAGCTACTTGTGGGTAAATCAGTGTTGGAACAGTGGGAGGCATTCAAGGAGGAGATCCGCAAGGCTCAGGCCAAACATGTGCCCTTAAAGAAAATAGGTGGGAATAATAATTCTAGAGCCCCCTGGATGTCTAAGGACTTACAGGGGAGGATAAAGAAAAAAAAGGAAGCTTATGTCATATACCAACAGCTAAATACTATAGAATCTATAGAGAAATATAAAAAGTTAAGAGGTAAAATTAAAAATATTAGGAATGCTAAGAGAGAGCATGAAAAATTCTTGGCTAGAAAAATTAAGGAAAACCCAAAGATGTTCTATCAATATATTAAGAGCAAGAGGGTAACTAAAGAAAGGGTAGAGCCTATTAGAGACCATCAGGGTAATCTTTGTGTGAAGGCAGAAGATGTTGGTATGGTTCTTAATGAATACTTTGTATCTGTTTTCACAAAGGAAAGGGGCAATTCAGATACTGCTATCGAGGAGGAATGTGATATTCTGGATGAAATAAATATAGCGAGAGAGGAAGTATTAAGGGGTTTAGCAGCTTTGAAAGTAGCTAAGTCCCCAGGCCTGGATGAAATGCATCCCAGGCTGTTGAGCGAAGTAAAAGAGGAAATAGCAGAGGCCTTGACCATCATTTTCCAGTCCTCTTTGGATTTGGGCATGGTTGGACTCGTGGGGAATCAAGGGATATGGGGATCGGGAGGTAATGTGGAGTGGAGGTCGAAGATCATCCATGATCTTATTGAATGGCGGGGTAGGCTCGTGGGGCTGAGTGGATACTTCTGCTCCTAATTCTTAAGTTCTTATGTACTGTCTCATCTCCAACCTTTCCTGCAACTTCATGTTTGAACCCCTGCAATCAGGTTTCTGCCCCTGCCACAGCATTGAAAGGGCCCTTATCAAAGTCACAAATAGCATCCTCTGTGACTGTGGTGAACTATCCCTCCTCATCCTTCTCGACCTGCCTGCAGCCTTTGACACGGTTGACCACACCATCCTCCTCCAACACCTCATTCCGCACCATTCCCTCTGGAATCTTCCAAGGATCTATCCTTGACCCCCTCTTATTTCTCCTCTGCATGCTGCCCATGCTCCGCCCCCTTCGTGGCGACATCCTCCAGAAATATGTCAGGTGTCAGGTGACACCCAGAGCTACCTCACCACCACCCCTCTCGACTCCAGCATTGCCTCTGATATGACGTGATGGTTGTCCGATATTGAGTATTGGATGAGCCAAAATTACCTCCAGATAAACATTGGCAACCTGAAGCCATTGGCCCCGATAATAGTGGAGAGGCGGAGAGAGCACGGGCGGGGGGAGGTTTAGCTGTTGGGAAACCGGGAAGTACGGGTATGATTTAATGGCAGCACTTCTTTTTAAAAAAAATGTTGACTCCGTTTCTTGGATAGCCAGCCCAATTGAGAGGCTGGCTCTGCTGAGCAGTTAGGTCTGCGGCTCCAGGCAGGGTCGGACATCGGGGGACAGGGGGGCAGAGTCGGACATCGGAGTGGGGGAGAAGTTGGCATCTCGGCACCATATGCTCTCAATCTTTGCTCTTCTTGAACTATGACTTTACTCCGGAGTGTCATAGTGATCAAAATGTAAGATCTACCAGAATACACATTAACCCAATTCTACCTACGTTAGCTGTCTTCACCACCACCCCTGTGCTCGCTGACCTATATTAGCACCCACTCCGACAATGCCTAGAGTTTTAAATTCGCTTCCTCATGTTAAAATCCCTCCATGTCTTCGTCCCTCTCTACCTCTCTAACCTCCAGTTCTACAAACTTCTGAGATCTCTGCACTGCTTGCGTTCTGACCTCTTGTTCATCCCCGATTTTACCACCAGTGGCAGTTGTACCTTCAGCTGCCTAGGCCCTAATCTCTCTGCCTCTCTCTTTCCCTTTATGTTGTTCCTTAAAACCTACCTCTTTGACCAAGCCTTTGGTCACCTGTCCAATATCTCCTATCTGGCTCAATGTCAAATTTTGTGTGATCATGCTCCTATGAAGTGCCTGCGGATGTTTTTACTATGTTAAAGTGTTATATAAATGCAAGTTGTTGTTGTACTGTTTTTGTTCCGTATTAAGAACAATGTAAAAACATACCTATATTGTTCCATATGTACTATAGGGTCTTTTCAGTTTCTGAAAAGTGAGAAACATGCGTTACGAGTGCAGAATCTCAGGTGATTTGACCCAATGTGTTGCAGTTTTGCAGTAACGAAGCGACCTGCATCTGCGAGGGCACCTGGGCAGGCACGGACTGCAGCATGTACGACCCCAAGCATGACGAGTCAAAGAAGCCACCGGAAGGCCCCAGGGGTTTGTTTAATTTCACTCACAGCCTCTTTCCTTGATCTTTGATGCTCTGTTGTTTTTTTCTTTTTGCGTTCTCTCTTTGTCGCAGAGTGCTTGACGTTCACACAAAACCTCGGCATTTTCACAGATTGGAACTCAGGAGGGCTAGAAAGACAAGACAGCTGTCAAAGGAGAAATGTTGCAATCTGCATGTCTTTTACGTTTATTTCTTTTTTTAAATACAGTGTTTTGTATATTCTCCTTTCCCTTTCTTTTGTATCTCTTCACCATGGTTTATATAATTGCTGAAAGGTTGCCACGGTGACCGTTGCCAAGGCTACTGCTATCATCGCTCTGTAACCGGCTACCTGGGGGTGTATGAGTGCAGCCCTCTTGGTTGAGGAAGGTTGATTATTGAATGCGGCCCTTCACCCTTCCCTCCCGCTTATGTGAGAACTGGAGCTCTCCATGTGCGGAGTCAGACTGCCTGAATCTGCCACCCTGCCTCTCTCTGGCTTCACACATTGGAACTCTGGTAGGCCGATCCTCCTTCAATGGAGCGAAACATTCCCCTGACCCAGCAGTTCAACTATGCCAATGCCATGCAGGAACTGTGACTACTTGCATTTCCATTGCACTTCTCACATGCAAGACAGCATCACAAAGAGCTTAATGTTCGGAGGGCATCCAGTGGACGCATAAGAGGGAATACGGAAAACTAGATAAGGTGGAGAGGGAGGGAGAACACAGTTAAAGAGAAGGATCTTGAGATTTTTGAAAGCAGGGACAAGATAAAGGAACCAGCTAGGGTGTTTAAGATGGCAGGAGCATAGTGGACTGCAGCATTTTAAATGAATTGAAGCTTATGGGGGTCAGCAGAAGATTGGAGAAATGAACATTCAAGGCATGGTGCCAGTCTATAGATACCTCAAAAGGGACCAGTGGCATTGAATGAAGAAGAGGACTGGAAGGGGAGAGGCATTACATAGGGATTAGGACAGTGACTAAAGAGGACTGGAGAGGAAGAGGCATTGAATGAAGAAAACTTCAGGGTTTGAATATTGAATTTTGCAGAGGACTTGAAGGGGCCTAAACCTGCAGCAAACAGGGACATTGAAGGTAATGGTACATTGGATAAAGAGGAGGATTGGACATTGAATAAAGAGAATTGGAAGGGGGTTAGACATTGAATAAAGAGGATTGGAGGGGATTGGACATTGAATGAAGAGGAGAATTTATGGGGGATTAGACATTGAACCATCTCCAGCTCAAGTTACGTAGAATGAACCTACAAACAAATGCAACTAAAGATCAGTGCATGTATCTGCAAGGTTTAGAATATTGAGGCTTAGGCTTTAAGATATCTCAACCAAGCCATTATTATAGTGGGGAAATACAGCCTTCCATGTGTTTGGATTAGTAGAACTGTTAGAGATGGGGTCATTGATTGCATTCTTACTTATAATTTATTCCTCAAATTATCAGGGTTCACAACATTGAATGTAAGATGTCGCCAATGTATTAAGCATACAATAAATGAACAGCAGCACCTACAAGCAAACCTTGCGATTTTTAGCTGGAGAATTTAAATTGCAGTTCTGAGCTCGATACACAGGTCGATCAGACCTTAATCGATCTAAAGTATCTCGTCCAGCAATCACTGTTTATACCTTTTTCCCACCTCTTCTATGTGACAATTCACATATTTCATATTATGCATCATTCAACACTAATTTAGTTATGTTCTGTCCTTAGAACTATAGATCTGTAGCTCCCTAACTTGGCTAAAGTCATTAATTTTCCTGATCAATGGTCTTTCTCAGGCAGGTGCTTATCTTCAAGGCCTCCCTCCTAATGACAGGAGCTATTCTGCCTGTTGTATAATTTAAGAATCATACTTTTATATTTAACAAACAAAGGCTAAAAGCTAACATTATAACAATATAAAGATTTGCCCCATTTTCCTTACAATAACATTGTGGGTTGCTCATTTAAATATTTTAATGAGGCTACGTGCCTCCGATTTTTTCTCTGTTCCAAATTTAACGCTGGCCAGCTGGGTTTCCCAGGCCTCGGGAAAACCGGTAGCTAAAGGGAAACGAGGACTGTTGCATGGAAAGGGTAAGTACCTTTCCAGTACTGCCCTGGCCCACCAAGAAAACCTGTTAATTCCAACGATCAGACCTCCCCCCCCCAACCCACCCACGATCCAATGTCTGTTACGGACCCCCATGATCTTCTCCCCTCCTTCCCCGATCTCTTTGGGCCTGCCCCCTTCCATCAGTGGGCCACCCGACCCCCGATCGCACCCACCCTTCTCTCCGCTCCTCGGCTGTGGCTTGGTACCGACGGCTTACTACTGTTATTTCGTACATATCTGATTATAGATATTGTCCTTGTTTTATAAGATGGCTAACATTGTGCCACATTTAAAAGGAAAAATTAGCAAAGTTCTGGGAAAGAGCAGAGGAGTGCGACTGATTGGATATCTCTTTAAATAGCTGGCACAGGCACGATGGACCGATTGGCCCCCTTCTGTGCTGTAAGATTCTGATTCTATTCTTTGATTGAGTGAACTACAAATGAGCAGGGGATTAGCACCATGATTGAATGTAGGAGATATAAAGTGACACTGGACTTGTATCAATAGTGCAGCTGGATACTACGGTTGGTTTGTCAACTAACAAGGCCACTGACTGGTACCACATGGATTCATGGCCTGCATCCAGGATGTGCTGAGGTCCCCATCTCAGCCACTCTCTCAGGGTAACGAGGCAGATTCAGAGGAAGGTGGAATGCCCATTTCATCTTCACATCAGAGCAGCTGGCTGTTTGTTAAAAAGAGTGCAGTGTGCTGGCCAAAATCAATCAAGCCTCCTGGCAACCCACTCTAGGTCTTGGTTTGCCCACCATCTTGTGAAGGACACAAACTAGAAGAGAGGCAGCGTCCAAGCACGGGAACGAAAGGATGTGGCGGAAGGGGAAGAGGTAGACCAGCACGCCACACTCTCTCGTACCACTGAGCTGGACCAGAGAGACAGGAACAAATTGTCGTGCCTTTCCTCTCAGTTCAAGAAATAGAGAGGGGTCCTAATGAGTGGGCGGGGGGTGGGGGGTGGGGGGGGGTGGTTGGCTGGGGGACCAGTAGGAGGGCGAGCAATAACAGGCACCATTGTTCAAACACACAACAAACCCGTGAAGGGGTGAGCTGGCCTCACCCAACAATACAACAGCGGCGATTTGAATAAGTTTTGGTCGCCACCGGTGTGTTGCGTCTAGCACGGCAGGAGTGCCAGGGACAGAATTCTTGGCGCCAACAACCAGTGAAGGACTAATGGATCGTCTTTTCAGTACCGGGAAATTCTCCAGTGTACGGGGAGGGGACGGAATGGGTAACACAGTAAGTGGGTCGCCAGGATGTATATATTTTTTAATTAAGGTTCACATTATGGGTGGTTTGCCAAATTTGAATAGCTTTTTCAGGTATCTAGTAAGCCTTGTACACACCTTGTTTCCAGAGTCCTTCACCGAGTCCATCATCACTAGGCCACAGGCTTCTGCACAGGAAGCATATTGATATGGGGCATTATATCGACCATTATATGACACAACACTGATCACAGTCATGAACAGAGGCACATTATTGGACATCTTATGTGGTACGAAGTAATTAAATAGTAATAACATTAGAGATGTACTATATAAAATAACAGAGGTTCAGTGATGGATTAAATAGAAAATATTGAATTGTAGGAAAGAAATTACCAGGCTGTAATTTAATCAGTGGCAATAACTGAGCTCATGAAGATTTTTCAAGGTCAGCTGACCCCCCCCCAAGATTAAATTACAGCCTTGAAATTGTTATCTGCAATTTTAATTTTTAAAAAGTGGACAGTTCTTCCGAGTTCCAGCTGTGCTGTTGCATATATTGTTTTTGTTATTGTTGAAGGTGCTGTGGGGGGGATTTGATTATTTCATATAATCATATAATGATACAGTACAAGAGGCCATTCGGCCCATCTTGCCTGTGTCAGCTCTTTGAAAGACCTATCCAATTCGTCCCACTCTGCTGTTCTTTCCCCATAGCCCTGCAAATTTCTCCTTTTCAAGTATTTATCCAATTCCCTTTTGAAAGTTACTGCTGAATCTGCCTCCACCATCTTTTCAAGCAGTGCATTCCAGATCACAACAACTCGCTGCGTAAAGAAATTATTCCTCATTTCCATTCCGGTTCTTTTGCGAATTACCTTTAATCTTTGTCCTTTGCCAGTGGAAACAGTTTTTCCTTATTTACTCTATCAAAACCCTTCATGATTTTGAACACCTCAATCAAATCTCTCTTTAACCTTCTCTGCTCTCAGGAGAACAAACTAAATTTCCAATTCAGCATCGAGCACTCCCAAATCCGTTAGAGAACAGTAATACAAAAGCAAAATACTGCGGATGCTGGAATCTGAAATAAAAACAAAATGCTGGAAATATTCAGCAGGTCAGGCAGAACTGGGTCTGACAAAGAGTCATCGAGCTGAAACGTTAACTCTGTTTCTCTCTTCACAGATGCTGCCTGACCTGCTGAGTATTTCCAGCATTTTCTGTTTTTATTTCAGTTAGAGAACAGGTTTGATATAGAGTGAAGCTCCACTAATTTGTTTCCAGTGTAGGGAAAGTTTCCTCTGGACACTATTTGTAAAGAAATTGTAAGAAATCCCTTGCATTTACTGTTTCTCTGCACAAAGCACATAGAGGAAATGTACCCTAGTCTCAATCTCAGAAGAGTTTCATCAAGGGTGAAATTTCCAGATTCGACACCGGCCCTCCTGTTTGGGCTCTCAGTGTGCGATTGATGTGACCGTGCTAGTTTTCTAATGTATCCATGTAAAACTCTTGGTGCCTGGCCACCTATCATGTTAGGAGTCTTGTAATTAGCCACCAAAATTATGTTAGGATCCTTAAGGAGGATGTCTGCCTCCTATTTAAAAAAGGAGGCAGACAAAAAGCATGAAACTATAGACCAGTTAGCCTAACATCTGTGATTGGGAAAATGTTGGAGTCCATTATTAAAGAAGCAATAGCAGGACATTTGGAAAAGCAAAATTTGGTCAGGCAGAGTCAGCATGGATTTATGAAGGGGAAGTCATGTTTGACAAATTTGCTGGAGTTCTTTGAGGATGTAACGAACAAGGTGGATAAAGGGGAACCAGTGGATGTGGTGTATTTGAACTTCCAGAAGGCATTTGACAAGGTGCCACATAGAAGGTTACTGCACAAGATAAAAGTTCACAGGGTTGGGGGTAATATATTAGCATAGATAGCGGATTGGCTAACTAACAGAGAACAGAGAGTCGGGATAAATGGTTCATTCTCTGGTTAGCAACCAGTAACTAGTGGGGTGCCGCAGGGATCAGTGCTGGGACCCCAACTGTTTACAATCTATATTAACGACTTGGAAGAAGAGACTGAGTGTGACGTAGCCAAGTTTGCTGACGATACAAAGATGGGAGGAAAAGCAATGTGTGAGGAGGACACAAAAAATCTGCAAAAGGACATAGACAGGCTAAGTGAGTGGGCAAAAATTTGGCAGATGGAGTATAATGTTGGAAAGTGTGAGGTCATGCACTTTGGCAGAAAACATCAAAGAGCAAGTTATTATTT
Source organism: Pristiophorus japonicus (assembly GCF_044704955.1). NCBI lineage: Eukaryota > Metazoa > Chordata > Chondrichthyes > Pristiophoridae > Pristiophorus > Pristiophorus japonicus. The sequence goes on along the minus strand of NC_091979.1, from coordinate 196,356,629 downwards.
AAATGGAGAAAAATTGCAAAGTGCCGCAGTACAGCGGGACCTAGGGGTACTTGTGCATGAAACACAAAAGAATAGTATGCAGGTACAGCAAGTGATCAGGAAGGCCAATGGTATCTTGGCCTTTATTGCAAAGGGGATGGAGTATAAAAGCAGGGAAGTCTTACTACAGCTATATAAGGTATTGGTGAGGCCACACCTGGAATACTGTGTGCAGTTTTGGTTTCCATATTTATGAAAGGATATACTTGCTTTGGAGGCAGTCAGAGAAGGTTCACTAGGTTGATTCCGGGGAAGAGGAGGTTGACTTATGAGGAAAGGTTGAGTAGGTTGGGCCTCTACTCATTGGAATTCAGAAGAATGGGAGGTGATCTTATCGAAACGTATAAGATTATGAGGGGGCTTGACAAGGTGGATGCAGAGAGGATGTTTCCACTGATGGGGGAGACTAGAACTAGAGGGCATGATCTTAGAATAAGGAGCCACCCATTTAAAACAGGAGAAATTTCTTCTCTGAGGGTTGTAAATCTGTGAAATTCGCTACCTCATAGAGCTGTGGAAGCTGGGACATTGAATAAAGTTAAGACAGAAATAGTTTCTTAAACGATAAGGGGATAAGGGGTTATGGGGAGCAGGCGGGGAAGTGGAGCTGAATCCATGATCAGATCAGCCATGATCTTATTGAATGGCGGAGCAGGCTCGAACGGCCATATGGCTTACTCCTGTTCCTATTTCTTATGTTCTTATTAAGATTGGCTACCCAAATTATGTTAGGACACTTGTGATTGGCCACCCAAATTATGTTAGGACCCTGTGATTGGCCAACCAAATTATGTTAGGACCCTTGTGAATGGTCATCCAAACTTTGAAAAGCCAATGAAATTTTGGCGAGGCAGTTTAGTTATCAGTCACTGTTTGGAAAAATAAATCCTTGGATCTCTGATCCATTCGGTGCAGGTCAGGCACACCTGGGGTTTGACCCCCTGAGATCATCGCTGAGTTAGCTGATCTCAATCAAGTAGATGACAGGGAAACCACAACCAGCTCTCAGTGCCCGAAGTTGGAAGGAGAAAGATCAGTAAAGGCTGTCGGTGCCCATCACTATACAGTAACCCCTGCTGGAAAGGGCACTCATGCCAACACTGGGTAAGGACAGAAGCAAGGTTGGCTGTGATGCCTCTGTAGTCTAATAGTCAGATTGATACGCCAAGAATGGCCATTGAGGTGAAGTACAGGAGGACTGCTGGCTTCTTGTGGATGTGCGCCCCAGCACGAGGCAGCAAGGAGAAGCGTGGGCTGGGAACCGACCCCATTGCCCCTCGCTCTCATTCTGTTTATAATAGGCTTGAGTTTCACATACCACCTTTACGTGTGACTGTTCTCAGTATTTATTTCTATAAATATGTCTTGTTCTGAAAGATCATTATTGATTTTATTCTTAATCCATTTCTTTGTGTGTGTGTGTGTGTGGGGGGCGGTGGGGGAGGGTACAGTTGCATTGGTAGGGAGATGAGGCTAACAAATTAGGGTGACAGAAATGCAACATTCACTGGCGTAAATAATAATAGTAAAGGGAGCACAGATGTCCTGGGAAATAATTAAATCTGCACTGAGTGAAAGGGATGTGCAAGGATGTTGATGTTAGAATGATGCTGTGGACAGATGGCTTGGGCAGATGTTTGACCAAACAGTTTCATGGGTTGAGCAGTCTGTTCATGAACTGCAAGTGTACTGCAGTGAAAGTCCATACATATTTGCCCCACACACCTTCACACAGAAAAAATTGACGAGACATAATTAGTTCTATTCTTCAGAAGACCTGCAAAGTTCTAGCATCGGGCCCATTCAAACCTGTTGGTGAGACATTGCTTCGGCATAAATGAGAGAAAACCAGTTCTTTGTCAACATACTTTTATTGGACTTTTCTGAAATTCAGACAAATCCTGTGATTATTCCCTGATAAGTCTCTTGTTAGGGGATGGATGTTTTTACTTGTTGGTGTACAAGATATTCCACAAGATAATAGGGTCCAAAGGTATTTATTGGCTTTCATAGGAATTAAGCATATAATGAGAACTATTGGGCCGGATTTTGCGGCAGAAATAACAGTGTATCTAATTGGAAATTGAACAGCAACTTCCGCACATTTGTGCAGTTAAACACGGAAATCAGGAAGTTGCTGTCCGAGATGGCCTGCTCCTCCACAAGCTGTACGATAACAGAAAAAGTTAAGGCTTGTCCAATCCAGTGCAAGTACCATTTTAACAATGTGATAAGTCTTAATTACTGCCAAATAACCTTTCTGGCACTGAAAATTAACTTTTACAAGCGTAGAGTAAAAAAAAAATAATTATTCTTTCAGCTTTTTCTTTCTGGCTCTTTTTCTTGCCCTCTCTCTCTCTTACTCCAATCTTTCATTACCTCTTTATTTCACTTTCTGTACCTGAATTGATTGAATTATCTATTCTGACACTTCCTGGTTCAGACTCTGTGCTGCTCACTAATGGCTCTTCAGTCTGATTGGTTAAGGGGATATACAGTTGCTTTCCCTGTTCACACAGGTCCCAGAGGCTCTGTAGAGGGCGCTGTGTTTTTTCCATCGTCGGCTGACAGAAACACCAATGCAAAAGCCCATGAGCAAGTATAAAGTTTGTTCGCCACTGACCACAAAAATGCGGCCCATTATTAATAATAATTACGCATATACTTAAGATTGCACTTAAAATAATAAAAATTACTGGAGAATTCACCATTCTCAAGTTGGAAGGAATATGCTGCCAAGCCTGGTCGAATTCTGAAGTATCTATTCTAACATCCACTCTTTTTAAAACTTTCTTGCACTTTGGCTACGTGAAAATCCACGTTTCAAATTTTACCTCATCCAATTAGCTGGACTTCAGTTTTAACAAGATGGCCTTCCATGTACCTTACCAAGGCTTTACCTTAATTGAGTTGTCTCATTCAACTGGATGAGTTGTCGTTTGCCTTGTACAGACGTGTCCATGGAAGAGTTGATCCCTCGGAGGCTAGCCACTAGCACATAAAAAGCTTGCAGCCCAATGCATATCAGCTAAATTCTCTATCTGGTAAACAGAACAAACTTTTCCAGCCTTCTAACAGAAGCTCACTCAGCAGGTGAAAGGAATAACCATTACCTTACTCTCTGGACCTCAGCCAGTCAGAAAACAAATAGCCATTTGCGTCGTTTATGATGTCCCAGTTACAGAGCGATGTAAGAACGGACTTGGCAGCAGGCCCCTGCTCAGTCTTCACCCGGAGAATGGAAGTGGCGGAAAGGAGTGGGAGGGGCTGGGGCGGGTGATGGATATTCACCATTTCCAGAATATTGGCAGCTAAATTGTCCTTTTCCCCAGTGGTGCACACTGCGCCTTCCCGCTCTGAAACACAAGCTTGAAGTCAGATGAACATCGCTTCTCCGCGCTGACTGTGAGTGATCCAAGTGAAATGAAGTTCCCCTGATGTAGTTTGTAGCAGGGGTGGGAATTAAAACACAAAACTGCCAACAATTTGATGATAATTGGCACTGAATGACTGGCCTTATCGAGGCCACAGTGATATTTGGGGTGTGACTTGGGGTGGTTGGGGTTGAGGCCCTCAGACTTAGGGTTGAGGCTCGTAGGGTTGGATATGAGGCCCTCTTAGGGTTGGGGATGAGGCCCTCTTAGGGTTGGGGATGAGGCTCTTAGGTTGGAGTTGAGGACCTCAACGCTGGGATTGCGGTTGAGGCCTAACGATTGGGCAGAGTAGAGGGAACATTATTCTGCAACTACCCAAGATATGATTGACCTGGGGAGGGGGTGCTCGATGCTAAAACTAGGTCCCCAAATCCAAAAAGTGCCCGTCCCCCAGCACTAACACACCCTCACCTCTGGTGAACAGAAATAGAATCAAAACTTACTTTCAGCTGGCAGAAAGAGATTAGTTCTGAAATGGGCGGTGGGTTAAACTGGTTCATTTTGTTGGAAAGAGGGCTTATTTTGGTAAATGCATGAAGAGTGTCACAACTTGTGATGTTTCTGAAAAAAGGGAGTGGAAGGAGAATCAACGAATGTCATCCTTTGAAACACAAAGTACCATTCAAGTCATTTTAATTTCATTTTCTACGGTGCCATCACACATTCCCAGATATTTCCATCTATTCATATTTCTGTGACACATTTGGGTTTGATCATGAGAGATGAAGAAATCCGCTCGGTACTTTATTTATTTCCAAGGAAGGCTTTTAACAGCAGGTCTATGTGTGCTGCCTGCGAACTCTAGACCTCGCCTGTGTTCAATCGTACTTTTGAGACTCTTGTAGCCTCGAGTTACTACATTCCATGAAGCAAGCTCAAACCAAATGCCTTTCTGTGAACTTGTCAGTTTGGAATCATGAATCAAAATACACACGGACACACAAAAAAAGATTAAGCTGTTAGTTCGTCTCTGTAAAAATGCTTTCCATTCACTTTTAAAAAAATTAATGCAGTTCTGCAGGATTGAAGCATTCATAGGAAGACAGTTAATTATGGACAAGGAATATTCAGTCATTTAATTTTCTATATTATGAGATTAGTACGAATTGTTTGAATAATCTACATTAAGAAAAATTCTGCAGTTGTATTTAAAAAAGATTTTACTCGAAGAAAATGCAGATTTTATTTTTGGTTTGTAGAGTTTATCTGTTGACAGTGTTGCTTTAAAGTATCCCTTTTTCCCTCCATACAGTGAGCTTGGCCACTAACAGGCTAATAGGTGCAGTGGCAGGGACCATTCTGGCTCTGGGGGTGATATTTGGAGGAACAGGGTGGGGAATAGAGTAAGCATCCTTCTCGGTCTCAGAGTATGGTATTGGTGCCAGTGTGTGAGGTACATGTATGCACCTGAGGCCTTTCTGTGTGTCGTCTTATTGGCTTTGTGTCAATGTGGTTGACTGTATTTCTGCGTCATGTGATTGACCCGTGTCTGTGTCATGTGATTTGCTCGTATAGTGTTGAAACCCTCTCCTTTCTGGGACATGTGGGGCATGAGAGAGCAAACAAATTGTCGCAAAGATACAAAAACAGCAGAAACATTACAAAGTATTTGAGAAGTGTTTTAATTCTGCTTTCAAATGGTCCAGTCCTAAAAGCTGTCCTAGCAACCAGCTCTGGCCCTTTGCTGAAGCCTGTTTCACTAAGCCTTAAACTTTTGAGTCTCTCGGTAGAAGGAAAAACCAGTGAGGACTTCAAACCACAAGTTCTAGTCGAGTAACTAGCCGCAGTGTCGAGAGGCACAGCAACACACACGCACTTGAAATAACGGCTGGCCCAAAATTGATCTGGACCATTGTAATTATCCGGATCTCCTACAAGTCACTTGGGCAGTATCGACGAGAGGAAATTGGGCGGATTGAGGGCACGGAGAAAAACTCCGCCGCTCACCCTTTTTTGATCTAGTTTTCAATCCAACTGTCCACCTTCCCTCACAGTCACGACCAGTGTAAGGTCACTGAGTGCAGGAAATGCAGGGGGTGTTCTCAGTGGAGATTGCAAGGATCAATGGCACCTGTCACGAAAAATTCCCTCTCATTCTGCATCAGTTGGCACCACTGTATGATAGAAAAATAAATAAAATGTCAGAGCAAGGGGTTAATGACGGGGCTAGTGCAGTGGTAACTTGCTGATTTAATTTTATTTGCCTCTAATTAAATTAGATTCTACCAATTGACTGGATGAGAGGAAAGCAATTGCAAATTGGGTTATCAGACCTGATCAAACACTAGTAACGGCAAAATGAAGTATTCTCCCACCCCCATAGCAGCTATTTTCAATTGAAATGACATTGTTACAACCAATCAGGGGGTGCGGCATCTTGCAAACTAGTCTCAAACACAGCTCTTTGTCAAAGCCCCTGGACTCACAAGTCACCACTGTACAGTACAGAATTGTCATGGCAACTGTGTTTGCGATTTTAAGTTTGTTAGAAGTTTTTTTCCAGCTAGTTTAGTTGCTGAGGATAGAGTATTACACTGGACCAGTGCATTTGTCGAGGTATGCCCCCATCTTTTTTAGGAACTGTTCATCCAATCCTGAGGGCATCACGCTATCACACTAGTGAATCAGTAATGGAAGTGTTTGCCTGCTTTGGGCATACTTGAAAGCGACTGTGTATGGTCCAGGAGTGTTATGTTATGAATGCTCCAAGCTTTAACTCTGTTAACTAATGTTTTCAGACATTTCTTATTGAGTCAATTTATCCACATTTAAGTGCGGACTTCTGAACACTTTTCAAAAATAAATTTAGTTGGATTGAAAAAAACTCTTCGGGAGAAAATCAGCTCATGTAGTTACTGCATGTTAAATCTTCAATAAGAAACATATCTTCAAGAATAAAAATTAAGTATAGCCCTAATCTATTGAAGTATCAAAATTTAGTATTAAGAGGTCACCTCTTTCTTCACATCTTCTTCCCCAATCTTCCTCTTTCTCTTTGGTCTTCTCACTCCCTCTTTTCTCTCTCTCTCAAGTTCCCCTTCTCCCCTCTCCCATTCCCACATTCCTTCTCTCTCATTCTTCTACCCCTGTAGAAAATTCCACAACTGATTTGGCACTGCATATCCACAGTTGTAGAGTTATTTTTGGGCACCTTAGTTAAACGCAGATGAACTGCTCTTCACAGATCTAATCGTCACTTAACCCTCCAAACTTGTTTTCCTTTAAGCTGTAGAGTGGGAACATGCCGGTTTCATTTACTTAATGATCTGTTTTTTGCATGGTGTAGTGTTTAACAATAAAATGATAAAAGTTTGTTGTTCGATCCTTTCTAATTAGCATAAATAAAAATTGTTTTCCCTCAAGTGTGACATCATTGGTTGGTTCTTACGCTGTTTCTTCCCATGATCCTTTGTCACAGGTCCTAGTGCAACCAATCTTATAATAGGGTCCATCGCAGGCGCCATCCTGGTGGCTGCTATTGTCCTTGGGGGGACTGGATGGGGCTTTAAGTAAGCAATGTCGCATGTCTTATCTTCAATAGCTATGGCACTACTCTTTGCTTACAACACCAAGTTTCGAGGTCCTGCTACAAGACCCAACAAAAATATAATTCTGACTGGAAGATTGACCATTAATGAGAAGAGGGCAGTGCTGAAAAATTTGCTGTCTTTTTTTTTCACTTCTCTCTGAAACAAAAAAATAACAATCCCAGATATCGAGAGAAACGTTCTTTTTCTATCAGTCAGTCTGCAGCAGAACCACAGACAATTTGGACTGGCCTAGCTCAAAGCTTGAAGTGCATGTTTTATAAATTTTATATATATATATAATTTTGTCTTTCTACAATATTCTTAAGTGATTTGCAAGAAAACCAGCACATGTGCAAAGTTGCACTGATCAATTGTTGGTTGTGGGAAGGAGTCAAGGTTGATTTCCTCGGTATTCATCATAATCCTACAGGATTTAGATGAGGGCTATGGGAGACCTGTTGTGAGCAGATATTTGCAATCCAAGAAACTTGATCGATACACATTAAATGGTAGGATACTGAGAAGTGTATAGGAACAAAGCGATCTTGGAGTGCATGTCCACAGATCCCTGAAAGTAGCAGGCCAGGTAAATAAGGTGATTAAGAAGGCATACGGAATGCTTGCCTTTATTAGCCGAGGCATAGAATAAAGTGGGTTATGCTTGAACTGTATAAAACACTAGTTAGACCACAGCTGGAGTATTACGGTGCAGTTCTGGTCACTGCATTACAGGATGAAAGTGATTGCACTGGAGAGAAAGTACAGAGGAGATTTTCGAGAATGTTGCCAGGAGTGGAGAATCTAAGCTATGAGGACAGATTAGATAGGCTGGATTTGTTTTCATTGGATCAGAGGAGGCTGAAAGGAGACCTCATTGAGGTGTATAAAATTATGAGGGGCCTAGATATAGTGGATAGAAAGGGCCTGTTTCCCTTAGCAGAGGGGTCAACAACCAGTGGGCATAAATTTAAAATAATTGGTAGAAGGTTTAGAGGGGAAATGTCTTCACGCAGAGGGTTGTGGGGGTCTGAAACTCACTGCCTGTAAGGGTGGTAGAGGCAGAAACCCTCAGCACATTTAAAAAGTACTTGGATGTGCACCTGAAGTGCCGTAACCTGCAGGGTTACGGACCGAGAGCTGGAAAGTGGGATTAGGCTGGATAGCCTCTTGTTGGCCTCCTTCATGCTGTAAACTTCTATGATACCCAGTTTGTTCCGTGTATTTAATGCGTCAATTGTCGTACTATTGATTTATCTGTCAGTAATGTGGCTGCCTATGCTGATCTTTGGGGAGTGTTAGCTCTCAGTTCCTTCAGTGTTCCACTCTTTAAGGCAGTCATCACAAGAGAAAAAATGCATGATGGCAAAAAAGAGGGAATCTTTTGGGGCTCGTGTTAAAATCATTTTTCTTTCCTTATATGGTTAGATTATGATCAGAAAAAAAGATGTATTCCTTACAGTTGTCCCTTTGGGTTATTATATTTATAAAACGCTGACATTCATAATTTTTAAAATTATTTTTCAGTCAGATGGTTGTCTGTATTAGGGAAATCATCTGAACATCTCCATCCCTATTACTCTCCAGATGTGATTTTGTTTTATTCGTTCCTGGGATGTGGGCATCGCGGGCAAGGCCAGCATTTATTGCCCATCCCATATTGCCCTTGAGAAGGTAGTGGTGTGCCACCGCCTTGAACCGCTGCAGTTCATGTGGTGAAGGTACTCCCACAGTGCTGTTGGGGAGGGATTTGCAGGATTTTGACCCAGCAACGATGAAGGAATGGTGATTATATTTCCAAGTCAGAATGGTGTGTAACTTTGAAGTGATGATGCTCCCATGCCTGCTGCCCTGACTTTCTAGATGGTAGAGGTCCCGGATTTGGGAGGTGCTGTCAAAGAAACCTTGGCAAGTTGCTGCAGTGCATCTTGTAGAAGGTACACACTGCAGCCACGGTGCGCCGGTGGTGAAGGGAGTGAATGTTTAAGGTGGTGGATGGGGTACTGATCATGCAAGATCTTGAAACTCTCATTAATGAGGCTAATGTATTTGATTTCTGAGGTGATATCACTATGGGTGCATTTTTGATTCAGCAGTAAGTTACAGGGCTGGTGTAAGCCTTTAACTCAGTGACTCTTACCTTAAGTTATATAGGGGGCGAAATTTCCCCTTTTTATAGCCCCGCCTCCGGGGGACGCCAACGGGATGCAAGACAGTTTTCGCCTGGGGGAGGGGGGCGCTAAAATCACCGTGCGTGGCGACCCCTCCCTACGCCGACCCCTTTCCGCCCCGCAGGGGAAATTGCCCCGCGGGTAGTGAAGCTGACGAACATCCGCTCTGGGGATCATGCTTAAAGGGGACGGTGCCAGTGCCTCAGGCCGCCTTTTTTTGTCAGACGACTCTCAGGTCGACTTGACGATGGCAGCCCTAGTGTGGTCTGGGTCACCATTGTGCAGCCTGGCCCCCAGTCTTGGGTACCGGGCTGCAGGCCTGGTCACACGCTGCCCTGGTGGCCCAGTGGAGGCCATCAGAAGCCGTACAGTGTGCGCAGTGGCCCCTCCCCTTTAAGGAAGGAGAGGGGCACTGAAGTGCCTCAGCACTATGTGGAGCCTCAGCGTCGTGTTTGACTCCCCGCCCCGGTTACTGCACCCAAAGGATTATGCTCCGCTTCCTTTTAGCGGTGGTAAGGGCAATCTGCGGCGGGGGCTAGACTTCCGCGCCATGTGCTAAAAGTCTCGGCCCCGGAAGGTTACTGCCCCCAATCGGGGCACAGAGCAATTCCGCTCCCATAGTATTTTATGTGCTTGGTTACCTGTAGCACTCTCTTCCAAGATAGAGCAACCCATAAGAGCAGAAGCGAGACTGATAGATCGAAAGGGTGATAAGATGTGGAATGTATTTCCACCTTAAAGAAGCTCGCTCAAGGATTGCAAATGCGCTTTGATGAACAATAGACTCTATAAATTAGGAGAGATAAAGCCAGGAATGGTTTTTGTCGGGTTCTTATTTAACTTTCTCTACTGCTTTGGGGAGGTAAAGATCAACGGAGGCTGTAAACTTTTCTAAATAATTGGTTTTATCGGCATTAAAAGGCAAGTTTTACAGATAGAGATGCTTATGATCTTCGTCAGTAGCACAATGTGAAACTCGGAATGATCAATTGTTCTGCTTCGGAAGACTGAAGGGTTAATTCTTCATTTTATATCTTCTTTGATCTGCTCCTTTGTCTCCTAGAAATTACTGCAAAATGGCTGGTTTTCTATCTTTCTTGTGGATGCAAAAGCAGTTGTTCAATGTGCATTACAGTTTCTCCCAGTCTTCCAAGTCCAGGCAGGGAGCTGTCTTATCTATAACCTCACCCTTATCTCCATAAAAGTACTTCAAGTCTCTTGAACACAGCAGTTAGTCCTCAACAGGCTTAAGCAATAAAAATAATGCACTATATCGCTCCAGACTTTGTCAAGCTCCCAGCATGCCTTCTGAACACTTATGTGTTTCTAGTCCATTCTTTTAGTTTGAAAAATCCAAAAACCTTTAGGGTTAGAAATTCCGTAGCGCCCCGGGCATTAACTGTTGAAAAGTAGAAAAAGTATCACCAGGCGCTAATGATTCTCTCCTGCTGGGAAATTCAGCTTTAGTGCTCCAAGAAGGAAGTGGAGCGCTAAATCAAACGCTAACCACTTCTCTTAGGGAACTAAAGTCCAAGAGCGGGACGTAATAGCGGAGCGCTGAACAATTTGGAGCACATTGCGAACAGTATCAGAGCCTGCTTCGCTTGCTTAAAGGAAAGGGCCAATGATGCTGTACAACCTACTTGTCAGCAATTCTGCATTGCAAGGCAAACTGCGCAACTGCCATTAAAGCCTCAAACACTCTCACAAAGTGGAGGGCTTGAACATCTTGCAGCAATGAAACATCAAAAACTTTGAGCAGGCACCAGACTGGTGCAAATAATAAAGGTTGGCCTACCTGAAAACCATTCCCTTTAATTAGTGCTCCCCAAGCGGCCATTAAGTTGGCAACGCCTCCTCTTCCTGCTATTGTTAATGCCCGGCGATACAGCAGAAGGCGGGAGGCAATTTCACATGTGGGGCAGTAACAGGGTGCTGCGCACTTTATGACATCACGAGCTGCGAGGCACGAGAGGCCCAGGCGGTAACCAGCACTGTATTCACCTCGCCCGGTCGCTAACCCCTTAGCACCCTGTTAGTGCCCCCCGAGAATAGATTAGAAAAAACATGGCTTGCAAGGTGAAGCAAAGAGCCCAGAAGGGGGTAACCAAATAGCAGATATGTTACCTGATTGGAGTAAAATATAGGGTTCAATTTTCCCCAGTGATTTGCGCCGTTTTTATAGAGCAGGCTGCCTTTTTTGGCCTAAGTTAAAAATCCACAGTTTCCCCAATCAATTTGCACCAGCGTAACTCAGTTAGTTACGATTTTTTTAGGTACGTTTTTTTTTCAGCCAAAGGGGGCGTAACCAGCCACCTACGCCAATTCTGGCCATTTAGGGAACTTTGGCCAGCTGATAGTTACTCCATTTTTGCTTAGGCCAGCGTATGTGGCCTCTTCAGAAAATCCTTGTGGAGAGTTAAAGAAATCGGCGCAGGTAAGTAAATCGGAGGAGGCCATTCAGCCTGGGCTAGGGGTGGGGAGTGGACCAGGAGCGCACTCGGAGCCAGGGTCGGGCAGGGGAGCGGACCGGCAATCCCTTCGGCCTGGGCTAGGGAGGGGGAGCGGACCGAGAGGGTACTCGGGGCCAGGGTCGGGCAGGGGAGCGGACCGGCAATACCTTCGGCCTGGGCTAGGGGTGGGGAGTGGACCAGGAGCGCACTCGGAGCCAGGGTCGGGCAGGGGAGCGGACCGGCAATCCCTTCGGCCTGGGCTAGGGGTGGGGAGTGGACCAGGAGCGCACTCAGGGCCAGGTTCGGGCAGGGGAGCGGACCGGCAATACCTTCGACCTGGGCTAGGGAGGGGGAGCGGACCGAGAGGGTACTCGGGGCCAGGGTCGGGCAGGGGAGTGGACCAGCAATACCTTCGGCCTGGGCTAGGGAGGGGGAGCGGACCGAGAGGGTACTCGGGGCCAGGGTCGGGCAGGGGAGCGGACCAGCAATACCTTCGGCCTGGGCTAGGGAGGGGGAGCGGACCGAGAGGGTACTCGGGGCCAGGGTCGGGCGAGTGAGCGGACCAGCAATACCTTCGGCCTGGGCTAGGGAGGGGGAGCGGACCAGCAATACCTTTGGCCTGGGCTAGGGAGGGGGAGCGGACCGAGAGGGTACTCGGGGCCAGGGTCGGGCGAGTGAGCGGACCAGCAATACCTTCGGCCTGGGCTAGGGAGGGGGAGCAGACCGAGAGGGTACTCGGGGCCAGGGTCGGGCGGGGGAGCGGACCGGCAATACCTTCGGCCTGGGCTAGGGAGGGGGAGCGGACCGAGAGGGTACTCGGGGCCAGGGTCGGGCGGGGGAGCGGACCGGCAATACCTTCGGCCTGGGCTAGGGAGGGGGAGCGGACCAGGAGCGCACTCGGGGCCAGGGTCGGGCGGGGGAGCGGACCAGCAATACCTTCGGCCTGGGCTAGGGAGGGGGAGCGGACCGAGAGGGTACTCGGGGCCAGGGTCGGGCGGGGGAGGGAGCGCTTCTCTGTACTAAATCAAGATTCTGTGTTGTATGCGTTAATGATAAAGCATCAGCGACATTTTGTGCATGAAATATTCACACTCTGCAGAAGTGACATTCAGTGTTTGCAAAACCCTGTTGCTTATTTCACTGTCTTTCCTGAATGGCTAAATTTTGCAACAAGAATAAAAGACTGTGGCCCAGAAATTCCTCTCAAGGACTTCTCGCAGGCAAAGCACTGTAGAATAGAAATAAAATGCACACTTACCTTAAGCTGCTGCGCCCGCTTGAGATCCCAGAGTAATCTTTAAAAATGGCCGATTGCCAAATCCCAGCGATACTGAGCATGCGCGTCCATTGCAGCAACGTCAAAAACGTAAGTTTCTTTTTCCCGCGCATGCGCAGAAGGCCCGGCTTTGTTTTTCAGTGCAGACAGCAGGCTCCACTCCCCCCGAGGCGACTGGACTCGCTGCATGGCGCCCGATTGCAGTTACAGATAGGGGAAAGCTAGTACAATTATTTATGGCGCATTTCTGGACCTAAAAACCCGGGAGCTTGCCCGACACGTTCGCTTGCTGAAGCACACACCCGATCCCGTAGGATGACGCATCGCACGCTAAAACAAGATGCCTACAGGGATCATACAGCGGCAGTAGTTTGAGCACAATAAATTTCTGGCCTTCTCGAAGGCAGTTTCTTGATTTTTACCCCAGACCCAGTCATCACCCTTACTGAGCAATACATGTAATGGTTCAAGCAAAGTGCTCAGCCCAGGCAGAAAGTTACCAAAGTAATTCATTAGACCTAGGAACGAGTGCAGCTCCGTCGTGTTGCGTGGTCTCGGGGCCTTCTGGACCTCCAGGGTGACCAAGGCTGGGAATTCAACATCCAAGGGTATGCAACATTTAGGAAAGATAGACAGAAAGGAAAAGGAGGCAGGGTGGCGTTGCTGGTTAAAGAGGAAATTAATGCAATTGTAAGGAAAGACATTAGCTTGGATGATGTGGAATCGGTATGGGTGGAGCTACGGAACACCATAGGGCAGAAAACGCTAGTGAGAGTTGTGTACAGACCTCCAAACAGTAGTAGTGATGTCGGGGAGGGCATCAAACAGGAAATTAGGGGTGCGTGCAATAAAGGTGCAGCAGTTATCATGGGTGATTTTAATATGCATATAGATAGGGCTAACCAAACTGGAAACAATATGGTGGAGGAGGATTTCCTGGAGTGCATAAGGGATGGTTTTCTAGACCAATATGTCGAGGAACCAACCAAGGGGGAGGCCATCTTAGACTGGGTGTTGTGTAATGAGAGGGGATTAATTAGCAATCTCGTTGTGCGAGGCCCCTTGGGGAAGAGTGACCATAATATGGTGGAATTCTACATTAGGATGGAGAATGAAACAGTTAATTCAGAGACCATGGTCCAGAACTTAAAGAAGGGTAACTTTGAAGGTATGAGGCGTGAATTGGCTAGGATAGATTGGCGAATGATACTTAAGGGGTTGACAGTGGATGGGCAATGGCAGACATTTAGAGACCGCATGGATGAACTACAACAATTGTACATCCCTGTCTGGCGTAAATATAAAAAAGGGAAGGTGGCTCAACCGTGGCTATCAAGGGAAATCAGGGATAGTATTAAAGCCAAGGAAGTGGCATACAAATTGGCCAGAAATAGCAGCGAACCCGGGGACTGGGAGAAATTTAGAACTCAGCAGAGGAGGACAAAGGGTTTGATTAGGGCAGGGAAAATGGAGTACGAGAAGAAGCTTGCAGGGAACATTAAGACGGATTGCAAAAGTTTCTATAGATATGTAAAGAGAAAAAGGTTAGTAAAGACAAACGTAGGTCCCCTGCAGTCAGAATCAGGGGAAGTCATAACGGGGAACAAAGAAATGGCAGACCAATTGAACAAGTACTTTGGTTCGGTGTTCACTAAGGAGGACACAATCAACCTTCCGGATATAAAAGGGGTCAGAGGGTCTAGTAAGAAGGAGAAACTGAGGGAAGTCCTTATTAGTCGGGAAATTGTGTTGGGGATTGAAGGCCGATAAATCCCCAGGGCCTGATGGTCTGCATCCCAGAGTACTTAAGGAGGTGGCCTTGGAAATAGCGGATGCATTGACAGTCATTTTCCAACATTCCATAGACTCTGGATCAGTTCCTATGGAGTGGAGGGTAGCCAATGTAACCCCACTTTTTAAAAAAGGAGGGAGAGAGAAAACAGGGAATTATAGACCGGTCATCCTGACATCGGTAGTGGGTAAAATGATGGAATCAATTATTAAGGATGTCATAGCAGCGCATTTGGAAAGAGGTGACATGATAGGTCCAAGTCAGCATGGATTTGTGAAAGGGAAATCATGCTTGACAAATCTTCTGGAATTTTTTGAGGATGTTTTCAGTCGAGTGGACAAGGGAGAACCAGTTGATGTAGTGCATTTGGACTTTCAGAAGGCTTTTGACAAGGTCCCACACAAGAGATTAATGTGCAAAGTTAAAGCACATGGGATTGGGGGTAGTGTGCTGACGTGGATTGAGAACTGGTTGTCAGACAGGAAGCAAAGAGTAGGAGTAAATGGGTACTTTTCAGAATGGCAGGCAGTGATTAGTGGGGTACCGCAAGTTTCTGTGCTGGGGCCCCAGCTGTTTACATTCTACATTAATGATTTAGACGAGGGGATTAAATGTAGTATCTGCAAATTTGTGAATTACACTAAGTTGGGTGGCAGTGTGAGTTGCGAGGAGGATGCTATGAGGCTGCAGAGTGACTTGGATAGGTTAGGTGAGTGGGCAAATGCATGGCAGATGAAGTATAATGTGGATAAATGTGAGGTTATCCACTTTGGTTGTAAAAACAGAGAGACAGACTATTATCTGAATGGTGACAGATTAGGAAAAGGGGAGGTGCAACGAGACCTGGGTATCATGGTACATCAGTCATTGAAGGTTGGCATGCAGGTACAGCAGGCGGTTAAGAAGGCAAATGGCATGTTGGCCTTCATAGCGAGGGGATTTGAGTACAGGGGCAGGGATGTGTTACTACAGTTGTACAGGGCCTTGGTGAGGCCACACCTGGAGTATTGTGTACAGTTTTGGTCTCCTAACTTGAGGAAGGACGTTTTTGCTATTGAGGGAAGGTTTACCAGACTGATTCCCGGGATGGCGGGACTGACATATCAAGAAAGACTGGATCAACTGGGCTTGTATTCACTGGAGTTGATAAGAATGAGAGGAGATCTCATGGAAACGTTTAAAATTCTGACGGGTTTAGACAGATTAGATGCAGGAAGAATGTTCCCAATGTTGGGGAAGTCCAGAACCAGGGGTCACAGTCTAAGGATAAGGGGTAAGCGATTTAGGACCGAGATGAGGAGAAACTTATTCACCCAGAGAGTGGTGATCCTGAGGAATTCTCTACTACAGAAAGTTGTTGAGGCCAATTCACTAAATATATTCAAAAAGGAGTTAGATGTAGTCCTTACTACTAGGGGGATCAAGGGGTATGGCGAGAAAGCAGGAATGGTGTGCTGAAGTTGCATGTTCAGCCACGAACTCATTGAATGGCGGTGCAGGCTCGAAGGGCCAAATGGCCTACTCCTGCACCTATTTTCTATGTTTCTATCTCCGTCTTGGAGTCTGAGGGTCTGATGCCATCTGCTGCGATTCTCCTTCCCAGGAAATCCACCTCTGGTGACAAGAAGACGCATTTGGTTTGTTTCAATCTTAGACCTACTCGATTTAGTCAGCGTAGCACCTCTTCCAGGTTATGGAGGTGTTCATCGATGTGTCCGGTGATCAAGATGTCATCTTGGAAGACGACCGTTCCCGGGACAGATTTTAGCAGGCTCTCCATGTTTCATTGGAAGATCGCAGCCACTGAACGGATCTCGAAGGGGCACCGGTTGTAAACAAACAGCCCCTTGTGTGTGTGTTTATGCACGTCAGCTCCTGGGTCATGTACGCCGAGATGAGATCCAATTTCGAAAACAGCTTTCCGCCCGACAGGGTCGCGAACAAATCCTCCGCCTTGGGTAGTGGCTACTGGTCCTGTAACGATACTAGGTTTATGGTTACTTTATAATTCCACAGATTCTAATTGTCCCATCACTTTTAAGAACGTGGACAATTGATCTGGCCATTAAATTCCACTGGTGATATAATACCTTCGTGCTGAAGCCGATCTAGCTCGACTTCTACTTTCTCCCGCATCATGTAAGGGAGCGCTCTGGCCTTGTGGTGAATGGGTCTTGCGTCTGGGCTGAGGTGAATTGTCACCTTGGCCCCTGTGAAGCTGTCGATGTCAGGCTGGAACAGTGATGGAAACTTGTCGAAGACCTGCGCACACGTGGCTTTCTCCACCGACGATAATGCTTTTACATCGCCCCATTTCCTGTTAAAATTCCGTAGCCAGCTTCTGCCAAGTAGCGTGGGCCCATTACCAGGAACAATCCATAGTGGCAATTTATACATAGAACCATCATACAGCACCTGAACCACTGCACTTCCGAGGACCGGGATACGCAGCTTTGCGTCGATTGGGCTCAGCTTGGGCCTGTGTGCCTTGTTTGCCCATAACTTCTCGAAGGCCTTCTGGCTCATGATCGATTGGCTCGCACCCGTGTCCAGTTCCATCGGTACCGATATGCCGTTCAGTTTAACGTTCATCATAATCGGGGTCTCTTGTTGGTAAAGATGTGCACTTCATGCACGTGCACCCCATGTACCTCTTCCTCCTCGGTCATCTGCGCGATCCTCAGGATCTACGCTTGACCTCCCATCCTCCGCTATGTATCGAGTTGTAGCACGTTTACACATTCACAAGGTGCCCCATCATTGAGCAACTCTTGCAGACACATTGTTTGAACCTGCACCGGTTTGCGCGATGAGCCCCTCCACAGCGCCAACGGCTTGCTGATGGACTTGCATTCACAGGTACTGATCTCTTCGCATTAGTCCATTGTTGTGGTGAGTGAGTCATCTCAGGTCGAGCAGAGGTCGCATTAGCCCAGCTGGGGGCACTTCTCCTGTTTGCCGACAAATTTAGTTTATTCATAGTGTTTGGCCCCGGGTGATTCCGAAGTTGTGAGTAGAGTAGCTTTGTTTCTTCCTCTCTGGCCATGTATGCCTGAGCAATTAGGGTGGCTTTGGCTAGGTCCAAGTCTTCCTCCGCTAGCAATTTACCGAAAATCCCTTCGTGCCCGATTCCCAAAACAAAGAAGTCTCTTAACATTTCTTGAAGAACTGTCCCTAATTTACATGGTCCAGCAAGACGCCTTAGCTCAGCGATGAACGCTGCCATGTCCTGGCCTACTCCTCGCCGGTGGGTGTAGAAACGGTACCTCGCCATGAGCGCACTGCGTTTCGGCTTTAGGTGATTTCGAACTAGCTTGTAACTTTTCTCAGCGGGTTTTGTCGGGGCCATTAGGTCCTTGATCAGTGCGTATGTCCGTGATCCACAGACCGTGAGGAGGACGGCCCTGCGTTTGCTGGCATTTGCGGCTCCCTCTAAGTCTTTCGCAACAAAGCATTGATCCAGCCGGTCAATGAAATCATCCCAGTCTTCCCCGACGTAATATTGCTCGATGTAGTCAATGGTGGCCATAGCTGCGTGTTAGTATCCTATTCTCGTCGCCAAGTTGATACGTATGCTTATCACTATAATAAATCACGTGGTCTATGCTGGAGCTGATCACCTTTTAACCTTTAGGTTTAATGAAAACTTCAAAAGTGAGCACTGCAGGGGGAACCTGCTTTATATAGGGAGGCAGCACGAGATGCAGTAATGTGGCCTCCCGGACTTTCCCCATCTGTTGGCTATTAATGTAATTACATGGTGCACAGCATGGCTGCAAATACATCACACAAGGTGTTCATAAAAAGAATGGGTATTCACCCAGTCGCTGTTCAGGTGATGTCTGACCATAGAATGTCTATTATCCTGGAAGCAGCTATGCTGCATTACTCCACAATGCCTGCATGGTGTCAGCCAGTGTCTCAATTGGTAGCATTTCATTTGAAGATACAAGTAATAAAGTAAGAGTTTCAGACAGAAGATCTTTATTCCATCTAGCCTGCCTATTCACAGTATTCCCTTGGTTCATTGCTAATAACCCTGAATCCCATTTGTTGACAAGGACCTGACTAGTACCTTCTTTAAACCCTCTGAGGTTTTTTGTTCCATATTTTGCTGTCCTGAGCTGTTAAGCTGGCCCCTTGGTGCAAGTCGGCCCCTAGCAAGGCCTAACATCAAAAAGCCAGGGAGGAAATTTGGAGAGCAGCTGCAAGCCTGAAAGCAAGGCCTCCATACCTTCCTTGTTGATTTGTGGGGTGTCCTATGTCTGCGTGCCCCATGGCTCTCAACACCGGGAATACCTACTCCCGCATCCTTAACTGTGTCAGCCGTGGTTCAGTGGGTAGCATGCTCACCTGAGTCTGAAGGTCGTGGGATCAAGTTCCTCGCCAGAGACTTGAGCACAAAATCCAGTCTCAGTGCAGTACTGAGGGGTTGCGGTACTGTCGGAGGTTCCGTCTTTTGGATGAAATGTTAATCTGAGGCTCCATCGGCCTTGTCAAGCGAATGTAAAAGATCCCATGGCACGATTTCAAACAGCGGAAGGGGAGTTCTCCTGGCAAATATTTACCCTGGAACCAACATCACTATAAAAAAACAGATAATCTGGTCATTATCATATTGCTGTATGTACATCAAAAGTACTTCAAAGTGCTTTGGGATGTTCTGAGGTCGTGAAAGGCACTTTATAAATACTGGTCTTTCTTTAACATGTCAGCAATGTGCCTGCACCTATTGCAGAAATCCTGGAGGGCTTGGTGAAATGGGTATCCATCACCCACCCACACTCCCTTTTCCTGACCTGTATGCCTAGGAAATGGGCCATCCATGGAGGCATAGGAGAATTAGCCTCATTGTCTAAATGAATGTTCACTATCATTGTGCAGAGCGCAAGACAATTAACAAGTATCAATCTGGCCTTTTATGGAATGCATTAGCCTGGTGAATATTTTGGTAATCAGGATCCGGTATTGCCACTTGAGATCACTGTGTGTGTTGAGATTCACCTTGTAAAATTGGCTTCATATCTTGTTTTAAAAGTGTACGAAATATTCAGTGCAAGTTTAGTTGCACTGGTAGGAGATGCAATTGTGCATTTCAGACATAGAGCACACTTGCCATTCTCATTGATCTGTCTAGCAGCATCAGATCATGGGCCTCCATGTAAGGACATTTAAATCAATGTTCACCAGCATAAGTGTGTTGAGGGACCTCATGGTCAAAAGAAAAAGCAAGTAGCTAACCAGGTCTTACAGACACCTTATAAATATTATTGGACCTAGGGTTGCCAACTCTGGTTGGATGTATTCCTGGAGGTTTCATCATATAACCTTCTGCCATCCAACTGCCCCGCCCCAACACTCCCACTAGTGGTCTACCCAGAACTTCCATCCTCATTGCACACCTTCGCTCGCCAAACAGAAAGCAAACAAGACTCTTCATGACTCAATTGGATAATTATAAACTATCAGACAGCCTTCCCCCACCCCCTCTCCCCGCAACTCCTATATTTTTTATAACTAAAACAAAAGTGTTCAAAGACATCCTTAACTGCCCCTATGATTTTTCTCCTGGGTTGCTCGCAGCAGAGTCCTGAAGATTAATCTTTAATTCGTGAAGAATCCAGGACAATTCTGAAGGGTTGGCAACTCTAGTTATATCTCATGACATGCCTTTTCAGTCGTGAGGTTTGATCACTGTGAGAAGTAGTAACTTTATGAAGTAGTCTTAATAATTAAGCTGGAGGTTGTTGGCAGAGTTCATGACCTCTGGTATATTATTTCTGTCGGTGCTCACTCTTTAAGATCGCCAGCTTCTCCTAGGGTTTTTTTTTGCATGCCATTTCTAACGGTGTTGGGCATATTTCGGGAAAAAAAACACATTTGTAAGTTGAGATGCTTTAGCATGAGGCTTTGCTTATATGCCCTACATAAAGCCAGACTTTGGGGCGGTTGGAGCACATCCCTATATCCACTGCTTTGTGATGTCTTGCTGTTTTTTTTCCATGAAGGAACAAGCTTTATTTCCTCACACTCCTCCCACTCCTTCTCCTCCTCCTTCTTCCTGGGAGAATGGACAGCCAGTGTCAGCAGAACTTACTACATTCTGAGGGCAAAAAGTTAAAGCCCTCACCAGTTCCAGAAACTTGTCAAATCCCGAGGTGCAAAGGTCACGGCTATGTCCATTTTCCATGGGTATTAGAGTAGATGTGGTGTGTAAGTGTAACCTCTAACCAGTTATGCTGCTAGGCTGTTCTTCTATTATACAGGAATCCCTCAGTCTAAAGTTAAGTCGTTCAAAAAAAAAACACAGGCCCAAACATTGGGGTGTCACGTAGCTGCATTTCCAAAGCCATTGATTGTTGATGGCTGCGCCATTTGTCAAAATGTAAAACGGTTTTATGTAACAATTGAGACTGCAGAGAGGGAAAGAGGGAAAAGTAATGTCATTGGCACTAGCAAAAAGGTTACAATTTCAGATGTTGGGCAACCTGACATGATGTGTTGGCGTTCAGACTTGCTGTGCCATGGAGTGGGAAGAACTCGGGTTCGTGTCTGGAGCACCACCGCTTGGTGAGTTCACCAGTTTGTCCATGCGTTGTATAGAAGCATCGAGGGCAGTTCCCCTCTTCCCCCTTCTCCCCACACACTCCATAGGGATGAAGAGAAAATTAGAGGGACTTTATACCCCCACTTTCCAGACTCCAGCAACTGG